>NC_088993.1:12135790-12459790 GCF_963932015.1 Anas acuta
AAAGTAGGACAAAGACAGAAATTCATGGACATGTGTAAGTACATGCACTTTTACCTCTCCAATAATTTCTCCTTAAAAAGTTTCAAGGTGAAACTCATTTAATAATTGTAAATTTTTACTATTTAAAAAGAATGAATGGTTCCTCATAAAATCATGAGAATTACTTTGGTATGCAACATAACCAGTTTCAGTAAATTAAGGAAATTATGTGTGGCATTCAATTGTGAAAATAAATAAATAAATAAATAAAAATCCATATACACCACCTTAGTTTTCTGTAGCTCTCCATTTTTAGCTCTATACCTTGAAAAATTGAGTTATTACTAGTCCAGAGTGGATTCCTCTGATAAAACATCTTTGCCTTATCTTCAATGTCAGCAGCAGTAAGAAACTACAATGTGATCAATTCTACTAGACTCACAACAGATGTGGTATGTTCTGTTAGTCACACAGAAGTGGGACAATGGGAACTTGAAATCAGCTCCCAGCTGAGCAACATGAACCCTGTCTTTTCTGCCCAGTTTTGGTTTTCCCCATACATAAAATAATTTCTTGGGGTACTCTTGGTTGGCTGAGATTTGTTAATGAAGATAAGGTGCTTAGATGAGTATGTAGATAGATAAGTCAGAGGAGGATTAAAACTTATTTAATTAATGTCTCAGACTTTAAGTGTCACTCCACACTGCGAAAAGTTAGAAATACATAAAGTACTCACGTCGTGTTATCTTGCAAGCCAATGTTAAATGAACCACAGTAACCAATGTGAAATATGTGTGAGTACATATAGTATGTTTACATTGGTAAACCCAGTCTGTTTGTGCTAGGAAACATTTTTAGCAAATAATTTTATTTATAACTTCTGTGCAAGCATTCCAGACATAGGTGGTCTGTAAATTCCAGAAGACACTATTTAAAATGGAATTCTTTAACTGAAAAATAAAAATAATAATATCCCCTTGAGGTGCGAGACACTGCTCCAGCTGGTACCAAGTGTTAATCTTTGGAGAAGTGAACTCATTTTTGTTTTGACACTAAGATAATGTTGTATGATTTCACAGTGAAAACATTATCTATCCTTGCTCTTTCTACCTCCAATAAAGTTTTACAAGCAATAAAATGGCCTAGAGATCAGCTATCTTCCTGTTGGTGCCTTTGAATGTTTCCTTTTGATGCCTACCGCACAGAAACCTCCCCTGTGAATTATTGCAGGGAACACTTTAATACCACTTATCATCTTAGGTATGCAGTCGGAGCTACAGAAGTTGGGGGATACACAGGATGGGAATGACACACTTGTTAAAAGCAAGAATATTCCCAGGCATGAGAAAAACTTAGTTAAATCTGGATTAGAAGCAACTCTCGCTTTCTGAGTTCTGGTTATTGTCTCCTTGGTATCCCTGGATTTATTCCCTTCAGAGGCTGATGACCTGCCTTGCCACGTCCTCCAAGCATTGTGCCTTCCCCAGGCGGCAGAGCAGGAGTAGATCAGTTTCAGTCGGTGGTGGTGTGCAGGTTTCGCTCGAATCATACGACACCGAACATGGGAGAACTCCCACTTCCTACCCTACCCACTTCCTACCCTAAACTCTCCTGGGGATGATCCAGTTTGTTCTTAGCCAAGCACCATGTCCTTTCTAACTGGTACCGCTTGCTTACTAAAGTAGCAATTCAGAGAAACAATGCCTATTAGCTAATTGTATTTCTCACAGCTGCCTCAGTGCAAATTGCCTTATATGTCATAATCTTCTCTACGCTTTACAAATGACTTATCTAGGAAGTATTTTTTTATAAGCAGTGTTTTCATTTATATTTTAATTCCAGGAAAGTTGTTGGCTTTCCTGTTCCAGTCCGCATAGAACAATGCTCTGATACACATTTCCTCACAGGGTTTGCTAACCCAGCACTCACAGAGACCTGGGTGAGATCCTCGGAACCCTCCAGCTCAGGAAATCACAATTGCTGCTGCACACAAGAGAATATACCTGGGGAAGTATCTCCACAGAGCTGTTCTACTTCTCCTCCCTCTTGAGCATCCACCTCTGCCCACCATCAGGAGCAGGATATGGCTCTACGCTGACAGTACTAGCTGGAACTACCCCAAAATGGCAATTCTTAGCTTATTATGCTCTTACATTTCTAGCTGGAGTGCACCAGCCTTGTTAGTCACTTCCTCCCCTTGCTCCTGGACCCCACTACAGGAAATGAGCAACAATGCATCCTTGTGCAATACAGCCCCCACCTGCTAGGTGCAGTGGGGTCACAGTGACACGTGCCAGGGGGCTCCCAGGACATGTGTCTGAGCACAGCTGTCTGGAGAGTAAGAGCAATGGTGAAAGAGCCAAATCCAAGGAGATGTTCAAGATGATGTCATTCAGACCTTCTAAGATTAACTAAAATGCATAGGCATCCTTAAACCTTGATCCAGTCTACCAAATAAAAGCTGTGGTTGCACAGCTGTGATGTTCACAATCTGGAGCTATAGGGATGTGTTATATTTGTAAACTGGAACCTACTTGTGCTCACGTTTATTTACACCACTGTGCAGAAAGCCTCTTCTCCAGAGTAATAATCCAACCCAATGACTCCCTGTGGGTTTAAACCAGGTTTCTGCAATTCTGATCGGCTTGAGCCAGTGATCAAAGCAGAGAGATTGAACTAAACTGCCAAAATATAAAGCTTTCCATTAGAATAAAATGGCCTAAGCTTTGTGCATGATGAGGTCCAGCCCATGTTGCAAGTGGATTTTTTGGTGTGAATCTACCAATACATAGGGGCATTTCAAACTCAAATGGTGTTCACTCAAAAGATTCAAACTTCCACTAAGCCCAGGGCAAACTGTAATGAAATCCAAACTTAGCAAGACTTTTTAGGGGATGGCTATATGTGGGTTGATGAAATGGAGGGGGAGATAGAGTACTGGGCATTAGGAAAATTAAACCTTTTTTCAGGTAGGTGATGGAGAACTTCTACTCTGTCCTGAACAACTCTACATAAAGCCAGTAACTATTGGACCAGATCAAAAACCTCACACAAGGAATCACGGAGCAAGAAATACACATAAACCAAGTGCTAGTTATTGTTGCTCCTCATCACAAAACATCAACACATATTCTGTGACAACTGAAGGAGCTAAACTTCTTTTTTTCCAGCCAAGAATGAGCAAAAATTGTATTCTTTAACTAATTTGTTCATGGATGTATTCTAATTCCAGGAAGAATTCCCACGTTTCCTAGAATTGTACTGCCTAACATTTCTTACCAGCTTGCACGGTATCTTTTAAAATTGCATTTTAGTGGTAGAGACGTTTTTGTTATTTTGTGTGAGTTCAGGTCCTGCCAATGTTTGAGTACAATTTCTAAGTCCTGCACATACTTAAAATGACAGCCTTGCACCGCCTTTCATGTGAAGCCAAATGGGTTTTAATATAGTTATCTCTTTAAAGGCAGCATTCCCCCTCCTCCTTTTCTGCTTCACCAAAACAGGGCAGGAAATTCTTCATCCAGCTTTCATTCACAAGCTGTTTTGTAGTAGCAGCCTGTACAAGGCCAGATCCAAAGCCCATTGAAACCAATACAAAAAATCCCATTGGCTTAAATAGGTCTTGGATCCATCCCAAATAGCTTTCTGGACCTTTATCTAAGCTTTGGGGTTTTCCAAAATATTTATAAAGTAATACCACTCCCTGGCTGGCTGAAATGTAACCTTTCACATTTGTGGAGACTGTGTTCTTTACGTAGCTGGATAGAAAATACCCAAGTCAATACTTTCAGTTTCTAGAGGCAGAACAAAGTACCTTAATATGAAACCTGCTCGTTCCTAGCTAGGGGTTGGCATGTGTCTGCCCAGCTTGGAGGAGACGTACTCTCTGCTGAAGCTCCCCATGCTGAGAGGGCAGCCTGAGTTGAGGAGTACTGCTGCCTCTCCAGAGCCTCTCCAGAACCTTTCATTTGCCTCTTGTGCAAATATTTTTCCTGGGACAGGTTGATACAAAAGATCAAGTTACAAACCATCCTTTCAGCAATGAGTGCATGAAGGGGATGCAGGAGAACCAGTGTCAGATCCTAGATATTTCCACCCATTGCTCCATTACTGTATCCAGACTGGAGGTAGGGAAGAGCAGGAACAAGGGATAGTGATGGGGGTGACAAAATATTTACCAATGGAAAATACTGAGATAAACTATTCACTTCTCACATAAGCCAGCCCATTAACAGACCTTGCTTGCATTTTGAGGAATCATGGGACACCAATATCTGTTTATAGAATGAAAAGGAAAGGATGTCAAAGACATGGTTTGCAAAATGGGAGGGAAAGGAGAGGTCCTTCCAACTGAGGTGTGAACCCTGTTGGACCAGGAAATTCCCTCCCATTGACTGCACACCCTCACCCCATCAGAGCTCAGACCATGCTCCTTGCTTGTCCAGATCCAGTTTTACAGGACTGCAAAGGCTGGAGTTACTCACATTTTGATTTTTGGTTCAGATGACAAATTCTACCTTTTTCCTGGAGTGTATTACTAAATCATTGTGTGCCACGTTCAGAGTGACTTGGCCTTTTCGGTCTTCTTGCGCTCCAAGGAGAAAGCCATTTGTACGAAAGTCTGTGCAGTGTATATAGGCATTTAGTAGGGAGATTAATATTAAAATACTCAGCTATCCAATGAACTTATTAGGATAATGTAATGACTTGAGTCTAGATGTTAGAGTTCACTTAAAGTTCACTGACTATTATGGGACTGATGGTATATAGAATAGCTTAATCTTACCGTGGGAAAACTAAAATCATGTAGGGGAAAATTAGGCAAGACATGGAGGATAAACTTCCATTCCTATGAGAGATACCACGGGACATGCCAGAAAAAAAAAAAAATGCAGAAAAGGAACCATTTACCTCAAATGCAGTGGGAAAGGCTATGTTACCAACGCATACAGTAGCCATTTGCAATCCCAGTCTGTTCTGTAGACATTTTGCAAAGCAAGGGAGGGGAAAAAGAACTGCTTTATGTTTCTTTTGCAGGAGCACAAAGCAGAGGGGAAACCAGAGATTCAAAAGGCAGCTCTGTTTTGCAGGCTAAAGATTCCTGCTTCGTTTACTGACAGGACCTTTCTATGCATAAGAGGAGACCTCCCACACCTTAAATTACTGCACTGAATGGATTTACATTCTGCTTTATCCTCTGCATTCCAGCTCCTGCCCTTAGCCTTGTGATTGTGCATGCGACTCTGCCAGCCTCAGAACCCCCCTTTCTCCACCCCCAAAAAACCCACAACCAAACTCCTAGGAAAAAGTAATCCTAATTTACTCAAGTGCCACCACTTCTCCAGAAGAAATTAAACTTGCAGAAGAAAACATTTGAGAGAAAGTTGGAGTAAATGAAAGCTGCGCAGGGTTCTTTGGCTTCGCTTGTCTGGAGAAGAAAAGTATAGCTCTAGGCAAGCAGGAGCTTGTTGAGCTTCAAGAAATGTTACCTGCTTAAAGGCAGGTAAAATCTGGCATAAGCTGTTAATCCATCATTCAGGTTTTTACATGCCAAACTCCTGTAAATGTTTTTCCACCACATCCTGTCTCCTCCTTCCCCAGCTGAAAAATAATAATAATTTTGGAAGGGCATGAATTAGGCCTGTCGTTCTTTTCTTTCTTTTTCTTTCTTCCTTTTTTCTTTCTTTCTTTCTTTCTTTCTTTCTTTCTTTCTTTCTTTCTTTCTTTCTTTCTTTCTTTCTTTCTTTCTTTCTTTCTTTCTTTCTTTCTTTCTTTCTTTCTTTCTTTCTTTCTTTCTTTCTTTCTTTCTTTCTTTCTTTCTTTCTTTTCCTCCCTCCCTCCCTCCCTCCCTCCCTTCCTTCCTTCCTTCCTTCCTTCCTTCCTTCCTTCCTTCCTTCCTTCCTTCCTTCCTTCCTTCCTTCCTTCCTTCCTTCCTTCCTTCCTTCCTTCCTTCCTTTTTCTTGTTCTTAAACTACATCATATGAACGCCCCATCTTTTGAGCAGTTGTTCCTGCACTCCTAGTCAGGGGGAAAATTTCACCACAACTTCAGCTTGAAAGGAGACTCCAAATTTCCTCTAAGAGAGAAAAACTATGCCATCCCCCTGACAACCAAGGGATGCCACTTTGGTCAGCTACCAGTGCCCAGGCCATGATTTCCAGCATGAGATCCTGGATACCTTCACCCTGAGTGGAGGCAGGAGAAGGAGTTTGATATTGATATGAAAAATGGGGCAAGGCAGATCTGAGTAAGCTCAGCCTCAGCAAGGAGAGGTGTTGACAAAAAAGTCAGCCACTGCCAAGCTGTTATTCTGGATGAACAGCCCTTGGCAGCGGGTTTCTGTACTGCCGACGTCCACTCGGGCAGCATCAAAGTTGTGTCCTTTGGACCTTCACATGTCTTGGGTGTGTGCATGCAAGCTTGCCCAGTCTCCTCTGAGTAATTGAGTGCTTTAGGAGGGAAGATGACTTTTACTTTTCTTTTTTTTTCTTTTTTTTTTTTTTTCTTTTATTTTATTATGACTAAGAAGTGTTTTATGAAAAAATTAGCACCCTGTGTTTGCACAGAGATTAGTGGGGATGGGATCCATCACTCATAGCTCTAAACCTATGCATTAGTTCAGGGTTCAGTCTCACTTTCTATTGGCAAGTTGAAGCAATATCTGTTGGTTTCTACATTGAGACCAGCAACCCAGTGACTAGAGATGTCTCCGCTTGGTCTCTTCAGCATTATACTTGTAAGAAGCTCCATTCCTCTTGGCAGAAGTTGAGCCTTAGAGGAGAGGTGCTACTCCAAGCCCAGTGACAGCCCCTTCCTTCCTACACACCCCCACGTGCCAGGTATGGTCCTTCCATGGGTCTGGGGTGTTGCAGGCTCCCTGGCTCACAGCTTTCCTCTCCAGATTCAGGTAGTAGCTCAAGCACGTAACACCTGGACTTTGTAACACAATTATGCTGCAAGCCAGATACTAAAAGAAATATGCACATCTAACAAGACATCCAAACTCCCCAGTGCACCTGCAAGCCCAGTTTCCTTATCCCTCTTTAGCATTCCTCGGTCAGAGTCCTCAAGGGTGCTTGAGGTCTCTCCACCTGCATAGGGCTTTCTCTTCCACCCAACCCCCTTCTTCAGCCTCATTTCTCTCCTTACAGTCTTCTGTCCTCTAAATATAGCTCTTAAGATTACAGACAGCCCTTCCTGCCCACCCTGACAGGTTACATCCAAAACAGCCTCACTAATTCTGTCCAATTTCCAGATGTGACCTAATATTTAGCACTGCATTTGCTGGGCAAGATAGTTTCATCCCCTGATCAGTAGTATTTCCAGGTGCTCACAACATTGCCCGTGTGTAAGACCTTCCTCTACAAGAAGGAGATAAGACTGCAGAGGGAGTTGAAGATTCCCACATGGAAAACACAGTTGGCAGCACTGCACAAAATGCACAGCCTGTATATAAATGCTCTAGCTTGTCAAAGTATGCTTCTTTTGCATTAATTTTATTTTCCCCAGAAGTGACAAGGTTATGTATAACACCTTTTACAAGGCATTTGACATTTAGCATATCTATGGAAATATGAGTTGCCTCCCTGATTTCCTGTTTACAGTGTCACCTCCCTGAGGAATGCATAATATCAGAGAGACATAGGTCTGTTGCAGAATATTTTTCTTTTAAGATTTGTGCACACAGAGGAGAGCATTGATACCTTCTAAATTTAGGTCTAACTCAAGGCCAAGCTCCCTGTAGTGTCAATGCAGCCTCCAGAGAGTCATTCAGGATACCTAAGGTAAAAGTCCTAAATTAAGCCACGTGAATACTTCCCAAAGTGTCAAGAACTCCACTCTTGGTGTATGGAGAGATCCCAGTATGAATGAACTAACAGGAGTCATTGACCTTAAGAAGGCCACAGTTTTCATTCAGAATTTTAATGACCTTTTGTTAAAATGAGTTCTGTTTTTTTAAGCCACTTAAACTTCCTTCAGTGCTGTATGAAGCTGCAGGAATAATTAAGCAAACAAATCTAGTCCCATGCTAAGTTAATTATATGCCTTGTGGTTTCAGATGTATTTTTCTCCCTTTCATAGTTACCTTTTAATACGTCCCCATATTTCTTTCTGACTTTTCTGTATTACTCTCTTTAGTCTTCAGGAAACCCATTATTACTCATGGGACCAAGTAATCAAACAAGTCTCACCGAGTGCAATTAATCTCTCCAGCTAGGAAGCTGGCTGTAAGATGGCTTTCACCTTTATGTTTTCCAGTTGCTATGGATCAGCACAGCTTCCCCCTAAACTCACGTGCCCATGTCCCCCTGGACCTTCATGTTGGACCTCACTCAGGGGAGAGTTCCCAGTGCTCCTGGAAAGCTGCAAATTGACCCCTTACATGAGATGATGTTGAAGACAGAAGGAAGGGAGGTATTATTTCAGTGTTTCAGTAATATCCCTAACAAAGCAAATGATTTATCTTCAGGAAGGAGAGATTAATGATATTTCTATTAAATGTGTGGATTTAAAATGTTAATATTGTAACGGAATTACAGCTAAGTGCATTTTTATGCAGCTTGGCAGAGTCATCACCCTGGGGACAAGGCTTTTGGTCTGAGCTCAGAAGACAGATTCTGGAGCCAAAAATGATCATGTCTTCCATGGAAATATTAGAAATGAGAGATTTAAATCTTCCAGACTGTCTGGAGATATACCTTGACTTTAGTGAAATTTTTGACTCTGTCTCGTGGTATTCTTATCAGCCAGTTTGGGAAACGGATTGAAAGTAAACTTATGCAAGATGGGAATTAAAAGTGTGAAAAAACTGTTCTCATGAAGACCTATTACAGATTACTCTTAGAAGAAAAGTGTCAGGGCTAGGATATTCTAAAAGCCTGTTACTGATCTGGTACTGTCTGGTACTTCAAATAATAATGTGTACAATATACCAGATAATATGCTTATTAAATTTGGAGATGGCATCAAGCTAGGAAGGTCTGTGATGTGCTGGAAATTCATAAGGAACTTACAGATTGAGGAAATGGTGAAGAAAAAAAAGAAGAAGAAAGTCAACAAGGAAAATAGAATTTTCTGAAATTAGTTAGAAATAGTTGATTACACAGATGCACGATTTGACCAACAGTTTACATACCAGTTCTGCACTGAAGGACCTGGGATTCATAGTAGGCCACAAGCTAAAAATGGTTCAGGAATGTCCATGTTGTTACTCATGCACTCATGAGATATAATACCCATGAGTCTTGTCTCTGACACGCACACACACAAAAATCATTGCCCTCCTCATAGTACTGGGAAAGCCTAAGCTGGGAGGCTGTCCTATTTTAGCACTACAATTCAAGAAAGATGTGAACAACTGGAGACAGTCCAGAGGACAGCAGGGATGGCCAAAGGTCCTGCAAACAAGGACCACTGAAGTTCTAGGATTGTTTAGTCTAGGGAAGGAGAAAGAAAGTCTTTAAGTATGTGAGAGAAAGGAAGACACAAACTCTTGTCCCTGTCCCTTATGGATGGGACAAGGAGAAATACTGACAAAATGCAGCAAGGGACATCCTTTCCAGTGATAAGGATAGCTGGCACTGAAAGAGATTGTCTAGGGAAGCTGTGAAATTCCCATCTATTGGAGGTTTTTAAACTGCTAGAAGAGCACAGAGGACAAATAATCTTCCCCTGGGGCGAAGGGATGAACCAGATGACCTCTTAAGGTCCCTTCCAGCCTGTTCTCTGTGCCTCTGTGTAAGGCAAGAAGCGAATGAGCATGGGAAAATATCCTGTAGCAAAATACTATAGATCCAGTTCAAATAGTTTTGAAGGACAAGTCAGAAATTAATCGATTTTTAAGGAATTTTAAGAAAAAGTTATGCTATTGCTTTCCTAAAGGCAAAGATTTTCATAGCAATGTCGTATCTATAAATTATTCCACAATAGTGCTGAATAGTGCTGACATGAGTGGGAGGACAATGGGAATACAGAGCTACTCCAAGGTGTGGATAGAGCCTGGGAATCTTAGTATAGAGGAAAGAACCAAATTATTCTCTATTTAAATCCATGGAGGAAAACAGCCCCATGCATTTGCAGAGTGTGTACCTGGGTATGAGGCACTTCCAGATTACCCTGCGTGAACTCCAAGCACAGCAGATTTCAGCAGTGGGGTGAAAGTATCTGCAAGTGTAATGCACTTCCCTTTTTTTGATAACAAATGGTGCAAGGAGGTCTGCTCACCAGGCATGGCTGCAGTCAAGGCTGCAGGATGCAAACAATGCTGCCTCCATCTTCTGCTGAAGGAGCTGCAGAAATTCCGGTCTTTTCCCAGGGCAGACAATAAACGGTAAGTGTTACTCAGAAGAATATCTCCCATAGCCTGTTGTGGGTATAAGCCACCAGTGTTTGAGCCAATATTGAGTAGTAGAGCACTTAGGCAATTATTCAAAGGAAGTTAACTTGGGAGACATTTCTAGGCAAAACCAGCAGGAAAGCTGGTCAGACAGGCAGCAAACTTAGAGGTTTACAAGCTGCTACATCTGACCACAAGTATTTGAGTTCTGAAGATTTAACCTTTTCTGCTTTTCTTTTGTAAGCCATTGAGCTGCATAGGAATTGAATAAAACATGAGTATTTTTGACTGCAGAATTTGATGTTCATCTTGCCCTATGGGAAAGATAGGCTTGCAACTCTTTCTGAGTGGAGCTCATGCTAATTTAACTGTCAGGAAGATAAATATTAAAATATCAACTCAAAGGAAAAAGCTAAGCTAGACTGTTTATAGATGGCAGCACCCTGACTAATCATTATATGTAATTTTCCCACCATCTGTATTGGTCTAAATGCTTCTGGAAAGCTCTTACTCATGCAGTCTCTGCAGTTTACAGAGCTTTCTTCATTTAATGAGACAAGTATTCAGGTAGCCATGGAGGAAAGGATAATACAAGACAGAAGGAAAGAGAATATTAAACAATTATAAGGTTATTCTTAAACTGAAAAAAGACGAAAAGAAAAAAAAAAGGAGTATGCGGGGAAAAAAATCACTTCACACATCAGAATTACCCACTGCAAAGATGATGCTCATTATATAATTAAAGAGCTTGCTGGATTTCAAGCATTTAATTTTTATTTTGGTTTCCTTCTGCAGCAAATATTTATAACCCTCTCTTTCACTTGCAAGAACATCCAGTGGTATTTTCAAAGGGTTTAAATAAGCAGTATGTCCCAGTTAATATCCACTTTGCAATCAGTTTGACTCAGTTTTCTGGGAGTTATTTTTTCTCAGTGATGGCAAATGCAAAATTTCTACCAGACTGAGATGGAACCTGTCTGGTGGAAATAAACAGAGCATTATTTTGACAAGCCAAGCACATCCTTATATGTATTTTATTAAACTTTTAGTTCAAGTCACAACAATATAGAGTGGGGCAGGGTAGGGATACTTTAGGTGCACTTTGCACTTCCTGACTGTGGACCTCGAGTCATGTTTTAATGCTGTTCTCCCCGGTTTTGCTACTGTAATCTACATGCAGAACATATGCAAGCTATTTTTTTTTTTTAAATCTAAGGGCTCAGTTCTCTGAATATGCATCAGGCATTGCCAGAAAATTAGAGAAGGGCAACAAGAGCTCTAAAACCTCTTTGTTACACACATGATGAGTTCCTGCCAATCCATGTTTTTTACATCTTCTAGAAATAAGGCATCTGAGAGCATTCAGGGTGCTCCACATTACTCAGTGTTTGGAGAGCATATGTCTAGGTGAATAGCTTAAATCCTGGGCAAATCTGAAGGTGTAAAACAGGCCTCTTGGCTCCTAAATCTCTGCCCATTCCCCTCATCAATCACTGCTCCATGGAAAGCTCTGCTCATATAATGCAAATGGTATCTGAAGTTCACTCACTTGCTTATACCCTCCCAGGACTGGATGTGCTAACCCAGTCCTTTCCACAAACCATTTACATCCCTGTATTGGGCCAAATGCCCACTGTGGGGACGTGCATGATAAATGGTGCTGAAGGACTGTGTTTCATTTCAGTATCAGGTATTGCACAAAGGCAAGTTAAATAGCATTTAGCATTAAGCTGATATTATTGTTATAGGAAAGTGGTTCTGTTTTGGAAATGCGGTAAAACATTTGCAGTATTTTAGGGAGGGTTCATCCCTCTGAGTTTTACCACATAGAAATGGATAAATAATTTAAACAAACAGTTTTGCAAAATGCACTCCATGAATTATTCAATGAGCTCTATTTGATCACCCTCAGACACAATGCTGCTGTCAACAGCAATGTAGAACTTTCTAAGTAGGTCTTAAATATTCATTTTTCCCTATTTGAGAAATAATGTGTACTCTGTCCTATCACCCGTGTTAGCATGTCTTAGAGAGAAATAGTTTCACAAGTTGTCATCTATCCCTGTATTTGTGTTAAACTTTAAATTTAAGATTAGATTATCTCTTACATATATTTTTTTCTAAAGATAAGTGTAGGAAAATGTTTGCTGTGCCAGCTAAAACCATGTCTACAATGTAAAAGTGAGTGCATCTCTGGATTTGAATAGTTACATAAAAACACAAGAGAAACAATGGAGAAGGAATGGCATTCCTGGAATGCAGTCCAGATGCATATGGGCTGGGTAAGGCTAGATAAAGTTTTAGAATAAACTCTGCAGTAATAATCACTTAAGACAAAAGGTCTCTAAAGCTCTAATTGCTGATGTAATCCTTGAGTCTTAAGGCGAGACTTCTGAAATTTAGATCAGAAATGAGTGCTATGTGATTTTGCTGACAGGTAGTGAAAAAAATTGTGGTTTTTGAAAGGGGAAGCATGAAAATGAATATTCCCCACATTTCACATTAGGGGTGAGAAGCTGCTAGACGGGAAGCAAAGTTTGCACCAGGCTCCTCAAGGACCTGGGTTGCTCCAGATTTGTATTTAATATCTGCCTGATGAAGGCAGTTTGATGCAGGATCCAGCAGCAAGAAGAGAAACGAGAATAAATGGAGCAAAACTCACTAGACTTCACTATTCACTACAGAGCATTTTTCTCTCAATAGATGTTAAAAATTACAACCAAGGCAGTTTCCCTTTGCAACCCATTGCTTGGAAGGGAAGGTAGGCAGAGAGGGAAAACACCAGATATGCCAGCCCTGGTTCCCTGGATCTTGGGCTGATTTCCTATTGGATCTGGGGCACAGCAGCCCCACTAGAGTGGATCAACTTGAGAAACCAATGCACCATCAGTGGCAGGAGCGATGGCATGTAGTAAAGCAAAGCATTCACACTGACTGCCTGAATGTGTCCCTACCCAGCCAACAACCCCAGTCACTGCTACTTGAAAGTCATTAGCCTGAAGAATCTCTAGTTCTGCTGCAATAAAATAGTCTTTTTTTTTTTTTTATAATATTGTGAATTTTGGTAAAATCAGACCCATGTATAACTTTCTAATGCCTCCAGAAATAACTGACATTCATTTAACATCATACCACTGACTGCACCAGATCCCATTTTCAGTATTTCCTCTCCCCATAACTGAATATCAGATGGAGAGATCTGCTGGATATTTGGCTCCTACCTGCTCCTTGAAAGCCAGGAAAGAACTAGAGCAGGCAACAGAAATCAGACTCAGAGCAGTGTAAGGAGAACACTTACTTACAAAAACATTAACAGGCACTATAGTCTTGCAGATATATTATGGCAATTGTGGGCCTTTGAAGGAAAAAATGTATACTGTATATATTTATATACAGAAAGGAATATATATACCAAGCAAACAGGATGTTAGATATTACAGGAAGGACAAACTGTCACTCATCAGACATATCATGTAGCAAAAAAGGGCCCATATGCACTTGCATTTTTCTAGCTTGAAACTTCCTGGCACTTCTTAAGTTTTCTTCCTTAAGAAGTATCTATTCTTCTAAATTCAACCAAGTTAACAAGAAGAAAAACACTGCAGCTTTTACCAAAAACACTGAAGACCATATTCATTTTTTTTTTCTTTTAAAATGAGCTGAAACTTTAAAGCTTCTGAAAGGAAGTTATTTTAACCTCAGCATCAGAAACCTTTGTTTGCAATGTAATGTACTAGTATTATTTGCATTGCAAGAGCTCTGCAGCCTAATGGCTTACAAGAGACTGAGGATGCCAGGAGAGCCTCTCTTTCACATCTCAGTTGTTTTGTTTAAAAGTCATCCAAGATTTCTGTAGAGCCAGGAAAGGACCCCAGATCTCCCACGTCAACTTTGTCTCACAACCAACCAGGTGAAACCAGCTGTTGTAATGCTCATTGGATCTTACAAATGCTGGAAGCTTCAGCAAACAGAGAAACTGAAGATTTCCCTCCACTCTTGCCTGCCCCCCTCCCCCACCCCCCCACCCCCCTTTTTTTCCTAGATGTTAATATTGCTGCTCAACCTTTATTCTTATATTTTACCAGAACCTGGGACCATGCAAGGACCATCAGCTGCACAGACAGTTTTGATTTTATTTTGGTTTGCGTTTTCAGGCAGCAAGTGGATAAATCATAGTGTTAGCCTCCACTACATGCTAACCCTGGATTTTAATCCACATTTCTAGAAAGAAAAGGCAGGTATGCTCTTCCAGATCCCCACTTTAAGAACCTTGCTGCAAAACACATTGGGGTGATTATTTGTTTGCAATGCAAAATTGACTTGTGCAGACATAACACAGTTTTGTTAGTGCTTCAACAGTTTGCTGGCTAAACCAGGAAGGCTTTCTTTTTCCCTGGAAATAATGTCCTTTCTCACTACTTTTACACGTGTTTCTCTTTACTATACATGGTTTCAATTCTTCATCTGTACAGCAATGTGTCAGACAAGCCCTTGCTGTGGGGAGACATTAGGTACATGTACTTCACAGAGGTATTGTACTAATTGAGCTTCTGTGAATGAATGAACATATGTAGAAGCTCCATGTTACACTAAGTGTCCCCTTAATATTTTCATTGGAATGCTCTGCAGGAGCTTGTTACCCTGTTCAAAGGCAAAATGTATAACTTATCAATTTACTCTTAAAGAGTATGCTTGACATCCCCCTCCACTTAACACTGAATCACAGGAACCACAGTCTAAGGCAAGAGGGCAATTCAGTCCCGGTCCTCAACCAGTCTTAATAGCTCTTTTTTTGCAGCAAGTACTGCCAAATGTGGTTGAATGCATACCTGTGCGGCGGTTTAGAAGTGCAGTTGGCTGCCTGCAAAGCACTACATCCGTCTCACTGAACATTTTTCATTTTCAAATGCTGAAGAAAGAACTCAGGACAAGGGAAAAAATATAGGGAAGGAGAGAAAGATAAAAGACATATGTGCAATATACTGCAGGACCATATAGGAAAATCCTATTGATTAGGCTGGGCAGTGAGATGTTTACGCACTAGCACCCTCATACCTTGACTGAGGAAGAACCCTGGGATTTGGCCCTGTTAGACTGCATTTCCAGGAATGATTTCACAGCAAACATTAAACTAGAAATGTCAGCAAATGTAGCATCTGGTGCAGGACTAGGGAGTATTTTAAAGAAATGGAATGTCAAAATAAATGTCTGTGGATCTCTATCTTTCTTAAGCATAAACTACTGAAAAACTCTGTCATACTAACTCACACAGCACACGTTACAGCTCAGTAAATTTATAAGTCTGTTGCTTTTGCTGTCTTTATACACTACCAGTCCAACTCCAGCTGATTCTGGACTGAGATTAGATACAGTCCTGCTTTCCATCTGTGCTGATAAAATGAGAGAAAATGAAATGATTTCTGCAAGCTTGTAAGTCCATTTCACTTGTTTATCAAGAGTTGGAGAGGGCAATGACAGAGGCAAAGCCCCCAAGGTCACTCCAGTGTACATTGTGCCTCCTTCTCCTGGAGGACTTCGCTTGCTCTCCCAAATTAGTTCATGTGGAAAAAGAAAGGGAGTTAAAAAAAATAAATAAAAATGTGTACTGACAGATTCAAAGTTCCAAAAGAAAATAACAAGACCATGTCAAATTGCTTTATGTTCCCTTCTGAAAAAACATGCATGTTCAAACAGGCTCTGCAAAAGTATTTGCCTTACCTACTCTGAACAATGGTGAAGAAGCTCCTGTGTGCAAGGGGAAACATCATGAAGCTTTGGATTGGAGGCTTCTCTTTAGAATAAGGAGGAGTTCTGGGGCGTTAAGACCTGCAAGGTTTTTGGAGGGGATCATACTTAATGCTTACAAACGAAATGTGTCTACTAATGAGAAATACTACATGAAACCTGGATCCACTTGAATGTATGTCCTGTTACTTACCGATATCAAAACTATCATAACCTTTCTGCAAAGCAGATTCCCTTCCAGGTATCCCGTCCTCCACAGAAAACAGGTAATTCAAGACACTGGGGCTGAAGTTATCCAAACCTCTACTGATACAGACTCCTGACAGGCTCCCATCTATTTAAAAGTCTGTTTCATATTTCATGAGATTTGTTTTCAGTTCCTGGTGACAACAAACTTTCTTCTGAAGTCTGTCTGGGTCAAGTTTTCAATCTGTTTTTGTGAACAAAATTTACTTGGGAACGTTGTGATGTGATGAATGTGAGCTTAAGTATCTGTCAATAAAAGCCAATTCATTCTTCAATCAATATGGCTCCAGTTTTGCTTGCAAGTTGTACTAAAAGCCGAATCACACTGAATCTTCAAGCTATCCACACAGAAAAAAAAAAAAAAAAATGCAGAAACCTGGCACCAAAGGGCTTACATCTTCAGAGTTTGTGAATTCAGGGAGGCAAAGTCAGAGTTGGAGTTTTGTAACCTCTCAAGGCAATCAATACAAGAGATAAGCACAGAAGACATACACAGATAAACGCCAAAGAGAAATGAAGACACCCAGGTCATCAGCTTTGAAAACCAAACCATATAATACGATGGATTTCCATTGCTTCCTTGGTCACACGTCTGCTTTGTTAAAGCAGAAGCCTGCAGAGGCAGGAATGTAGTCAATAAATAGGTTGGAAAACACGAACTTCTACTGTAACAACCTCCAGGGTTTGCTGGCCAGCCAGCAACAATGCTGAGTAAGCAAGACACTGCAGGCAACATGTTTTGTTGTCTTCATCACCTGAATGGTTATGGCAGCAGCAGCTTTCCCTGGCTGTCAGACCTCTGTGGTGTTTGCCTACTCCCAACCACAGTGCTGCCACCTGAGAGGAAGCATACATTTTCTAACTCAGCCCCTGAAGCAAGCTCATACCTGTGGCTTGGCCAGGAGAAGGGGACCATGAGGGAGATAGCTGGTACCTAGAGAAATCATTTCTGTTTGATGTTCTCTGCATGTTGACATAATATGATATAATAGGGTAAGGACAATAGTAAGGATAATAGGACAGCTCCCTCTATGTGTGGTTGAAGACTGTCCCAGAGAATGCGAAGTGATCCATGTGCAGGCAGATAAATAGCAGCTACAAACTCTGCAGACACCATCACAGATGGAAGTTAGCAACCTACGGGTGTCTCTTTCAGTTCTGCAAGAAGGGAGGGGGGGGGGGGGGGGGGGGGGGAAAGGAAAAAAAAAAAGAAAAACCTGCAAACTGGAGGAATCACAGGGAAAAGGGAGAAAATAAACACCAAGGATGGCAAGATAATTATAAAAGTATGTTGCACATACATTCACAGCCGTGAAGCTTTCTCATCTGTTAAAGAACACAAAGTAAATGTTCACTTCAGAAAACCACATGAGAAATGCTAACAAAGGCTGGTATAACACCTTGTCCTTCCTTTATTTGCAGTAGCATAAAGACCTTTTTATCAACCATTCTATTCTTGCCTAACATTTAATAGGACAGTGTGCTGGGATATGCACTCTGCTATTTACTATTTAATTAATTTGACGGCAGTCCAAAAATACTGAAGGCAAAACAGTGTATCAATATTTACGGTACTGATTCACTGGAATTAAAATACTGTAAAAACATAACTGCACAGACATCGTTTGTCTTGGCCATTGAAATATTTTGAAGGTTCATGTTCAAAACACAGGTTAGGAGTGAAATTATCACTGAAAGGTATTGATCAAGCATTTATGCTCCTTTGTCTGATACCACAATCTATCAAGAAAAACCTCATTAGCTATGGGATGTTAATGATCAAGACCAGGTTAGAAAAACAAGTGCTGACATTGATGACTAAATAAATATTGCCATTTACAGCCTGGAATCTGGAATTTCTATTGGCCAAAACAGGGCATTTCACTAAAAGTGCTAAGGGAAAGACGGAAACGCAACATTGATTTTTAATATGGCAAAATCTTACCAAAATGTTTCCATGTAGTCCCTTCTCTTCTCTAAAAAAAGTAGAAAATATTAGACCTGATGAGTGAAAGACCACTTCAGGGTCTTAGAAAAAGGCAAGCAATATATCTAAATGATAGGGAATTTGATCTGACGGAAACAGAAATTGTGAAAAAACTTTGTTGAGGCTCTGCATGCTAAATGCCTTTGCTTAACAAGCTACTGAAAAACTCCTTCTTAACCCAGGTTTTTGTCAAGAGCACTTCAGTCTGGGTTTCATTCTCAAACAAGTATTACTCATTAACTGTATAATAGGAGATCTGGATTGGCAGCCTTTTCCCAGCTGAAGTGCCTGAGTATTGGGAAAAAAAAAAAAGAAAAAAAAGAAAAAAGAAAAAAGAAAAAAGAAAAAAGAAGAATCTAATGCTGTATAATAATAAAATAGAACTTATCTCCAATAAAACATGACTGGGGGAGGGAAGTGACTGGGGAGGGAGTGCGGGGGGAGGGGGGGGTGGAAACATTTTAAGAAAACTCTTAGATCCAAGAAAAAAAGCTTGAAAGGTTGGGTTAGGAGTGACCCTTACAGAAAAGTCTCTTGGAAAAACGCCCTTAGCTAAAGATTTTATGCACATAAAGTCCATGATAATTCTCTATTTTTGTGTAAGCCCATCTATTCCACAAGATGTTACTGAAGGCGTGACAACAATCTGCACAGCACAAGGTTGCTTTCTGTCTTCCATTTCCATATGCTGGCTGGTCTAAAGTGAGGTGTACATCTCCAGTGCTTGAGCAGATGAGCCTTTATTGTTGGTGGGAAGGTGTCCTTTGCCAGGAGTGATGGGCAAAGCTCAGGGGGGCTGCAAGAAAATTGACTTAACTCAAGATGGAAGAGGGTTGCTGCTAGAAGAAAATGTGTGAAGGAAGGATTTGACCAGCACACAAAGTATATAATTACTAATCTACTTTTCTTAGGTACGCAGGTATCAGGACTGCATCTCAGACATGTTTTCTTTTAAGAAAAGAAAAGATAAGAAAGTGATATGGTATCTCTAAAAAAGAGATACCAAGGTTTCTAATTGCCCACAGCAGGGGTGAGCCATTAGACATCGGTGCACAACCCTGCAATGGCCTGATGCTCACTGTCCTTTCCTACTGTTAAGGCAAGTGTCCATCAGTGTTTTGCTTGGTTCATGTCTGCAGATTTGGGCATTTAGGCAGGATCTAAATGAGGTCAAGGGAGCTACAGCTCCCTGCTGCCCTGGCTGGGAAGCAGGTTCTCCAGACAGACAGCTGCAGGAGCAGGGGAGAGCGCTTGTTAAACACATTCCTGAAGGGCACTGACTATCTACAGCCATTTTCAAGTGGTTCTCCACAAGTCAACACAGGAATGTGCTGATGGGCAGTACAGGTAGGGTCAAACCCACTGAGAGGATGCAGCACCTTCAGTACAGAAAAGGCTGCAAACCAGTGCTCCCTTGAAAATAATTTGTTATTAGCTCCTTATTTAAGCACATTTAGTTGCACAGCAGTCTTCTACCTTGTTTCCTTGGACAATTATATGAAATCAAAAGAGGTGGCATAGGGAGAGATTAAACTGTCATCAAGATGCCAGCATTTGTGCCAGCATTCATGCCATGCTTTTATTCTTCTGAGCCTTCGGCCTGAGCAGCAGTAACATTTCACTCTTTTGCCAGATCACTGAGTTGGAGAGTGGAGATAGGTTGGTTGAGAAACTTCTTTTCACAGATGAACCAGCATCTTCCAGGATGGAGCACTTAGAAAAACTTTGCATGAATTAGCAAGAAAATGTGAGGCTGGAACAAGCAAAGAGGGACAAGACTTGTCAGTTTGTCATTCATGCAACAATCCTGTCAAATGTGAAATTCACTAAATCGGTGAATTTTGGCTTTATTTTTCAAAAGAAGGATGGAGAGGGATAATTTACTTTGTTTGTGAAGCATTTTCCGATATATACATGTATATGTATATAAATATGTATATATAAAGGATTCCTTGAGGAGGGAAAACTTGATTCACCCCCAGTTATGCAGTTATGTATATGTTGTTACAAGAAGCACTGAAATACTCGTGACAGGTTGGTCTACAGGCCAGTCTTCTTACAGACCTACTAGGAAAATGTGTTTGATTAAGAGCATGTTATTTAATTTGTGGTGGCAGTATAGGGACCCAAATCAAGGACAAAGCATAAGAAAAGTCACCCTGATTGCCACCCAGCAAATCTTCTTCATTTGAGGGTTAGTGATCGCAGTGGCAGGGCTCAGAAATGAATCCAAGTTTTCAGACTTAAAAGTGACACAGAAAAACACATAGTTTCTGATCTGTGAAGTCAGACAGAGGAGCTGTTATCTGAAATAGTGCATAGAGTCTGAGTAATCTGCCAGACTTAACACATCTTGCCTCAGAAGTCCAGGTGGGAAATTTTACTATAAGGAACAAAATGAAATGCAAAATACCTGCTAATAGTTCAACTAGTGCGTCATCAACACTCCACAAATAAAGCTGTTAAACTACATGTATCTCCACCAGAGTAATTGTTATGCCAGCTGGAAAAAGTCTGCAGGGACAGCTTTAGGAAAATAAGACACTGTCCCAATTATGGCTAGATCAAAACATGGAATGACTTCTCTTCATTAAACAAAGCAAGGAACTAGAATGGGTTATTGGCTGTAGAGTTATGGAAAAAATCCTGGGCCTCTACAGGGTGCAGTTCACTTATATGATGAGCATCTTACGCAGGAGGAGCAACCAGCAACCAGGCACTGATCCGGAATAGATAAGCAAGCAATTCAGGGAGAAAAACACATCCCATCTCAGCAGAAGGACCTTGTTCCAAGATCAGAAGGATCCAAGTTCTCTTTAGACACTGCAGAGCTTTTCTGGCAGATTCTCCCTCACTTCGGCTGTGCCAGGTTCAACCACTTATCACAAGCTGGAGGGGGATGTTTCCCCACATTTATATTTGGCACAAGAATTTTCAGCTCGAAATGATGGAGCTGTTGCAGAGGTAGTGCTTATAAGAGCAACATCCTCCCAGATGGCCTCATAAAAGAGGGAGAGGATGAGCTTGTCTCACTGACTTGGAATTGCCAAGTCGGCAGAGCTAAAGATCAAGTTTTGAAAGGAAAAGGTCATGTTGCGTCATAAGATGCTGCCCTCCCTGGGACAAAGACAGCCTTAATCCAGCATCACTCAAATCAACAAGAGTTTTTCCACTTGAACAGCAGCAAGATCAAACTTTGAGGACACTGTCCTAAAGCCAAGGGAGATAATAGGAATCCTTCTAATCACTGGGATGGGCTTTACTTTAGTCCCTAAATGACTTAGACATAGATCTAAGCCTGGAAAGAATAAATCTTAAAACGAATAATAGCTTTCTTTTCTGGTAGATGATTTTATGCTAGTTTATTTTTAAGATTTCCTAGATGCTTGAGCAGGGACATCTTCTGCAAAGATTTTGAAAGCAATCAGTAGAGTCGGGTAAAGTTCTGTCTTGCTCAGACACCTCTTTGCAGGGGTTTCTGGATACAAAAGCCAGCTCTACACCTACCTTCATCAGACAGCAGAACATGACAATAAACCATGCAGCGTTTGACTGTAGGACTAATATTAATGGCTTGCTAAACATCAGACAGACAGAAGGTGAGCTTCTGTCACAGAGCGAGTGTTGACCATGAGAAACTGTGGCACCTATCTTCTTTTTTTGGACAGTTTTAAAGAATGACTAATGCACAACTTGACCGCAGTCTTCCAGCCAGCTGCTGTTCAGACAAACCAGGTACCTCTCGCTGCTGTGTCAGCTCTTGTGAGAGGCCGATCTTGAGCACCCCCCTGCACCAAACATTTACATAAATCTTTGCTGTTTAGTGATAAGACTGTGGGAATTTTTGCCAAAAAAAAAAAAAGACAATTCTTCCTCCCTCCTTACTTGCTTCCTTTCACTGCCTGAAAAGCATGGTCCACTGGTATGTGATAAGGATTCAGCTTCCAACCAGTTAAAAATTGTCAGTTGAAAATTCAAGCCAGATAAATCCAATGATAAAATAAGATTTTTAAATTTTTTTTAACAGAGCTGGAGGTTAACCATTGAAACATCTTAGCTTATGCTCAGTATGTACAAGCAGATTTGTAATATTCATTCATCTGGCTATCTGATAATATCTGCGTTGGGAGGGGTCTTGGATAAGTTTGAAAAAAATATATATTTAATTGATGTTGGACACAGATTTACAGAAATGTGTTTTCAGAAGTCTTCCAGTCAGGGCTGGATTTCAACTTTATCTGTTTCACATAGTCTTTGTCACAAAATGATTGATCCATGAAATTCAGCCTAATTTCTTCTTGGCCTGGTGGCTGACTGTTCATCTTGTAGAGGGGCATTTCAAGCCATGATGACAATTTCACAAGTTGCTGGATTTAAAGTATTCCCTACTGTCTTTGACAAAAGACTTACAGTTTGATTTTATTTTGTTTTATTTTATTTTGCTGAGCTTATTGGGAATATCCTAATAAACGGGACATTCATTAGAATATTCTATATTAGCCATAAGGTTAACTGAAGATGCCTGTTGCCAAAAGATTTTTACTCGACTGTACTTCATACACAGGAGTTAGTTCTTGTACTTGCATTGGAACCTCTTTATACTAAGGCAGATGTAACATGACTAATAGGCTTATCATGACTAATAAGTTCACCCCAGCTACAGCACATCAGTCAAATCATGTATTGCTTTTCACCAGACATGACACATCATGATGTGTAAGGCTGGGAATTTTGAAAGATAATATTAGTGATAGACTGCACCCTGATGCAACAACTCAAAGTGCAATTTTAACTATCTCCAGAATAACCACGTGGAATTTCTGCTGGGAAGCCTTGGGCCAAGATGTCTGCTGACTGCCCTGAGTAAGCATCAGTTGTTAGTAAGGATATTGATCGGCAGAGCCCATGTCATCCTGTTACGTGGGATGTTTTTAGAAGGTCAGTCAGACAGGTTGGTTTCCAAGATTATTGGGATTAAGGCTTGAGATGGAATCATGCCTTAGGTAAAATTCTTACAAAGATCAAACCTTTGAATAGCTTTTAACTAGGATTAAGAGGTGAATAAAACAGGAAAGAGCAAAAGTAAGCACTCAGCGAGGGGGTCAGTCAGTGTGGCTCTGGAGCAGGGGGTCCTCAGTAGCAGTCCCAGCAAAAAGGCCAGCAAGCACTGAGAACAGAGGGGACATATTTTATAACAGGAGAGACAGGAGCATCTCATTAACTGAACTTTACAGCAATGCTTCAACTCCTGCTGCAGAAAACAGTTAAAATAAATAAATAAATGAACCAAGACTCAAAAACGTGTTTGAAAACAAGAACCATTAACTGCCTTCCATAGCCACAACCCCAGTTGTC
The DNA here is from genome assembly GCF_963932015.1 of Anas acuta. Taxonomy (NCBI): domain Eukaryota; kingdom Metazoa; phylum Chordata; class Aves; order Anseriformes; family Anatidae; genus Anas; species Anas acuta. The sequence goes on from NC_088993.1 coordinate 12,159,439, forward strand.
CCATTTCTCTCATCCCCCACTTCATAATATGCCATTCCAGGTAAAGAAATACCACTTTTTCCTTGTCCAAGCAATAGGAAATATATTCTCATCCTCAACTTTCAACAAACCTGGTCCTTCAAAAGAGCTGTAGAGTGAGGATCTGAAGCTTTATCATCAGAGCAATATCTCTGAGATTCCCAAGTTTTAAGTGAAAACATTAGTTCTTTGGCATTTCCAGAAGGGTGCAAAACCCCAAACTGTAGCTCTTGATTGTCACCAGTAGGCAGTTACTTCTTTGGTGATTATTACAGAAAATTCATGAAATTTGCAGAGTGAGAAATATGTAAGGTGATGGGAACTTTTTCTTCTGGTACTTGCAAATTTAAGTGGTGATATAATGGTCACACTGACAGTCAATTTGTTTTTGAGATCCTTTCTTCACACCTTCCACAGCTTGATGCGGTAAGGCTAACTGCTAGGAAAAAAAAAAAAAAAAAAAAAAAAAAAAAAAAATTAATGGCTAAAGACGCTTCTCAGCTGCAGTTAAGTATGACATAATGAGGACATCAATTAACTTAGGGCAAGAGTTTATGATTAACTATGAAAACCAGTAGCACTCAGTGGGGCATAACAGCAGAGGGAAGACATTCCAGATCATTATTTCGCAAGGTCATAATCTCACAGTAGCTTCTTAAGTGTTCTAACTGAGAAAATGCAAATTTGCAGTAGAGCTTTTAGTTTGGGTGTTACTGCATTCGTGTTATCAGGAAAGGACATTACTTTCTCATATAATTCCCTATAGATGTCACTTCTTTCTATACCTTTATTCAAGCAGCTGAAGAAATGTTATGTTGGTTGTAGTATACCCAGTAATAGAGTGAGACTGCTATCTGATATTACTACATAGTCTGGAGAAAAATATGCACTATATTCTGATATTTACCAAGTGTAGTAGAAAAATTATCTACACATTCATGTGTATATAAACCATCTTACAATCTTAGAAAGGATTTCGGGGCAAAGTCTTGATAGGAAAAAGAGATTTATGGATAACTATGTTTCACCCTAGATAAGAATTTGCCAGATGATGAGGTAGCAGAAAAGGAAATTTTGTTGAGAGCTGTTTTCCTTCAGCAGAGACCCTGTAGTCAGGAGACAGAGGAAAAATAGACAGTTTGTATGTAGCTCTGATCTGGCCTCACCTGGACAACACGCTGACCCTCAACTGTTAGAGGCTGGCAGACCTTCAGAATCCAGCCCCATTTTTATTCTGGATAACCAATAATGAGAAAGAAAGGAACAAGTTGGAGGGTGCACTGTGGAGAGAAGTGAAAGTATTACAAAGTGAGAGGAATTGAATTATAGGCAGAGATTATAACAAAAATAAAATATTTCTTTCAGCCTGATCTGTGCCTAGAGCAAAGCTTTATACACATAGCATTGCACTGATTTATATTAGCAAAGGTTCAAGCTTCTGACATCCTTGTTCACTTTGCGTAGACCGTTTTATCCCTTGGATTTTAATATGGAAGTCAAAGGGAATGCATGCTTCTTATAAAAAAAAATAATAATAATAATAATAATAAAAAATGTTAAGAAATCAACAGTAGGAAGGCAGTTTGTTTTTTGTATTACAAAAAGCTGTAGTCAGAAGCAGAGATTTCTGTAGAAGCGGAAAGAAATTGAGCTAAGTGTCAGTTAAGCTCTCAAACACTGAGATTTGTTGAAGGCCTAAAATTGAAGAATGTTTTTTGTCTACCAAAGTTTTTAGTGACCTTAGTGAGAACAAACAGGTTCTGCTAAAGACTGAGCTGTCAGCTCTTAAACCTGATCTGTATAATACAAGTCAACCCAGCAGAAGAAAGCAGTAGAAAGCAGTAGAAAGAACATTTTGCAAATGGAAGTATACTACAATGTGCCACTGCAGAAGGAGTCTCAGCTGCTCTGAAAAAAAAAGTCCACCAAGAAGGAAACAAGTGTACCTCAACATCTAAATAGCCCAGACAAGCAGTAACAGCCAGAAAAATGCATAAAATTCCACTTGCAGCAGCTGCCAAAAAAATAAAATAAATACAAGCAGACTTACTTCACCCATTAAATCCATCAACCCCTAGGAGATCCATTAACAAACCTACTCTCAACACCCCAAGGGTCCCACTCCCCAGGATGCTATGCGCTGTGGCCAGAATTGCCCTACCCAGCAAACAGTAACATGCATAGGTGTCTCCCCTTGCTTGTTTGCAGGTCTCTCCATGAGGATTTTTATTATTATTTTTGCTCCCTAAACTCTGGCCAAACAGCCTGCATGCTCTGACACTGCGTCTTTTCTGCACACCTCATCAGAGGGGGAGATGGCTTTGGTGGTGCCACCCCTCCCTCTGCACTCACATCCAGACCCCATACGCTGGGAGCCTGAGAGCAAGGTGTCAGACCTGGCAGGGGAGCAGGGCTGGCAGCCTGCTCTGCTCCGCTTGGCTCACAGGAGAGAAAAGCTTTGTTGGTTTGTAGCCCTTTTACAGGAATCCTGCAGGCTATGCCCCCCTGGGAGACCTGATGATTAGAAGTACCTGTGAAATGAGTCCCATGCTGCCTGGTGGAACTGGTGTAGCACTTACTGTGAACATAACTTTCCACAGCCCTGGGATATTATGGGGTAGGATAACCCATAATGAGCTGGTTCTGGACCACGGGGTGTCAGACACTGTTGCACCCAGGTGAAGTCCATGAGCTTTGCCACACTTAGGGACAGTGTCATATGTGGTGTAACACCACTGCCTATTAAACTTTCTCATGCCTATGCTAAGTCATAGCCTCTAATTTATGGAGAATATTTTCTCTTGGTGCCCGTGTCTCATCCTGTCATCCAAAAAGGCACTGCAGGGCATGGGGAAAAGGGTTATGAGCCTACCTCTTAATATAATTCATTATGTTCTGCATAAGAATGGTTGAATCCTAGTTACTACCATATTTTCACTAGGTATCAAGAGATATAAACATAAATCAAAGCAATGTTTCACAGGGTACAGGCAAATCAAGCCAGCAATTATTTTCTTACGTTGTTTTTTAACCACCAAACTGTTTTACCTCCAGATAATGATGAATATGGTTCTGACACCAGAGGTCCACATGCTCCTGCTACACTCATTCAGCACAGAGCACAAATAAGTTACTTGTTAATATATGAACTGTCATGTAAGAAGCCACAATTATGCATGATTCACCCCTACAAGCTATGTAAATCTATGGTGTGTATATATGATAACAAATGAGTGTTACTTGATGGGAAAACACAGGTGCCAAGAACTAGGACTCTGTACTGCGGGTGTCAGATACAGCATCAGTGTTAACACCTCTACTAACCCTTACCTTCAGGTAGATGCATTTCCAAATTCTTATCAAGCATCCTCTATCATTTCAGTCTGTCAGAGCACTGGCGGAGAGCCAGACCAGATCCCGATCGTGCAGCATTGCATGAGAGCAGAGAAAGCGTGTGCCTCCCTCCACAGCCTCCCACCCTCCTGGTTTGTACAAGCCAAATCTGGACCCATGCCTACTCTTGCCATAGCGGTTACTAAATAGTGGTCACAAACCAGAAGGGAGTTGCACATTCTCATGGAGCAGCAGGCTGGCGAGTCCCACTGGAGACATCCATTGGCAGGCGAGTTTGGAAACAGCAAATAACAAGGCATTTCAGACAACATGTCTGATCGAGCTGTTCTTGAAGCCTTGTGTTGCTATTTTGCCCACGGAGGGCATCGGTTTGCATGTCAGATAAAGGTATACGCTGGGGAATGATTATTTTTTCTTAAGAGCTCTGTCCTTTTCTAAGCAAACATCACACCCTTAGCTAGCTCCATTCCAATCCTGAAAACTTTCACGTTAGTGCATTTAATTATGACTGTGCAGTCTATGAGAAACAAGGAAAGCAGAGCTTCATCATACACAGACTTTTGTAAAGCTGCATCATTACAGCATGCAGAAAGCTTTTCAGTTGCAAACCCATACCTCCCATTTTGACATACAATTAAGTATGATTTGGATAAAACTCTAGGAAATTCATACCATCTTCCAGCATACGATTAGGTTAATGTTTTCCTCTCTTCTTGTTCATCTTCAGCAAATACAGTCATCAGACTTACCTTGGCCACTGATTCTGTTTTTAACTAAACAAATGGTTTATCTTCTCTATCCACCTTCATTTCAATCACAAGTGCCAAGTCCCAAACCATGTGTTCAGCATCAGACCTGCAACCCTGGGAGAAGTTAAGAGCTTATTATTTTGTGCAGCTTCTTTCTCACATGTTCCCAGCCTGTTTTCTACTTCATGATGATGGTGAAAGGCTGCATAGGTGAGTCTGAATGACGGCCAGTGCAAGAATGCAAAACTATATTCTTAATTCCAGAAAGTAAGTATGCAAACCCACCGGTTCCAGGACACATCCTGATTACTTCAAAGTAAAATTAAAGGTTATATTAGGGGAGAGCTTTATCTCAGCACAACATTTTATGATTTAGATCTGTGATGAAAAAAAAGTTATCAAAAGCAGTATTTTGTACGATTTAGCTGTGACTTCTTACTGTTATAAATTATAGTGTAGACCACCCTGTAACCCAGTGCTTGTGAACCCTGTGTGTGACACCTTGAAAGTGAGCAAGTTGGTGGGTAACAGAAGCAGTTTCCTTCTTCAGATAAAAATGTAGACACTTGAAACACGAGCCAGAGAAGTCCAAGGGTCAGAGTGAAAAAACTGCTTTTGCTCACAGGTTTTGAATTCTTCTTCATGCCATTCTGTTAGTTATGGTATTGGATAACATCTTTGGTGTTTTCTTAGCCCCCAGTGGACAGTAACACACAAATCCAAGCTCCAGACACAATTGGAATAATCTGTGCATTTTGGAAACAAAGGGCTCCATTGAGTCAATGGCAATGTGTAAATAGGAATGGGCAGAATGCCACTTTGGACAGGGGATACATTTTGATACGTGTCCTTGATTCTCACCCACACAAAGAAAAAAGATCACTTCATTTTTTCTACTTCTAGCTACAATGCTTCCTGCAGTAAAGGCTGAAAAAAAAATCACCGTTTTCTTTCATTTGAAAGGAATAAAATGTTTCTATTTTTTATTCCCAGTAGGGAAAGAAGCATGAGTGAAACACTGATTAGGCTGATTGTCCAAAGATACAGGAAGAAAATGGATATAGTTATGCTAGACACACCACCTTCATTGTAAGGTACTCTTCAGAGAGCTTTTTATCTTCTGAAAACTTTAATTGTCTGAAAATGACTTAGAAGTTAGAGTGTATCCAGGTGATACCCTGACAGGTCAGGTATCTATCTTAGGTAATTCTGTATTGTCAATCACTGTAATATGCAGACACCATAACATGCCATAACTCAGTTTGATCTTCTTTTTCTCTCTCCCCCTCATTCCATGCTTCTTCAGCTGCATGACCAGGTGTGCAGGGTTGCTGAAGCAGGTTTCCTCCTGACTGTTCCTGGTGTACTTCCTTGGCACTTGATTTACAGTTGAAAGATGAATATACATGGCAACGTTCACACAAAGGAAGAGCAGATCTTTTGCTTTCTTTCTGCTGCACAAGTTTTGCAGGGCAATCACTTGTCAATCACACTCCATTCCTGTTCATGTCCCTGAGGTGCAGTTTTCATACAGGGAAACACAATGTACTTTGCTCTCTACCCTGGGGATTAGTATATGCATCAAGAAAGTATCTCTTCATCTCTGTATTCTCAGTGCCTCCACTTCCAGTTTAAGTGTTACTCACAAATCCTTTAAGATGTTTCTCCCTGCAATGCATGCTAAGTTATTAACAGAATCTCAGATTTTCAGGTTTGGAAGTAAGGTTCAAAAAGTATGGGGTTTCAAAGACCTCTAGTTTTCTAAGCTGCATTATCCAGTTTACTCTTGATAGCATTGAAGACCCAAATCTCAGTGACATGCCAGACCAGGTCAGACTAGGAGTCAGTAGGGCATAGACGTGAAGAGCTGTTTCTGAAAAATTTGGAGGAAAGGACTGTCAATCCTTCCATAATTTGTGCATGTGAACTCCAACCCAATAGGCTGAGGAACCCTGAATATTCCAGGGTGCAGAAACTAGAGCACTGAGACCCAGGAAAACCTTTCCTAAAGTGTCTTCTCTGAATCCTTCAAGGGGTTAGCACACATACACTGCACATTTGCTTTTCCACAGGTTGTCCCTTAAATAACATCTGGCAGAAGGAGTTTTTTTCAGCTGGTTTAGGAACAGCTATAACAAGAGAACTATGCTTGGCCTGAAGCTCCCACTTATGCCCACAGTGAATGTGCATTGGGAAAGCCCTTGTTCTGCAAGAAGCAAGTGTGAACAAGGTGACACTTGCCTCCTGGAGACAGAAAAACACTAAGATGACCATAGCGATGCATGTCTGGGACTACAATGACCTGCTGCAGCAACAACCAGGCCCTTCTAAAAGCAGCACCCTTCAAGCAGGAAAACCTTCCACCCACCCCCCAAAGAATACAGTACGGGACTTTTGTTTCAGAGCCTGTGGTCCACAGGGATTGTGAAGACAGCAGCGGAGAGCAGTATGGCATCGTCTCTCACCAAACTTACCAAAAAGAGAAACAGCTGTTGGAAACATGGCTGGCAACTAAGCCAAGTGGAGCGGGCCAGATAAAAAGAGATCTGAAAGACATCCAAGGTCCTGACCTCCTTTCTGAACTGGTGGATACGGTTTTGTTGTTTGTTTGGTCTTTTTGTTTTGCTTTGTTTTGTTTTATAGCAGGGTGAGAGCATGGTAGAAAACTTGCTGGGCTGATTGCCTCTTCCTTGGCTGTTTTTTCTCTTGAGCCTGTATTAATGTTTTTGTTTGGAGGGCTTGCTAACATGCTGAGGTTTTCATCTTAGTAGGTCTGCTAATAGTACAGGACGTTCCCCTGGATTTGTGATTTCAATGCAGAGTTTTCTTTAGAGAGTGAGGAATTTTTTATTAGAACCAGCCAGCCTACAGAACTGAACTGTATCTAAAAATAGAGGGGATTGCTTTTTTTTTTTTTTAGATGTTAAAAATAGAGATGTATAGAAATGGTCATGTATAGGCTGCTTTTTACAAGAAGGCAGAGGTACTCTGAATGGAAACATTTGCTATCTGCCATCTGACTGAGAAATGCAGCATTTTACAGTGCCATGAGCTCCTGCTTATGAAGAACAAAGAAGAATCTTGTAACCCTGGGTGGACTGAAAATGGCACTGGTACCATGCTGGAATACACACACCTGTGTAACTTGTCCCAGTTCACATGGAAAGAATACGATGTGGTCTCCTGAAGCATTGGCACATACAACTCATCAAAGATGGAGAGGTGTAAGGGGAAGGATGGATCAGAATCATCCCATATGGTACTACTGAGCTCCTGCCTCAGGCCCTGCTCTGGAGCACTGCAGGAAGTTGCATTCCTTCCAGCATTGCTGCAAAAACTTACCAAGTCCCAAATACCCCAAAAGAATCCCTGAGTGTCCATCCACATCACTCAAGACGAGCACTGAGCAAAACCCACAAACCTCAGTGTGGAGAAATGCTCCTGGAGATGCTTTCAAAAGCAAACAAAACTTGCACCTATTTACAAAGATAAGTCATGGATTTGGGGGATATCTGGCAGGGTAAGGAGCATATAAAGACAGATGTGCTTTGTTTGCTGTACTCTTTTTATTCCATGTTCCTCACAGTTAATTTGTGGTCATATTAATCTGCCATGTTACAGCTGAGATGTTCAAAGCTGTTAAAGTGATTTGGATAAGGAGTTACCAATAGCTGGAATTGGAATTTGGCATCTAATCTGTTAAGGGGGGGGGGGGGGGGGGGTAATCTCAGCCTGGAACTTTATATGCCATTTAAAACTGTTGCATTTGAAGTTCTGTTAAGTACTAATAGGTTATTTCAAACAAAAACAAACAAACAAACAAATGAAAACCCACAACTTGTTTTAAAAATACATGAAATACATGTCCACTAACTAATTGCCCTATAAAGACTCAGGGAAGACTTCACAGAGCACAGCTCAGACCGTAAGAAATGCTGTAATATGTTTCCTCAACTCATCTAAATAAGTGACTGCTTTTTTTTCAACCTGAGCATTATAAATGGTTCACCAAGCTCTTAAGATACATTAACCATCACCTCCCCAACCTCCCACCACCACATAAATCCCACCCTGAAGAACCAGCTGTGTCTCGAAAATCTCAGGTCAAGCGTTCATGACATTTTACGAGATGTCAGTACCATGTGTGTCAAATTCGGTCCTCGATTACCTCCAGTTTAGAGACACTCATATTTCCATCAAAGGATCTGATACTCCTTGATTTAATGGCTGGGGCGGTTAAGTTTTTATTGCTGTATAGATGTCCTTTCAGCTAAAGTTATGTGAAGCAGCCACAGCTCAGTTCAATCCTCTCTAATACCAGGAAAAGAAAGTGGCCAACAGCCGCTTAATGTCAGTGGTCTTGTAGAGCTCAGCAGGCTGCTTGACCTCCTGGTCTATAAGGACTAAAATGCAGAATAAGAGTTCCCTTCCATGAGAGAGCAGAAAAGGAGCTTAAAAAGATACCATGGAATTTAGCAAACAGGGAGCGCCTTATCTCTGGCTTGACTCTCTTTTCTTTGCAAGACTCTTCCCCATGGAGACAAAAGGAAGGGTAGGTGAATGAACCAAAAAACAGGCCAGCTCCTACAGTGCCTCGATATACCCACAAATGTAGTAGTTTTCCATATGTTCATCAGTTATGCAGAAGAAAGTTTAAGATTAGTATCTCTGAGGTGTAAGCTGGCACAGGACTCGGGGTTTGGACCAAACAAGTGTGGATGGATTGTTTGAGCGGGAGGTCCTGTTCTTTGTGTTCTTATTCTTTTAACTAATTATACCGGGGGGAGGGGGAGTTAGTAGCAACACTAAAATGCATGTCTGAACAAGTACTGGTGGTGTCTATGCCACAAAGAGCTAGGGGGAGCCTTCTTGCTATTTTGAAGTGAAAGGTAAAACTCCTGATGATTTCCAGCAAAAGTTCAGTTCATTACAGTGATTATGCATAGAGGCCCTGTATATTTAAAACCTCATACATATTCCAAAAGCAAAGCTGAGGTTATGTTGTGTTTTACATAACTACAGATAGATTTGGCAGCAAATCATTACATGGGTGGTGTTTCTTTTGAAATGGAAGTGATGCTCTGGAACAGAGTAAATACTAAACAATACATCTGTGAAGAAAAGTCATGGGAAGTAGCTCCAAACTGAATATCTTCCATTTAACTCTGAAACCATAATCCAAAGGGCTTTTCCTGGATTTTATGGCCAGTGAATTAGCAGTTGCTACTGAATAGACAGAGAGTTAAGTACAATAAGGGAAGGCATGGGGAGATAGGAACTTTGCAACTGAGTCCTCTGTTACAAAGTGTTTGTCCCTGAAAACTGAAAAAAATGCTTCCCCTGTCCCCTAAACAGTTCCTTTGTGCCTACAGCATACATAATTAAATGTAAGCAAACCATTCATGCTGAACTCAAAACTGCTTCATACACATGACCACATTAGAGGATTTGCAGGCCATGGAAAGACCACAGCTGATTTAGTCATCAATTATGGATGAGAAACTTCTTTAGTATAAATAAAATTGCTTATTTACCACTGTACACAGAAACCCGTAAATTAAAAAAAAAAAAAAAAAAAAAAAAGATTATTCAGAGGCAGATTTCTTGATTTCTTGCAATTTGTCTCATTCTTTGTTTGAATACATACACTCACACAGGCAACCATCAACAGGTTTGGTGAAACATGCAAAACTTAACCATACAGGAACCATACCCTCATGCGTAGATAGACTCCTCTTTCTCAAAGGGCTGTAATCCAAGAAAGTAGTTTATCTGGGTTTCCTCTGAAGCATCCTACTATATTTGCAACCTGGTTGTCCAACTAAATCCCACCATCCCTTCAGGAATCTCGACAAAGGGCAAAACTGGAATTCTCCCTTGAATGTAACTACTCTGTTTATTTGTCCAACTTCAGTTGAACTGAAATTGTATAGGTGTATATAAATATATAAGTTTGAAGGTGACCTATTTTCCAGCTGCAAAATACTGTCACTATCAGAGGTTTTTGCCAGCTTGGAAAGGACATGAACCAGGGAGCTGCAGAGCAAACTGCAGCGTCTGCATTATTTAGAGGTTCAGCATGCCAGGTTCACAGGTGTTCAAACTACCCAGGAATCATTTGGCCCACTGTTATGGAAAACCTGATTTTACAGATTGAAATCAGCCAGCAAGAAAAGGTGTTTAACTAACCAGCTACTGCAGGACAAAGCAAAAAGTCAAGGTTTTCTTTATATTTCTTTTCATTCTTTTTTGTTGTTTTTATTTCCCCTGGCACCTGCAATACTGCTTGCCTGACATCCTTGGGAACTGCTGGCAGTGGAGAAATTTATTAGCTAGAAATTTCCCAAATTATTTGTTGGAAATATTATTCACAGTTGCAACATTTCAGACAGAAAGAAACCTGCAGGAGAGAAAGGAGCTAAATTCAGGCTCTGAGGCTGGATGATTCTCCAAACTGAGAAACCATGCATATAAAACAATACAGTACATTTTATATGTGCTGCCTTGCCAAGGCAGCAGCTGCCCAGTATCGCTGGGGCAGGAGGGCAGAAGAGGATGGGTGAGGGATCTTGTTCCTTTCCAATGTCCGACCTGAAATCCAAATTGGTGGAGAAGTAGCTGCTGCCCTGAAATTGATTCCCACCAGATTTCCATACTGGATTGGATTTTGGGGGGGAGCAGAGTTAAGTGGCTTGTCCTGATCAAACAAACCAGGGACACCGAGTCTTCAGCATCTCCTATGACTGCATGAGCTGAAGTCACATACACAGCCCAAATAGCATGGGCTTTTTGCTTGGTCTAGCTGTGTTGGCTTGTGGCCTTCCTGGAGGAGGGACAAATGTGGCAAATCAGAACCAGTAAGTGACGGTACTTTTGGACTGCTGTGGTTTAATCCAGCTGCAGGGCCCATCAAGGGGTTTGGAACAGCTGCAGGGCCCATCACAGGAGCTAGAACAACCGCTGAGCCCGTCACAGGGCCTGGAACAGCCGCAGGACCCGTCACAGGGGTTGGAATGACCGCTGGGTTTGGAGTGGCCGCAGGGGCTGGAAGTCTTCAAGGCCTGGCAGGACTTGGGAGCAAAAGGGAAGTGTGGCAAAAGCCTGGGCTGCAACTCAGCACTGCTCTGAAGACACCACCGAGTACTTACCTCGGTGTTAAGCTACCCAGCTGAGAGACTGAAGACTGTGAAGTATCAGACCTCAGCAGGAGCACACCCACAAATGGATGGCCAGAGAGTTTTAACATGCAAGTACCAAGTAGCACCACTGCCTTAAATCTATGCGACCCGTCCGACCAGCCCAGGAGGTAACAGGACTATCCTATGCACCCGCAGCCCAATACACTCTGTCTTCCTCACCACTTCCCAGCAGCTAAAAATAAAGCAAGTAGCTACCCTGAGCTAGAAAGTCACAGACACCATGCAGAACTGTGCTCAGTTGCCTCTTTCTGCCCTTACAAGTCTATTATTATCATGCAGAGCGAGAAATATTATTGTAAATATCTTTCTGAATATTCAGAGGCATCTAAAAAAAATCTCTTTTCTCTCTCTGTTCCTTCAGTTCCAATTCACTGCTAAATATACACCCAGAAGTATAGGATGGAAGCATATAAAGCTTCCTCACTGACTCTGAACTCAAAATCCAATATTTAAAGGAGTTTAGGACCAGAATACCAAATAAATTTAGATACCCAAAGATGGAATTAAGAATATTCCCAAGTGTTCAGACATGCTCAAATCCTATAATCCGTTGATTTAAAGAGACTTCAATCTTCTGAATCACCTTTGAGAACTGTTTCTGCGTTATTTAGACATCACAAAAAATGACCATATACTTTTGCCCACATTTCCTACATTGCAGAAACCAAATTATTTTCTTTCCTCTAAATATATATTTATAAATACACATGCACAGACTGTAGTCCTGCACTAATTGGTATTTGCAATGTAAGCACTGGCCTTTCCTTCCTTTTTGTCAATGAAAATAAACATGATCAAAGACTGCCAGTATTTAATGATGAAAATGTACCATGTCTCTACAGTCTTAATGTCATTGGAATGAACTTGAAGATAGGTTTATAAGAAAAATAATTTTAGAGGGATTTCGTAACCAATTCAGAAATATATATATATATATATATATATTCATCTCTATATTATATATATTCATCTTTTCTTAGCATTTTTCATTTTGTCTAGTGGAAAAAAAAAAAAAAGTAATAAACAAAGATGTTTTAAAATGACCTAGTGAGGAGCAAAATAAATGCATAGAGATTTTATCCAGCACTTCTAAGGATCTTGGAAGTGCTACAACTACACTGTAGTTTCTTTGTTACGGCTCTGTATACATTTATACAAAAGAAAGATGAAAGGGGGGAGAGAGTGGTTGATATGGGTTGTGAGAAGTTGGTGGAATTAGATGGCAAGAGGTCAGGTTACAGACAATGTAAGCTAAAATGCATCAAAGGATATGAAGCAAAGGACTAGATCAAAGTCTAAGAAGCCAAGTACAAGAATAAAAGAGTGATAATTGTAGGCAGTGAGAGAAAGCACTGGAATAGAAATGTGATAATGGTATGACCTCATGACTCAGTCTTTTTTTTTTTTTTTTTTCAAGTCACCAGGTTCCTCGCACGGGGCACAGGGGCTGGAGAGTTGGAGAGGCAGGAGCATGTGGCAGGAGGAAGCAGTGAGAAAGAGAAGGGAGAGGAATTCTGGGTCTGGTAACTTTCCTGGGTGTTAGGAAAAACTGCCTTTTTATTGCAGTGTGGTTCACTTACAAGTTCTTTATGGGATCATGGGGTTGCCCTTATAGGCTTTGGCATGAATCAGCAAGCTTAAAGCTGAATAGGGATGCCCGGGAGACTGAAAAGCTAAGGGTTAGATCCTGCTCTTCTGCAGCCCTGCAGAACATAGCAAGCATCAGTGGGAGTGGATCTCAACTGGGCTCAGTTTCAGAGAGATTATTGCATACTGATGCCTCTCCATTCTGTGACTGAGCCATCATGGTTGGGAAAGCTGTTGACATAAAGACTCCTTAAATTATGTTCATCTGCAGCTGAAGGTTTGTTCTGAGGAAGAAATTTGTAATAGATACTCACAAAGATAGGAACAAAATGCATTCTAGTGCCAAGGAGAAACTTCCCCTGTGTAGCTAACACGATGCCTCAGCACCCACTGTTGCACAGCATGGAATGAGTCCCTGTGCACCCAAAACAGTCAGGCAGACCAGGGAATCTATCTGCAGAGATAAAGCAGTCTTCTCAGCTCTCATCATCCTTGGTAGGAATCAAAGACATCACTTCAGCTGACTGCATCAAGATCATAGCTATTTTCATGATGCCTGAAAGGGCACATTTGCACAATCACATGGGTTTTCATTTGGGACTGTGTAATGGCCATCGTCATCCTTCACAACCAGCCCATGTTGAAATATTTCCTGCTGTCTGAAGGCTGAGGCCAAGGCTGCACAGGGTAGAAGCTTGTCTTGTAAACTTATTGGTCCAAGATTGATCTGTGTGAGTGGGTAACAAATAAGGACAGTCCTCGTAGGCAAGTCTCCTTCCACTGACCACAGAGTTGAATTGGTGCCAAGACTCTAGCCAGTGCTCCAGCAGCTTTGGGAAAAGCAAATAGTTGACTCCAGAGAAAGAATAGCATCTTCTCTGTTGCTTCCTTCAGCAATGCAGACACTTCTTTCAGTTTTACTTGATAAGCAAAGGAGACACCACTGTCTTGCCTCCCTCCAGATAATTTGCTTGCAGACTGCCTTCTCCAGCAGAGCCTCAAGACGTCTATCTTTCTTAACTGGGTGAGCAAATCAAAGTAGAAAGCTTACTGGTATCTTAGAACAATATTATGGGACAGAGGAATCTGTCAGATTTTCTCCACAGTTGATAATGAAGTGTTTCCACACTGGATCAAAAATTTTTGGCTGCCCTGGGCTGGATTCTTGAGAGACTCTGAAGGACACTAACACATCACTTGACACAGAATGGTTCTTGCTTTCCAAAGCCATTTCATTACTTTCTGTATTTCATTTATTGGATTTTCAACCCACAGAGAATATAGTATCTGCCTGATTCATCTGTGAAATGTTCTTGAGCTTAGATGCTGATCGATATTTCCAGTCTTTAGGGGTCTCTGTGTGTTCTCTGCAGGAGCTGGGCAGACAGAGTTAGTGGAGTAAAAACTCAGGCATTTTGAGGACATAGGGAGTGTGAGAGAGCATATAGGTGTGTGACAGTTTCAAGTTCAATGAGCTTCTCACAAAGCATGCATGAAATTTGACAGTCTCTCAGACTAGCAACATCTCTGTCTCCACAGGCTTTGGTGTTCAGACTCATCAGTGAGGTTCTGCTGATGCTCCTGAAGAGCAGGTCATGTTTGGAGCTTGTTTTTGCTGTCATCTCAACCCAGTCAATAGCTGTGGGGCAGCAGCAGTGAGTTTTAGCCAGAACTCCACTGGGCCAGAGCTGCTGACTACTGATCTTAGCTGAATACCAATCTCCCTGCCAAACAGATACGCTGACACTGACATGGGCCAGAGGTAGCTGTGAAGTGTGGTGTGCTATATGCTGCTCTCTGCCCTCACTAAACCCTCCTGCCCTATGCTGATAAAACAGCCCGGGAAACATTGCCATGGCTGGTCACGGTTCAGTTGTGTCAGGCCTGGTACAACTGATTTGAGTCACAGAAGATAAAGAGAGTAAACATGTAGGAACTTTTGCCTTGAAACTTGCTTGATCCCATCAACATTTCTAATATAGAGAAACTGCAACCACAGGGTCTAAAATGCCTCCTAAAACTCGAAAGAGGCATTGGCCACCACTCTATCAACACACTTGGGTAGCCACATGAGTGTCACCAAGACTCAGATCCACCAGAGATCCATCCCCTTTTGCTCTGAACCCCCAGTAGTCCTCCTTTGAGGCCTTGAGACCATGCAAGGGTCCGGAGGAAGACATCTAGAGGACAGAAGAAACAGTGGTGCACACAATGATAGGGAAATCGGCTGGTACCCTAATAGAGAAATAGCTGGCAGGAATAATGGGATAAACCCATTTACATTATTTTTGGTTTAAATTTGTATTTGTTGTGAATTCTGACTTTTACAGATGTACTGTAAAAAAAAGAAAACAAAACAACAACAGCAAAAAGACTTTGTTCCCTGAGAGCTTTATAAACTGTCATCTAGACTGTGTGTGTATGCCAATTGCCAGTCCTGAAGATTATGGAAGGATTAAGGAATAGTGATTTAGGTATATTTAAAGAAGTCTGAAGCAATGTGAGAAGCCTGTCTGGAAAGTTGCGAATTATTAGGCAACTATTTGTTTTTAGGCACCTGTAGAGTCCCTGCACCCAAAATTGATGTCATACAGTTTCATGTGGTTGTCTACCCCGGAAATGTGGGTAAAAGCAACTTCCCCCCAAACAGTTCCTGTTTTTCTTTTCCATTTTCATTCTTTTTAGGGTTCTGCGAAACATGTGACGTACTATGACTCACATCTTGATGAAATGGCAAATTCCAGAGGAACTTCCCACACTAGTATTAATTTCAGTGTCACTTGGCTTGGATTTGCCCATATAAATTACATTCCAATATATCAACAATTATCGGTCCTGACCCTAGGAGACAGTACAGCAGCACAAGATGACCTGCAACTGCTACCCTGTATCTGGCATGGGAACACAACACATAAAGACATTAACACTTTCATTATTCAAAAAGATGAAGCAAGCAAGACTCACGGCTATAAGAGTGGGGTCAAAAGGACAAGGAAGCTTTATGCTCTTTCACACAAGATCCGTGGGCTTGTAGGAGTGGAAGGGGAAGATTCCTATGACCTAAACCAGCTTGGCCAGTTCCCTCACCCAAGAAATCCCCATATTTTGTTGCATCCCACACTTTTGACATGGATCTAGATGTTTCGTACTACTTTTTACCCAGTTATTTTCACATAAACACATTTGTCCTTGTATAAAAAACTGCACAAGATGTCTTAAATGTCTCTTACTCCAGGGTGCAAAGGGAGGAGGGCAGTCAGTAATGGGTGTTGGGTGTACATGGGAGCATGAAACATTTCTAAGATCTTCCAGAGGTGCCAAAGAGAAAAATTCCCTTATACATAAGTAACTTCAAATGTTTTCTCCTTAAAGGGTAATCGTAAACCAGCTCTAGTTTGTTCCCTCTAGGCTCACTAAGCAAGAGTGTCTAAAGTCATAAGGTAATTAGGCCAAAGTCTTTAAGGAAATCTCTGTTATGAGAATACCATCAGGTAGTTAACAGTCAATCCTGAAAGCCATGTAAACCAATGATGAGGAAAGGTTTTTTGTTTGTTTTTTGTTTGTTTTTTGTTTGTTTGTTTGTTTGTTTTTTACTGAAGTGGAACTGGAGGAAAAGGTACCTTCTTAAGCTGTCAAAGTTGATTTCTTTTTACTGTATTGATTCAATGATTTAAGCAATCTTATGATTTGATATTCCTTCAGTCTCTTTGTTTGTTTGGGTTATATGACCTCAGTCAAAAAGCAGAACCAGATTTTCCTGGCTTTGGGATTATTGCAGTCCTCTCAGCACCAAGCCTCTTAAAGTCAGAGATACATGCAGTTTCCTCCCAGAATATCCACTTCCTATTCCTTGAAATATTCTAACCCCTCTTAAGATATTTGTTCAAAAGACAAAAAAGCAACAAAAACAGCTACTTTCCCTGCACTGCTATTCCCTTGGAGAACCAGGCTGGGCAGGACATGTGCCTTGGGGACTGTCTTCTAGACTGCCCCTCAAAGAGACTGGCAGGATGTGAGTGGCTGATGCAAAAAATGTTTTCTGTCCTCTGTTGAGGGAGGATGTGAACAGACTTCCAACAGTCCTGGGGAATTACTGTCCCCACGTTGGGGCCATAACCCAGAGATTTACAACTTTCCTTTTACATATTCTTCTTTTATGATATTTCTGCTGTGGTGACACATACCCAGTGCTTGCAGACGCCTGCTCTTACCCACCAGCAGATTAGTTTTCATTGCACACCCCATAAAGCTCATTGGATGCTGCTCTTCGTTTAGGGTCTTTTCTAAGTGTGCCTGGTTCTCCATTCACTCTCTTGTGCAACTGAGCATCCCCTTCAGCTAGGAACCCTCTCACAGTGAGAAGACTTCCATTGGGAACAGCCATGAGATATTTTGTGGATTGATTCTAGCTGTTCTTCACCTCCTCTCTTCTTTTCTCTCTTTTTCTCCCAGTTTAGGGGAAATTCATTCCCTTGCGGGTTCATTTACTTTCATTCACAAAAAAGTGGATATCTCCCAGTCCAGCTATATTAATGGTTCATCCTTGTGACAACAAATTTTAGATCCTAGCTTAGTCCAAGGTAATGATTTCTATCATTTTTTGAAATGGTAGAAAGCACAAATTCCAGAATGGCTTGTGACTATGAGTTAAGTTCAATATACCTGGCAGCTTCTTTTAGGCAGATCTGCAGCAGAACTGACCTCATTGACTGAATGAATCACTTGTCCCCCAGGGGCAGGAATGTTTCTTCCAGGACAGGATTGAAACTGCTTTCTTATAAAAGCACTATCAGTCCCAAGCAGGGAGTTGGAAACTGCCTGAGCCACACACCTGGCTTGTAGATCGTTCCTAGGCCTGCCAGGCATTTACCATTCAAAAATATACATTCTTCATCAACTTGAGCTGAACTTTGGCAAAGGGTGCAGCAGAGAGAGAGTCGAGTAAAGGGGGGAGGAGAGATTCAAGGGCTTCAACTGGAAGTTTCTGTTCAACCCATGACAGAAATAAATATCCAAGTCTGTTCATTTTGGCTCTAGCACATTTGTTAAATGTGCCAGGACTAGAATTGTTACCCCATACCAGTTTTCCAGTAATTGCTTTCAAAAAATAATGATTGGTTTCTCATTAACAGGATTCTTCCAGCATCTTCAATTAGAAGGAACCTTGAAGAAACCTTGCTTGTGAACCCAGTATATTTGGACTTTCAGTGGTCAAGGTAACACTCCAACGTGGAGTTGTGACACACTGCCTGATTCAGCACTGGACACAGCAGACCAGACACATGGAAAGGCCCTTGGTCTGGGCTGATGACTAGAATCTCACTGGGGCCAAGAGGAGGGCAGAAGTGTGGAAAGACAGGAGGTCAGGAAAGTCTGAAACATCCTGGCACTTCAGCATGTTTACAGCAGCAGATATACATGTATGAAGGAACTCTTCACATGCTTCTATGTAGACATGGGATTATTTAGATATTTATGCCTTGATTTTGTTGAATAAAGGCATAAATAAATCTTACTTATTCCTGTGGCTATGGCTAAGAGATGCTACATCCAAGACACGAATATTTTTGCATGCCTGGTCCATACCTCCTGTGTGTTAAGAAGCCTTTAAGCTCTTTTTAGCTGATGAGACATGAGCAGGTGGTCCAATTGTGAACAAAATGTCAGAATCCCTTCCCAGGTACAAAACCCCACTTAGAGAGACAGTCAAGCTATGCTGATAAACGTCAGCTAGCCCCAGGCACCACCAACCCCCAAATCTCTGCTTTCAGTGCTAACATTAACTCTAATTATGTTCATCCTAAATCTGCTTCCAGTCTGTTTTCATTACCTTCATTCACGTTACTTTACTATCACTTGTCCCTGCTTGCTGGTCTGATCTATGATCTGATCTATTAGCAGATCTGATGCAGCATGCTTGTATTTCTCATCAGCCTGCACAGGGCACTTCTGCTTTCCTTGACCTCCAATATGTCCAGTACACTTCAGATACAAATTTCTTATACTGGAAAACTGCTTCATGACTGTTTTCGGAGTATTACCAAAATCCTGTTCCTCTCTCACTGTGGTCAGCAATGAGAACAAACATAAACCCTAGTGTGTCTTTAGTGGGAAGCCATCCTTTACACTACACAAACAAGCACAAGGTGTGTAAATAAGGTACCTGTGTTGGATTTCCAGGAGCTCTGGTGGCTTAGAGGTCTGCATGAAGAAGCAGGTTTGTTTTCACAAAGATGCCTACGCTCCAGCTAGCAGATCTTTCTCACATCTACAGAAAACAGTGATGTAAACATACTTGGGGTGTGACAAGCTTTATATGGTCACATACAAAACTCTGGGATAACAAAGGCCTTTTCTGATTTCCTCACACAGTTTCAGTCACTGGTATGCCAGACAGTATTGCTGTCTGCAAGTTACATCAGGGAACATTGTATCCCAAGGGCCTGTTTTTTCAGATGTACAGAGCACCCAACTTTCCCACTATTGACTGTGGGATGAGTAGGTAATCTGTGTTTCTGAACACAACATTTACAATTTGGATTAATACTTTATATCCGTATGAATACAAAACCAGAAGATAATCTCAGTATTCCTGAAAAGGGTCTAGGCACTTGCAACTTCGCTTCTGCCCACTAAGTATCTCAGGCTTAGCTCTGAAAGCAGACAAAAGTCCAATGTCATCCCTGGGATAAGTACACTATTCCAGGTGTAGCTGCCAAAAGGACATATCTAGATCAGAAAAATGTGTTCATTTCTTCAGAGTGTTGTAAGATTCTCCAAATGATTGTAACAAGCTGTGAGACCTCGAATGGAAGGTGCTACTGAACTGTTGATCATTATCTCTGGGTGGATTTTACAGGCATTTCTACAGTACTCATGAGATAGATAAGGAAAATGTTATCTTGAACACATTCTCAAATGTATGTGTCATTTTGATATTCTGTCACCCAGCTGACAAAAGAGATAGATTTTGAAAGGATACTTATTGAGGTTTTACTATCTGAACATAACATACAAGTTTGGTTTACTGAATTTGTGTGTGGGATATTTCCTTACACACAATAATTTACAGGTATTTTTATATTTAACAAATGCATTTATATTATTCAAAATTTTAGTTACTTGATTCTTGTTTAACCTGTTTGATAAGACCAAGGGTTAACTATGTCTCACAAGAGTTTTTATTCCATTTCTCAACTTTGATATTGTCATTTAAGTAAAATGTTACCACACACTATCAGAAGAAAGGCTACTACCCATGGTGCTGGGCAAACAAGCTTTCACCAAGTTCTTTGCTTTATAAAATCAGTAGAAAGATTACCAGTATCACTGGAGAAAGCATATTTCAACTGATAAAGAAGAAAAGGAAAGTACCTGGGAAAAAAATAATAAAATCAGTGACTCCCTTCCTTGCTTGAGAACAGAAATTAAAGCAAGGCCCTCCTTAACCTGTGGAATAGAAGAAAAGAGAAATGAATAGTCATCCAGAATTGTACTGAAGAAAAGTAATTCCTAAAATTGCAAAATCCCTTTTTGAACAAGATATAGTAAGATATTCCTCATAAGAAATACGTATTTCATAGAACAAACACAGGTGACTACCTCCCTTACAACAAAGGATATGAGGCACAGTCCATGTGAGGAGTGTGAGGACGTGTATAATATAGACACTGGATATGATTCATGTAACCTATTAGCATGCCATGAGAAGTATGTTTCCTTCTTCAGATTTTGAACCCTCTACAGAGATTAATATACTTCATATATCTGGGTAGCAGGTCAAATATTGACTATTTTTTAATTGTATTTGTGTATTTTATTACTTGTGGTATGTATTTCCTATCCATCTAATTTAGTTGTAGGATTTATTTGTTGTTCTTGTTGGTTTTGTTTTGGTTTGTTTTGTTTTTTACTTTTCTACAGAAATAGGAACATATTCATTTATACTAAGTCAATGTTATGGGATAAAGGAGGCAACCTTCTGAGAGAATTAAGTATTTTAAATTTCTCCCTTCTTCAGTCACTTTATGAGCTTCACACAAGGATTATTCTCCTGCAGTTTTACAGTTGGACAAGAAATGCACAAAATATATCTTGGACCCAACCCTGACTGGCTGTACGTTGCCACTGATGTGTGGAGTCCCCCCACTCTGTAAAGCTTGGCACTTTTCTGGTTTGGACCATCAGAAAGTCAGTAAAGAGAAGTGTCATTCAGGGTTACTTTTGTGAGAGGATTAATGCCTTAATCAACTGACTTGCTTGGAAGAAAAATTAACAGATGCTGCAGAGTTTCAAGTGTCCTTCAAAACACCAGTGAAAATTCTTTATGCTCACTAAGATCAGATATGTGTGTGACGGTCCCTATTCAACTTGTGTTTGCAGTTTGCATATTTCTGTGTAAATGTGTGTCTTACAATTAGCTTGAGGATGTGCTTACAGTTGCTTTTACAAGTCCTCATTCTTGACAGTTTTACGGATGTTTGCACTAAGTAGCTTTTAGTGGCATACTGGTGAAACTAGGCACCTTGTTTTCCTTTCTTAAAGGCCCTTGGTTCTAATACCTACAAAGACTAATCCATTTGCCTCAGCTAATCCAGTCTAAAAGTACTCCAATGCACTTGAAAGGATGTCCTCTGAGCAAAACATCTCACCTTGAGAATGGGGAAAAACTTGTTTTGGAGGCTGCTTCCCTCTGAAGCAGCAACTCCAATTGGTTAATCTATTTAGCAAAATTAATTAGAGGGCCATGGATTGAGTTTCATGGCAGACTAAAGCCCGGCTTTCTCAAAGAAAGGAATTCATTGTTGAACCTTTGATGGTCTAAAGGAGGAGAGGTGCATTCATATGTTTTGGGTAACTCCTTCATCATTACTAAGATAAAATAAAAAGGCTTTAAGGTTTCTTTCACCAATCACCCCACAAGTTGGCAATTATATAGGATTACTAGTATCCCATAGACCTGAGCTACCAACAGCTATTTTATTCACTTGTGTAATGCATTTTATGGTAATAACAAAAGAGTCCTTCAGGCTATTTTGTGGTCCATACAGATTCTGATGGAGGGGGAACTCTTATTTTTGTTTGTGTTTTGAGTGGGGGCGACGGGCAAAAGGGTGGCTGTTCTGCCAAGAGATTAGCATGAAAGAATGAAATGAAATGTTTCAGTCTTGTTCAGTTCTAGTCTAATCAAGCCTACTCTCAAATTAATGAGCTCTTACCGGGGGGAACATCTCTCTATGCTGGAAGGCAGCAGTAAAGCTATGCACTTCTATTTCAAAAAAATGTAAAGCAATATCCTTTTTGGCTTCAGATAAAACAGCGAAAAAAAGCATTTTTCATCTCTTTAGGGTTTGATTTAATGTTATACTGACTAGCTGGGTTTGTGTTTATTGGAGGCATTTTTCTAGAGAGCTGAACAAATTGCCAATAATTTGAGGGTTAGTATTCTGGTCTCTTTTGGCTCATGGTGAATGAAAAATGTAGGACAAGGAAGTCTAGCACGGGAAAATAAATTCCACTTCTTTTCTGGAAAGGGCTTCCTAAATCCTCTTCAGATCATCCTTAACTGCCATCTTCTCATAGCCGTTCCTCATTCTCTTCCAGAGTCATTCTGCACTGCTTCAGCTACAGAAGTTATTCAGACCTGGAGCGAGGGTTCTTCCATGATGGGAGAAATGTTTCCTTTAAAAGTCGCTTGTAATAATGGTTTACAAGGCCACAATTCAAAGAGTTCCTCCCGAACTGGATTAAAGTACTGGCACAGGTTTGCAGTGCCTCAGGGCTGTAGATCCTGGTGTTGTGGAGCACCACTGCATGGGAGAGGCTTCTGTATGCCAACAGGTTCAGGTCACATTGAGGTATTCCACACTGCCTTGGGCAAAATGTATATATTTTTTACAATTAAACCCCCACACAGTTTTATACTACCAAAAGCTAAGGTTGGCATATATCACACTTGCACAGAAGAAAATGACCATTGAAGTAGTATGTGCAATTGTCGTTTGCCTTTCTGCATGTCCTTTACAGCCCTTTGATTGATTATCTCAATGTGTGCTATTTTTCTCACTTTATTTAGCACAAAGGATGGCTAAAGCACACAAAATCCATTTGTGGTTTGTATTGTCTTGTAACTCCATAATTTCAAAAGTATTTTCAGGTTTTATCTACTGTTTTCTATAGCCAAGCATTGTACCGAACCAGGTGTGTTCATATATTCTTTGAATTTCCAGCTATATTGTTACTATAGTTTGAGAATATTTCACAAACATCAGTTAATCTTTACAACACCCCTGTGAGATAAGACCTAGCAGGATTAAGCCTAAACTTGTTTTTTTTTTTGAATGTAGGTCACATAGGGGCTGACTGACAACATATTCTACACTTTGACAGGACAATCTATGTGTAAAAACACAACTCTCATTTTTCCAGATCTAGGTGAGATCCTTCATTCTATGTCTCAGGGGAATGTAGGAAAGAAGGAGTTCACCATGAATGAAGTCATATGAAAAGTTTCCTCTAGGTTATTTATCTAGCATCACATAGGAGCTCCCTGGCAGACTCCAGGAGAAAAAACAGGATTCTGGTCTGGGATTCAGTTCCCTCACCCTCACCATCATGTGTGCTCTTCATTGAGGTCCCTGCCTCATTTAGTGTCCGCATTCCAGCTCTTGGGATATGTGAGGCAATGGCCTGGCTAACAGTCTCCTTCAGCACAAACCATGATTCATTTCCTCAGTATCATTCTCATACTGTGCTAGAAGCCAAAATGCCAGACACTCAAATTCATTTCTTTGAACATTCACTAATGAAATATCCTTGGATTATTATTATTTTATTTTTTTTTAAGAAGAAAAATTGAAAAGAAGAAAAAAAAAAACACATCATCCTCTGATGAGGGATGAGGCAAATGACTTGACACACAGTCTGCAAGGTAGTAGACAAGCAGGGATACTTGTCTCCAAGTTTGAAAGGGGATATAATGGCATCTGAAATGCCTATTAACCTATCCAGTCCTTATCTTCTGCCCATGCTGCATCCCAGCCTTTCTCTTGCTTCACTCTGGAATTCACCAACATCTTCATTTTGTCTTCAGTGTTGCAGTGTAAGCTGAGAGAGTGAGAAAAAGACATCTTGTGCCTTACCTCATATTGAATGGTATTCATCAACCTGGAAGAGCACTTGTAAATCATGGTCTGATTGTTGAAGCTATTGTCTTCAGGATCACTATGGTGTCCTCAAGAGTGTCATAGTTTGAGAAAATGGAGAAAGCAAATCTCAGTGATTTTTAAAAACGCAAATACTCATCCTCAGGTGAGATCCCAAGCTCATTTTCAAGCTCCTAGTCCAAAGCAAAGCAGAACTTCTAGATTAAAAAGCTGCAAAAAGCATTTTGAAGTTCTTCAGATGACTTTTTCTTCTTGTTTCATCACTTCAAAATAACAGAACTATTTTTACTAGAACATTACCCGAAATATTCAGGCAGAGGAATACTCTTAGCAGAAAAAAATCCAGTAGAGACCATTAAAAGGCCTTGTTACCAACTCCTTGTAATTTTGTGAGACACTAGCTGGAAGATACAGGCTGCTGTAGTGATAGCTGCTGGTGTGAACTCCATGTGGAATGACACCAGGAGTCAGTACTGTCGAGTGATGCTGCATGTTACTTCTTGTGCTCAGAAAACGGAACTTTTTCTTAGTAAATGCTAACACAACGGGCCACAGTTGTACTTTAAATAAGTGGTTTTACACTTACAAGGAGCTGTAAAGATGGAACTAAACAAGGAAATTTGTGTCATAAAGTCACAGAGCTTTTTTTTTTTTTTTTTTTTTTTTTTTTTTCCCAATTGAAAGGATTGCTATGCTCCAGCAGTCTGGCTTCCTGCAGGGCAAGGTAAAAAAAAAAAAAGAGCCTGAAGCTCAAGGTGAACTGTCTTCATGGTGGGCTGCACAGCAGGGACTCATAACAGGTAAAGCATGTTGGTGCAAACTAGAATTAGAATTTAAGTTTATAAAATACAAAAAAGAGTGCAGCAACACAGATGCAGTGACAGAAAGGGCTGGGAATAGGAATCAGTGCAGCCTATCTGCAGGCCAGCATGAAGGTGCAAACATTTGTGGGATGTGGCAAGTCAAAATCATAATGTCTTTCAGCTAAAAGCCCCGCTAAAATGCAGCATGTTCTTTTCAAATAAAACCTCCCCTTATTTATCTACCTCAACCACATAAGCTTTTAATTAGACCATATGTGTAGCTTCTTAGACAGCTCCCTGAAAGTGGAAAACTCCAAGAAAGCTTTTCCAAAGTGAAAGCCATATCAAATTGCCCTTGTTCTCAGCATGCCCTTCTCTAGTTCAAGAAGCAAAATCAACAGTTCAAAGCAGATGACAAATGCCAACACACCTGAAATGGCTTAAGGGCATATTATTATTGTTATTATTACTATTATTATCATCACTATGTTTTACAGCAGTCAAATGCATTTCAGCTCAGAGACTCCAAAGCCCAAAAAAGAAATTCCAGCTGGAAGTAGTCACATCTTTTTCCTTAGCTACCTTCTTTTCAGATGCCATCTGACAGATTTTTGTGCTTGCTTTCATGACTAACGTGAATCACTCATACACAACAGTGTCACTCAGACTAGCAAAATGTCTCTGGCTCAGCTCACCCTGTAGCCTTTTTATGAGGCTGTCTATCACTCCACATAGTTGGCAGTGATGTGTGGACTACCACAGATCTGTTTCTGATCATATCTTCCAGTTACACTGCAGATGAGAACTCCTAATATGGGGCTATCAGCAGACAAATTGCTTAAGCCTAACAATGCCACATGAAGAAGTGTAAACAACTAGAATCTGCTCCATTTAAGCAACATACAGTGCTTACATTGTGTGCCCAAAAACAACAACTGGAAGGATCTTTTCTGGATTTTTAAGCCAAAGCTGAATGGGAAAGCACACAAAAAAGGGAATGTTTTAATGCATACAATGACACCACTTAAAACTGGAGCAAGATCAGAGCATACACACTCCAGTACTTGGAAAAATTAAATGCTTTGCCCCTGAAATTCTCCCTGTGAGTAGTTTTGGGAAGACAGAAAGGACTGAGTACAAACAGTAAGGAGAAAATCGTATCACCCCTAAGAGTCTGGGTTTATTGGCACAACCAACTGAAGGTATGATAGGGAAACTGGTAATCCTATGAATGTTACCTTTCCTTCACCTACCACAGCTAAGAGAAACAGAGAGGGCTGCCATGTGGATTGGCAGTCCTGGCTTCAGTGGCAGACTTCTTTCACCATGCACTTCTTCAGAGCATGCCCCCTTCTTCTACCTCCAGTGTTCCTAAAAACACTGGAGGTAGAAGAAGGGGGCATGCTCTAAAGGTACGAGTTGTAAGCTGCTGCTATCCAGCTCCAAGGACTGAGAAAGGTGTACTAACCCTGAGTCACCTAGATGACAGTAGCAGAAATTTCACTTGGAGCAAGACAGCTATGATGGCTGGACATTTTGTTCACTAAAGAGCCTTCATTCATGTCCTGTACTTCCCTGCACTGTTGTTCTTCTCTCTGATGGAAATGAGAGGGAAGAACTTAATGTATGGAGAGGACTATTCCACAGCCACCTACAAGAGAGAATTGGTTGATATGCCTTCAAGAAAAGTTCGCTTTATTTTTTCTCCAGAAATAATTTACCTATTTTTTACACTTTAGGATGACTGATATCATCCAGTAAGTGGAGCACTCTAAAACAGAGGCATCCACAATCACTGGTTTTAGAGCCTGAGGGACCTGGCAAGAGCCTGAAGAAAAGCACCTTTGCAGGATAAAAATGTTCTCAGTTAATAAGGCTGAGCATTTGGGCGTCTCTTACTTATTTTTATGACAAGAGGATGAAAGTCTTGAGTCACATCAGCTTGCAAGTTTCTAATCTAATCTCCTGTTCATAAACTCTTCCTGCTACAATTTACTTTGTGCAATCTCAGCTATGAAATCAAACACAGTAGATTTCTCCAAAAAGTCTCTTGCCAGCCCTGTATGAACACGTCCCACTTCTTCTCCCTTAAGAGATCACTCCCCAAGAGAGAGAAAAAAATAAGCCTTTGGTTCATATACTGGTTGATATCTATTGCATTTTCCTAGAAGAGGAACCCTTGGAGCTTCCCACTAGTGTGGTCACACAGGTTTTCTGTACTTGAAGAAAGGCAGCCAGTTTTGGGCAAGATCTCAGAGGAAAAGTGTTGAGGTTTTTCCTCATAATCACCCAAAACTGTCAGAAGACTTTCCTCAAGAAACTGTAGACAGTAGTTTCATGAAGATTGTGATCAACTAGGTGGTATGCTGTCCTTGGGACTTTTCCCTGCTGTTGCCTTCCATCAGCACACTGCTGCTGATACAGTTCACTTGTGGACATAATGGTTGTGGGTCACCATTCCTTGTTTATTACAAAGCACAAAACAAGCTCTTGAAAATAAATGTGAAAAAAACAATCTTAACTGTGATTGGATATCACATATGACCACAGGAGAAAGCATCATATCTTCAAGGCATATTTTTATTTTTGTAGAATTTAGAAAGCTATCTGGGTGCTGATTGATTATATGCACAATTTCCATACAGCAAACTTGAATAGAAAATATGTTGAAATCAAAAAAATGGAACAGACCAATTGATTCTCTGATATTTCAGCCACTGAATCTTGAGTCTAGAAGAGAAAAGCTTTCTATAAAATATGAACTGTGGCATTTGAAATAAAATAACGTAAATTGAATTGGAACCCAGAAGACTGCAAGTTGAGTTGGAACTCAGAAGACTACAGGACTTAGTGAAATCAGTGGGCTGCTTAATAATTCAATATACATTTTTTTCTTGTGGATCTTCTTTCATAGCTAATAATTTTGCTCCTCAGCAAAATGAAGCAGGGTATTGAAATTTCATTGCACAGAGATCTGGGGATGATAGCAATTATATTATTCACAGTCAGAGAAAAATTTATCTTCTTTAAGATGGAAAATTTTTACTTTGGTAGAAATTAAATGTTGTTTCACTCCTGTTTTCTCATTTGAAGTAATGTATAATGTAGTATCAATTTTTAAAAACAAATGACAGAATTTCAAAGAAAATAATATATATGCTGGTGATTTGGTTTTGCACTTTTTTTTTTTTTCCAAGTATAGAGCTAATTTAGAATGTTCCAACATTATAGGACTTTTTCATCACTTTTTAAATGAAATCTCCCCAAAAGCAACATGAGCTCACAAATTGCTTTTTTATTATTATTAGTTTAGTGCTACTGCATTTCGACAGTTTTTTTGTTTTATTTTGTTTTGTTTTTTCCAATGAGTACTACTCCTGAGTCAAGTAGGAACGTGTCTGAAAATCTTTCAGATGGAAGATTTATTATGCAGCATTGGAGAATAAAGAATAAAAAATAAATAAATAAAAGTTGTTCAGGGACAAATTCTGATATGAACTGTTTTGTTCAAATACACTGAGTTGCACCCAGTAAAAATTAGGCTTTTTCTACATATGCTGGGCTCCTGAAAAAGAAGGGCACCCAATAAACAGGACTAAAAGTTTTACCATTTGTATGTGCATGTGAACACACATGTACAAACACAGCCACCCTACTGTTCCTTTTTTTGTTTTGGTTTATTTGTTTGTTTTTTAATCTAGTGAGTGAGATATTTTGTTAATCCTATGACCAGATATTGTGACTAAATTTTGATAGTAATGAGCAAGACCATGTTTGTCAAGAAAATCAGCATGTACCTTGCCTGTCACTAAAAGCTTCCACCCAGGAATGTTATTGAATGTTAAAATAAAACTCACTTCATGGAAGCATGACAATTTGTGGATTACAGACGTGTCCAAACCAGCAAAAGGGTTAAGGAAGTTGTGGTAGAAGTAAACCAGCAGTTTCTTGAGTACAATTAATTATCTTCACTACAACAACTTTTATTTTTAGGAAGATGGTAAATAGATATTTGTGTTGCCAAGCTTCAGAAACCCACTCTGCCCAAAGATTGTCTGAGAATTTGAGTCTGATAATATGGCTTTACAGACAAAAACATTGTGATGTGTATCAAAATATTGCAAAGGGGTAGTGTTTCTGCCAAAATGAAAGCCAGCCCTAACAGATGTGAAGCACAACAAGCTGGGGTGATTCAGTATGTTCCTATAAACAAGATGCAATGGAAAGAGGTTGCATAATTAACCCGCTGCCCTAATAAACAGTATTTAATATGCCATCTATTTAAAATTAAATTGCTGTCAAAAGCAGCATTTTTATTCCTAATTTTCATTTCTGTTCAAAGCAAATGAAGTCCTGTCTGCGGCATTGCCCTAAGCAATGACATTAACTGTTCCAAATGTGGGGTTTTGCGGCCTGATTTACAATGTTGTGGAAGGACCGATATTATATAGCTGTTTGAGTGACCTGGATACAGCTGAGAAACACCCGGGACTCATCTGGAGAGGGGAGAAATGACGACTTATGCTCTCCTTGGGCCACCTGGAGCCTGTCAAATGCAGACATAAATCAAAGCAACCTTCATGTGTCAGAGGCTTGTCTAGGCCAGGACTCGGTCAGATTCACTCCTTCAAATGAGATCAAACTAAACTGCAAAAAGTTGTGGTATTACTATTTGCTTTGTAGAAGCTCCTAGGAGTCATTTCACCATGTAATAAGACAAAGTCATAGTTCAGAAGAGTCTGCAATCAATCTAAAGAGAAATAGTGAGAAATAAAAGAGAATAACCAAAGAGAACTGTGCCCCGTGGTATGTTTTCTTACCCAACTCACTTCACCTTCAGCTATCAGGCTTTGGTAGGGGGCTATGGTGCCTACTTTGTAGATATGGTAGCACTTTATAGGATATATGGAGTGTTTTCAAGCCAGTACAGCTCAACTATGTCTTTACTTGTCCTGTCAATGAACGAAGGGAACAGTCTGTTTCTTTTGTTAAAGGTAGCACTACCCAGATTTGACTTTTGTCTTGTGATTTGAACTTCACCTATATTGACAGCCAAATTTCTCAGACAAATTTGGCCTTGAGCAGAGGCTTGGCCTTCATTTCAGATGTAATATTGACACAGCCACAG
Organism: Anas acuta; assembly: GCF_963932015.1. Classification (NCBI taxonomy): domain Eukaryota; kingdom Metazoa; phylum Chordata; class Aves; order Anseriformes; family Anatidae; genus Anas; species Anas acuta. The sequence goes on from NC_088993.1 coordinate 12,189,442, forward strand.
AGTAAAATTTGCCAATTTTCATACAAGACTGGTGGCAAAGGCAAGGACAGGTTTTAGGGCTAATGAAGAGTCAGTTATCAGGCTCTGCTCTAGACCACAACGCCTGCAGGGACAACACTGTTGCTGATTAGATAGATCTGAGTGTTTCTGATGAAAATGTCTCTCACTGAGAGGAAGATTGTCACAGGTGGTAGAACTTCAAAACAGCACCCCTCTATGAGGGTGAGAGCTTCTAGGTCAGAAACAACTTGACAATTATGTAATTTTTAGTCTTCCCTAACCTAACCAAGATAGGCTGTAAAAAGCACTCATGTGACATATATTTCATTTAGAGTAGTAGAAATATATTCTAGAGATCCAGAGCTATGCAGCAGAGGATAACAGAAGTTACTCCTGTATGTACTGGCAGTCTTGGCCTAACCCAGTGCTACCACATGTTTACTTCAGCTCCAACATGTAAGACCACCCTTCCCTATTTATTCTCTGTTGTGGCCATCATGCAAGTGGAGAATGCCAATCACTCCAGACTGTGTGAAGCTTGTGGTAGGGCTTGTGTTGTGGTGACAGCTGTCCTCTGGAGTCAAGGAAAAGACTCTTTATAGGTGGTCCCTAAAAAGGTAGATTTCGTGGTAGGTGGAGGTATGCTTGGCATTCTTCACATTCAGATGGACAGAATTATGGTTAAATTTGTTTCTAAAAATAGCAGAGTAAAAGCTAGAAGCAACAGGTAAAGATACTGAAAATAAAGAAGACACAGTTAGTCTATTGATGCATTTTCTCTCTTCACTGTTGGTGAACAAGGCCAAGCATTATCATTCCAGATGTTGTTTTGAGATCTTACAGACCTGTAAGATATTAAGCCAGACCTTTCTCTGTGTCCCTGGTTTCAGATCCTTCACAGTATAGTATTCACTGTTTTTCAGTACTCTGTGATAGCAGAAATCTGTAAAAAATTCATCCCCCGCTGTGGAATTCTGCTTAATTTTTGACTGGCTTTTATACAGTCCTTATCACCAGAGTATAAGACATTTCATTTCTGAAACATCATAAAATCACTGGTATTAAAGCCCTGGTAATTAAAACTCATTTGAGATGGAATGGCCAGAGTTTGTAAGCCATATGAGAAAATTCCTAAGGCCGTATTTTTCAAAGAGCTTTGATCAGAAACTCTTTCCAGATATGGGCAGCTGAAATGTTATAAAGACAATCTCAAGGCAATCTTAATTCATGTAACATTGATTTACTTAGGAGCTCATAGCTCAAAATAAGCTTTGATGGCAATAGCTTATCTCCTTGAATCTGATAAACTCTGAGGACAGATGTATTACTACAATTAACATAAAGCACATTCTGCAGAAAGCAAGGAAGAAAATAACTATGCTAAGAAAACAAGCACTCCTTAATGCCACCTTGCTTAAACTGTGCATTTCAGAGTAGGTGAAACCCCACTCTAATTGTAGGGCACATGAGCAATTCCAAGGAAAAATAATGCATATTGAAAGGGTCTTCATCATGTCTGAGCTCTTTCCAGAGGTGATTTTTGCCATCTAATTAACATCTGTCACCAGTCTCTTCTCTTGTCTCTTCCTGGGGAAGAAAGCTCTGCTGTGGCCTTGTGTCTTGGTGAGGCCAGGGGCAAACCTGATTCATTAGCCTGGATTTCTGAATTGTTGGTTCAGATGGATTTTGCTGTGTATTTATATGTAAAAAGTCCAGGCATTTTTGGATAAGGAACTGAAGAAGTCTGTGATGAGTTCCTGCAGAGATTTATCCTACCCACCCTCTCAGATCTGCCCTGGAAAAAAATCTGTTGTCTTGCACAAACAGGTCTGATAGAGGGAGGGAGTGTCCTGTTGTGTGGGAGTCATCACTCTTTGTTTTCATATATTTTGTATCCCAGACACAAAATATCTATGTATCCCTAGCTATTGGTCTACATTTTGAACTCCAGGTTTTGAAGGAAAAGTAAGGCATAGGAGAGCTACACAAGAGCATAGCACACTTACATAGGAAGTCATGCAAGGAAGGTAGTACTTCTGTGTAAGTCTCCCATAAGTTAGCCTGAAACACTTTCTGAGAACCAAGTGCTAGCATCTTTTTCTCTAACACAGAAACCCCTTAAAAACCCTCTTCTTCAAGCAGTCAGCAGGAGTCAGAAATTGCTTAGAGATACCTCTCAAAACCGTGTAAACACAATCAAACTGCAATTCCATGCTCTGTCTAGGTAGTTTGACTGAACTAACATGAGGGTGAAAAGCAGAGCATCCCCAAGTGGCCCACTGAATGTTACTTATGCCATACCATATCACAAGGAAGGGCACAGCAGGAACAGAGGTGCTGCTTCTCATATCATTAATTTTTCTCATGTACTGACAAAAAGGGTGTTCTTTGCAAGGAAATGACTACTCAGAGAAAGAAAGTGACAGAACAGAACATGAAATGACACTGTAATTCCATAAAATTTCCAAGGTACCTACCTTGGCAATGGCCCAGTGGCAGTAAACAGTTGAGAGGTGCTTAGCAAAGCTGGCTGAAAACTGGAAATTCCCTTGGAAGACAGGGATATTACAATCTTCTGATTTTTATTTTATTTTTTATTATTATTCCTAACTGGAAGAAGAACTTGGATAGATGAAATTTCCTGTGAAATGAAAATCCTGAATGATTTCATTCTGATAGCATCGGAACATCCTATTGGAAATATTTGTTTCAGTGTTCCCCTGTCATCACAAGCTCATGATGGTTCAATTCCATGGGACTGTTTAGACTTTCATTAAAATACAAATTCAATAGGAGTTTTGGAGGGAAGATAAAATCTTTTGTTTTCAGCAAAATGGTGGTTTTATGTAACTTTCTGGGAAAAACAAACAAACAAACAAAAAATGGTTTGGCCAAATCATTGAATAAATATATTCTGTTGGACAGCTTCCACAATCTTAAGTCCATTTCCAGTTAAGTCTATGAAGACAAGTTTTGCAAGTGCTTACATGTTTGCAGGAGCCGTGCCATGGACATATCATTACAGTTCCAAGTTGTTTAATCTTTTGTCTGAATATAAATAGATGAGTGAATATCAGTAATTTCCTCTGCCTCTCTAGCAATAGGGAGTTTATCTGAGCAAGGGAAGGTTATAGGATTAGGGCTAGTAATTGGGTCTGTGTCCAGGCTATCTGCTCAGGAAGGCTCATGAGCTGTTCGAAGATAACACCCTGTTCATATTTGGCCCGACCAGCCGGGCTCCAAGGGGCATCCCACACCAAACTGCAGCACTGATTTAAAGAAACAACAGTTCAGCTGTACCATGCCATACTGCTTCTGGTGCAAAACGAGAATTTCCCCACAAGATCTATCTGACTAAAAGGGCCTTTTTTCTCCCATTTTGCCAACTTTTCATTTCATCATTCTGTGCTGATTTGAAATCTGCTGGTGAATAGGAAGCAGCTTTCTCCATGGACTTGACTAGCACAGTAAAACCAGAAGCAATGGTTTCCTTTCCTCAGGCCAGATCTCAGAGAATTTCATGCTAGTTGACAGCTGCTTTTGTTCATTTTGGCCATGGTCACTGCTCTTATCTTCACCCATAAGTATTATCAATGTTTTCCTTTTCATCAGAAATGTCTCTTCTTTTTCTTCCTAGTGATCTCTAGTGGGTCACTTGCTGTGAAATACTCAGCAAAAGGGTGAGCCTTCACTCTCATGAACTTGGGTCCGGGTTTCTTCCCAGTCCCATTGCTTATTGCTCTCCTCACATGACCCCAGTTTCTGCTTTCCCTGTCCAAGTCCTATAGCTAAAAAAACAACACCATCACAGTGGCTAGCTGGCATAAACAGATAAGGACAGTACAGCTTATAAGGAAAACTTGGAAAGGAAGCCCTCTAGTTTGGATTGAACTACACAGGGAGTTAAACATTACCAAAATAAAACATACACCTTCCCACCCTCTCCAAAAGAAAAAGAAAAAAAAAATGTTTCCATGTGGTCTTGTTACCTCCATAAGAATTAAAGCCTGTGCTTAGGCTGGGTAACTTTCCTGCTCACTAACGCCATAATTTAGAAGTTTGCTGAGCTATGGCTGTTTGCAGTTGTTAGACTGAAACGTCCTTTCATCTCTGCAATCTCATTCAGTCCCCTAGCATTGTGGGGACGCAGGCAAACCACTATAAATAACTGAGCCTTTTCATGTCAGCTGGTACAAATACCAGCCACTTCGAACAATCTGACCTTTCTTGGGGATTCTGACCAATCTGCTGTAGAAGACAGCTAATATCTTTCAGGATTTTCCATGGTTAAGGTATATATAAAAATTGCTAGCTGTTTGTGTGCACTCCAAATGCTTTCTGGCTTGTTTAATCTGGCTGTGACACCTTGTTCTGTGGTTAAAAAATGAAAGTAACAACCCAGTTAATGATTTTTGATGAAACCCATTATTCTTGCAGCTATTTTTAAACACCATGGAAGGCAAATCAATCTAACACACCTACAAGACTAATATTTTAATAAACTAACAGAGACAGTGGTCTAAAGCCATGGCATTTTTCCTCTGAAATCTTGTTTTTAAATGAAACCCAGTGAGGTTACCCTGGCATTCCTTGGCATGAAGAAAGCAAATCCTAGAAAATAAATTGGTCTTGATATCTCCTGAAGTTCATCTTCAGCTTTCAATGGAAAACAAAGTAGAAAATTGCTTTGGCTTCATAATTGGCAAAAGCAGATGAAGGATATTACTGTAGAAGGAATTAAATGATTATGAGATTTCTTCTTCCACACACCTGTTAAATGGAATGTGATAATGCCTCTCTCTTATTAATATCTTATGAGGAAAGTCAGAGGGGATGTAGCCTTGATCAAGAGATATCCATTTTGTACTTAATGCTATAGTTCATTCTGGAACTCTTGTCTATATGAGAAACTGAAGATAATAACCCCTCTTAGTCATTGTAACCAGAAAGCCAATGAGAAAAAGTTATAAAATATGGAGAATAATCTAGATTATGCATTTCTCTCCAGTTTTGCAGTCCTGGATATCAAGAACATTTTTCCATCCACTTTGGGCATCTCCCAATTAATTTACATCGTTCACCCCCAGCTGTCACATCAATAGGAAGGGTAACATAAAAGATCACAGTCTATATCCACGGGCAGAAAAAAAAATAGGTAGGTAAACCTTGCAAAAAAGCTGAGACTATTTACAGAGTGAGGCAATATCTGACAGGAGGGGCTGTATATAGCTCACCAGATTTGATAGTTCACTATCACTTTGCAGTCCCTCGTGAGGACAGTGCATCTTAGCTATACATGTTCATTTGTTTCAAGATAAATTTCCAAAATATATACAAAGGACATGTGAAAGACATTTGAAGGACAGCAGTGAGGAAAGCTGGGGAAGAACTGAAGCGAAGAGCCATACCTCCCTGAATTGCTCTCCCTGTTCCCCCAAATGAGCAAACTCTCCCACAGCTTCTGGGAAAAGCTTATAGGGTGGTCCCAGCACACAGCCAATGCAGCCACTTCTTTCTTTGCCTGGCTCTTCCATTCAGGCTGAGCTTGCTCATGGCTATGTGTTGTGTTTGAACGAATGGCTGTATTTTTATGTTTGCCCCATTGCAGTCAATAGACAAAAAATTTGGATGCATTCTCAGGGACTGTGTTGTCAATGCAGCTCAAGCCAGGAGCACATGCTCATTCTATTAAACGCAGCCGTCAGAAAAGGAGAGTTACTGAGTGCCAATTAAAATGTTTCAGTGACTTAAGTGGGCAACTTCCATGCACAGCTTTGTAACGTTACACCCCACTGTCCCTGGTTAACAGCACTGCTTTTACAGCAACCCCTAGTAGGTGAATTTATGCAGCAGCATTGACAGTGACCTTAAAGAGGGATCATTAAACTATTCTCCTCGCCTGAAACTTGTAACTCTATCTGCTTCCTCTGCGGGAGAGGATGAGACAAGGAGGGGAGGGAAGGAGCAGTTCATTGACCACCCAGAATGCCATAAGAACCTGAAATAACTTTGTCAGTCTTGATTCTTCATGGGTATACCTCCTAGGAGAAAAGTTAGAGAAAAAATTAAAAAGCAGGAGATATGATACCTGGTAAGAGTTTGCTAGTATCTAACAGCAGAGTTAGGGATCTTGCTCCCTAACAGAGCAGGCAGCATTCTGCAGTTTGGCATGGGCCTGGGCCACTGTACTGCCTGTAAGCAATGTCCCCAGCAAACCTACTGCCACACATGCCACTAGCACTCAAAATGCAGCAAAAGGCTGCAAGATCACATCCTGGCAGCCAGCACCAAGCCAGTGGACTCTTCAGCAGCTGCGCCTGTTAACTTATGGGAAAGAATGACTTTTGTCACTTGTCTCATCTCAGACACACTGCAAAGTTCAGCTGAAAGCTTTTAATGGTCCCTTGATGCTGAGCCTGCAGATACAGAGAGATAGAGAACATAATAAACTTTCAAAATATGATCTAACTGCATAACACATCAAATGCGTATCTTAACCATAGCCAGTGGAGCTGAATGGAATCAAACACACCATTTCAAACCAGACCACACACAGCAAGATAATGCACATGACTAATTTTGATGACTGATTTCATATAAATAATGCACCAAGATTAGTAGATGCACTGTAATATCCCTTCATTCCACTCCTTTAATTAACTTTTCATTGAGACTCCAACTGGAAGTGGCTGATTAATACAGTGCGTGCTTTTTACTACTTAGATTAAAAGCACATCCCGTCCTAACTGAAAACAGTGAGAAACTGCACGAAGCTTAGAAAATAGACTGCCTAATGCCATTCAAAATAATGCTGACATTATAGCTCTTAGCTGGGTGGCAAAGAAAGACATAACAGGTGTAGATAAGGAGTGGGAAGAGTACAGTATTATGGTAGCTACATGTTGTAAATTGCTATGGGAACCAAACAGTTTTGTTCTAGATCAGCTTTGCCACCTACACAAAAGGGGAATAAGACATAGATAACCCTACAGCTGAGTTCTGTTCCTCTGATGTCTGGCAATGTTTAAATGAACTCATGAAGGAAGTGTTGAGTAGCGAAAGACAAATGACCTTTTCCATCTGGGAAAGGTCTTAAAATCTTAAAGTTACAATGCCTGTGTTTATCAGGAGAGAAAGAAGGGAAAATGCAGGTGAGGAAGAGAAGCTAAATTCATGTTTATAAATTCACTGCCTGAATTCAGAGAGGACAGAGGAATTTAAAAGAGCTAGTGACCTTCAGGAAATTGATCCTGGTGTTGATGGATCACTATATATAGGACTCAGACTAATAAGTCAGCTGTTGCCTCTTCACTGTAGAAAAGGTGAGATCCTCCTAAGACAGAAATTTTAAATGCTTTTGAATTATGCAGTTTTAACATGTTGCACCATCCCTAGTGATTTTCAAACTATTTTGCAAATGAAACAGGCAGCTAGGGCAGATAAGTCCTCCCATCCTGTCATTACTGATAGAAAAACTGATACAGAAAGATGTGACATGACTTGTCCCAAGGGACTCTCATTGCTTGTTACTCACGTATGTAACTTGCCACAAGCCACATTTCCCTTTTAACAGATTTCACCTGCTTTTATATTGGAACTGTGCAGAACCACAGATTTAATGTATTTTTTAATACTAAGCCATTAATTAGTCCAAGTTTACTCGAAACAGTGCCCAGGGTCTCTTTATAAGTCTGTAAACCTGAGAGGACCTATTTGTGATCTTGGGCTGTAATTCAAGTTTTTAAGGAAAAGTGAAACTGGGGCATTTTTTTTTATTACTGCAATTTTCATACTTAGTTCTCACATTCTATGTTTGAATGTGCCTGAAGGGCTTGAGCAGAAGGCAACATGAGGATTCCAAGACCTTTTTTTTGTTTCAGCCTTGATCACAAATTTTGACTCTCCTAAGACTGGCAGTCCCTCCATGCAACATTCTTAATATGAACATCTCAGGTATTATTTGGGCTGGATTATATGGGTCTTGGATTTCTAAGACCTGTTAGCAATCAAGGGCACATTTGCAAGGTCCATCTTTAATGGCTATTGCCGTTCTGTCATATCATGGTGTACTGGAGCAAAATACTACAACAGCAGTATCAGAGCTAGATAGGAGAAGCTAATAACAGCAAACAGAGCAAGCAAAAATAAAAGGATGACCCTTTGCATGTAAAGCTTTCCAAGGTTTGGTATGACTGTGGGTAAGAAATCACAATCCCAAGTTTCATTCAGACCATTTTGGGGAACAAAAGCACCTGTATTAAAATCAGAGTTGTTGATTTTGGCAAACCATAATCAAATAGAAATAGAAAAGTAAATAAAGAAGATGGTACAAATACAATTATCCCTGGACACATAATTTTTGGTGCTTCACACATCCTCCCCACCCTTCCCATGTACATCTAGGCATTACCTGGTCTCCTTTCTTTTGCACCAGATATTTTTTGCTTTAGTAAAAGCTGAGATCTGAAAATATCCTTAAAATGGTAATAAGGTGAGCATGAGAGAGAGTGCTCTGTAGCTGGTGTGAGTGTGCTTCACAGGGGCAGCTCTCCTACCTGCCAAGTCTCACCACAGTCTCCTGTCCCCTGGATCCTTTTGGAACCCACTCTAAGAAAACTTCAGTCATATGTTTAGTTAATTTTAAACTAAAAACCAACCAGAAGACAACCCGAGTTAATAGTACTCATTTAAATTAGAAGTTCTCCCATATATGGAAAAAGTTCCTGGCCTGAATTCTCAGCAGCTGGAAAGGCACATAACTCCTCTCAGTCCGTAGGCCATTTCTTAGCAGCTACGTTCCTTCCCCAGTGTTTCTTTCTAAGGGCATCAAGAGAAACAAGATGGGAAAATGAAGAAATACTGGAATTATTTAGAAAAAATAAATGCCAGGGAGAGTAACCATTCTGTGAGCATTGAGGGGAACTGAGCTTGTGAAGACATATGTAGGGCTGGCAGAGAATCCTGCCATGACAAGGTGTGGAGTGATTGGGGACCACTACTGCATGGGCACCTCTCCTGAAGCAAAAATGTAGCACATAAACATGCCCCTAAGATCCAAAGCATTTTACAAGTGGAAAGAAGTGCTATCAGTTTAAAGTGTCGTTCACTACTGAGCCATAGCATGGAGTGAAAAAACAGCATCTATTCAGTAGTTGTTTAGGACAGAAAATGAAAAACAACATGGCTATTGAAACAGCAGGAGGAATTTCTGGTAGGCAGAGCATAATGAGCCAAGTTGGCCTGTGGCCAGGTTATGGAAGTTAGTAATCTCCTTTTGTGAAAAGTGCCATCAGATCTTCAATGACTAAGAGTATTCAAGAACTTGGGTTTATATCTAATCCAGAAGATGGATAATAATGCTAAAGATGACACATCAGAGGTGAATATGACCATAAACAGGGAGGATACATGAGATATCTTCCAGACAGAGGGGAAAATTGGAGCTCTAGGCAGTGGCCAAAATAAACACAAGTCACCATGAGAGGATGAAGGTCATTCCAGGCTACTATGAGAATTACATTAGGAACTGACATTACCCTCTGCATGGCTTCGCAAAATTTGGCTTTAACACTTGAGTGTCACTGGCAAACCAAGACAAAAAATGCTGCACCCACAATCAAAGAAAGCCAAAAGGGATACTCAAGAAGATAGAAACTAGGAGTCTGATTTCACTTTGGGGAACAAGTAAGAATTATTTATCTAGGATCAACTAATGAATCTTTATTTTTAGAGGAGAGCTTTGGGGAATTTTAAGAGTTTCCCGCTCTTAGGTTGTATTTTAATAATAAATAAGTATCTATCAGAGTTCTGGGGAAGGTTCAAGACAAGCAGTTCATCTAGTTGCAGCCAGGCTACACAAAATTGCTCTTAAAATTGAGTTAAGGGAAGTGACTAGCATTCCTGGAGCCAATTCAGACATTCTGCCATCTTTTCAGAAATCTCACAAGTGAATAATTTCACCTGGTGTTACTACTGGGGTCCATCCTGTTAAAACAGGGGAGTACCCCAAAACATATATTTCTGAAAGTAAAGGATAGTTTAGTAGTAGAAGCAAGGAAGTCTGCAATTGTGAAAAATGCATTCTGCAAAAATAATCCTGATGGATTTTCAGCCATTGACAGACAGACTGAACAAGTCTGGATAGAAATGCATGTAAACTGAAGTCTGTCTATAGCTCTTATGTGAGCTGAAAGAAGGCTTGAAAATCAAATCCAATGATTTTCATCTACTTCAAACACTAACTAAAAAGAAGGCCCACAAAGCTAGCCCTAATTATTTACTTTAAAAACCATAAGTACTTTGTTTTAAGTACAACCTGCAACTCTGTCTGCAAGCTATTTATAGGAGTCATGTCTTTCTCTATCCATTTCACATACACACTGCAGAAAAAGGTCATCCTTAAGTATATATTAGAAGTAGAATACAGTGAAGAGACATGTTAATCAGAGTCGCTCCTATCCATTTACTTTTCAAAAAGTGGAGTGGGGACAGATATTAATGTATTTGACCCTTCAAAAACTTACTAGCCAATCAACTTTCCAAAGGCTATGATGAACTGCACTCATTTACTGTGCATCCACATATTCAACAGTGATGTTTAACAAGTAGCAGGACCACCTACAGCTGCCCAGCAAGGCCCTTTGCATACTTAACACTGAGGCCATAGCTGTAGTCACTAGAGAGGAAAAAGATGTAAAAAGCACAGCTTGGGATGATTTCCACAGGCAAAGCAATGTAATTAGCAAATTTCTAAGATTCCAGTAAATTCTATAAATCTCTACTGCATCAAAGACAGGTCTTATGATTCCATCCAGCGCACTGTAAGCATAACCGTGCATTTAATCTGTGGAAACCCAAGGAGATCTGAAATGCTGGACCATTTCTGAAGATGTTCACACATTTTTTTGCCATGTCTAGCTGCTTACATGCTTTCCTCTGCCCTACCACAGCATGCTTGGCCAATACTGGAGCCCATCATGTTAGGGCACTTCATTTCCATCTGTAACTCAAAAATTGGTGGTGTTTTTCTTCTTAGCCATCAAACCAAGTTAAACAGGGCTCACAAAGAAAAGTCTAGATACATAAACACAGTGACAGATTATCAGAGACTTCTTTCTCTTCAGTGTCCTTCAATCAATGCAACACCTGCAGATCAGCAGGGCTGATAGCAGAGCAACCAAATAATACAGTTATGAACTCTCTTTATCTAAGAAATAACTGCACATACTTAGTCAGCTACTTGTGAAGGGCATTCATTGGGCTGGTACCAAATCACTAAAACACTTAACATATTCTTAAGTCACACATGTCCCAGAAGTGAAGTATGTCCTTGGCAGGAAGCTGAACCTAAACAGTCTTAAACACATGCTTAAACACAAGCACATACGTAAGTGTCTCACTGATCTGTGGCTGTGTTGACATTCATATTACTAGCCAAGGTGTCAAGCAGAATCATTTATTAGAATCATTCTTCACTCAGAAGGTGGTGAGGCACTGGAACAGGTTGCAAAGAAAAGTTGTAGATGCCCCATCCCTGAAGGTGTTCAAGGCCAGGTTGGATGGGGCCCTTGACAAACTGATGGCATGTGAGTTGGAATTGGATGGTCTTTAAGGTTCCTTCCCAACCAAAACATTTTATGATTGTGTGATATGATTAGTTTATTCTCTCCTGTTTGCTGTTGTTTTTGTTGTTGTTTGTTTATTTGTTTGATTGCTTGATTTGATTTGTTTTGTTTTATATTGTAGTCTTCATAAACATAAGTTGCACTTCATTCCAAGTAAAGATGAGATAAGCCTAGTACAGCTAATCAGTTTTTTTTAAAGCATGAAATTAGGGGAGATGGACAATGGTGACGGTGAAATTGGAGAGAGACATTGATGTCAAATATTTTTCAAACCCTCAGTTATTAAAAAGTGATGTATTTTGGCCCTTGGCACCAGTGATTCTCCAAAAATAGGTTGAATTCAGCTACTTTGCACTAAAGCTTTCTTTTAAAATTTCTAGTAAGCTAAGCTTAATGAAAATCAGGAATGTTTCTTCCACAAATTAACAGGGAAGTTTCCACTTTGAAACAGAAAAGCAAGAGATGGAGAATGTTGCTTTCTTCTCAGTATATACCAGTTATACTGTTGTAGTCTCTAAGCTTCATGTGTTTTCTATGTCTTTCTGCTGCGCTGCCATGATCTGTCTAATGACATTTGGGACCCTATGTCAATTCGGGGGTTATGTCTAAGACTTGGTCATAATTTATCAGGTTCAGATAGCAGCAGGTCCTGAACACATCTCTCAAGACACTTCTCAACTGTCATTGAGCAAAAACAGTTATCTGAAGCTACCCACCTGCTCCAGGGCAACTTTGTCAAATATGATACTTCATGGACTGATACTTACCTGTCATACTGATTTTTTTGGTTGTTGACACAGTGGTTGGAAAGAACATCTGTTGCTGCTACTCTGCTGTGATCTCATTTAGACACTCCAGAATAAAAGATGAAAACATATTTCAGTGCCTACGTCCTGCCTGCTCCACCTGAGAATCCTTCCATGTCTTGTTTGAGTGGCTGAACAGCTGTGACTAGATGATACCTTATTCCCTTCTGTCTTTGAAACATCAGTTTAATTCCCAGCTACTTGCTCACTGACTCCTCACTGCTAGCTGCATTCCTCTGGGTATCTAGCTGAGTCTATGGCCCTTTTTCCATCCTGTCTATGAATATCTCTGCACCCACTACAAGGGGAAATTAAACCATTTGCTTTTTAACTGCTAGAAACTGTGGAAAACACCAATAAAAACCTGGCTGCAGAATGCAGAGTGAGACTCCAAGGTGAGACATCCCACTGACCAGGCTTTTACAGGGATACTGGGATGGGGTAAGGGGTCTAGTCAGTGAGAGCAAAATACAGGCAGCTGTAGGTTGCAGCCTGCGGTCCACTCTGATATGGCATTGCACCTCCTGTTAACCACTTAGAGCTGTGCATTCTCTTCTTATTTGTAGTATTTGACAATAATTTGGTTTTGGGGGCTTTGGAAGGCTTTTTGTACTCTTCCTACCTTGTCCCAGGTATACAAGCCAAAAATAGTTCCCTACCAAGTAGCTTAAGTGCATCTGGATGAGCTGAAAAATGGCACTGAAGACCAGACTCCATCACTCTGTGGTGTTACTGTAAGAGAGACACAAGCAGGGTCAGGGAGAAGATAGAGGCTACCTAATATAGAGAGGATGGGCTGCCTAGGTTCCTGTTCCCAGTTAATCCATGGGAAGCTGTCAGGGTCAGTCCTTACTTTGGATATCAGCCTAAAAGTCATTTTTAGGCTGCAAGAGTGAAAACTCAGATCGAAATAGCAGCCCAGTTGGGTTTTATGTCTAGATGTAGTACCAACCTTTCTTCCAAAACTGACAGCAATTAGAGGAGGATGGCAGATGCTTTCTCCCAACAGCCTTTAGCTTCAAGGAACACCTCCTTGGATCTCACTTAGTACTGTAGCTGCCCATCTGGACTGGAAACCTGCTGTGTCATGCACAAAGCTTTCAAACAGTGTCACTCAGAAAGTAATAAAGACAGCAACATAGTCATAGCTACCTCCGGGATATGCATTTTCTAGCTCAATATGACAGCTTCCAGAAGTTCAAAGCTTTGCATGAACAGAATACACAAAGGCTGTATGTGTTATCTAATCAGTGTTTCTGTCTCTGTGTGATCACTTTCTAAATTGCCATAAAAGTGGCACCAAGAGCGTAGAAGATGAAACTCTTCTGTCTGGGTGCTGTAATTACACTGAATGCATCTGAGCAGCCTGCATAGCAAATGGGCACAGGAGATTTTAAATATCTCAGTTTCCATCATTAAACATCACAAGCTAGTTCCTGTTTCCTTCTCAGTCACCTCTCCTGACTCCATAAGCTATTGATGAAATGCTGAGTGATATGTGGCAGCACATTACTCTCAGTGGAGATTAATTATTTCTTTTTTAAAGCTCCTACAACCCCCAACCCCTCTGGGTCTCTTGGTTGGTAAAGTATCATGTCAAAAACTAATGGGAAGGTGTGAGGCGTGACATGACTTTACGAGGAAAGAAATTTTGGGCCAAGGGAGATGGAGTTTGAATTTTGAAGGGGAACTTCTGTTTGTTTCTTTCCCCTAAGAATATTTTCTTATTTTTAAATCCAAATGCATTGGATCATACTGTCATTGCTACTGGAAATCAGAAGGGGCTGCACCTGTGTTGGACCATGCAGCACAGCCACCCCCAAAAACCAGGAAGCACAAAGTGGTGTTGATTCCTCCCCTCACTGACGGATCCCCTTTGTCTGTTGTACACAAACACCACTACCAGTCCAAAACCCCTTCAGCCTTCAGATTTCCATTTACATCTGTCTCCAGAGTGTCACAAGAAAAAATGATGGATGTGCAGAATTTTATTTCCATTAGAATGAAGCCAACTAAATATTTCCATCTGCTTTATTAAAAATACTAGTTCTCACTTTGCTTAATCTTGAAAAAATGCAACATGTTTCTGCAGCTGAGGTTGCATTTTGTCTATTGAATGGATGCCTGAGGCAGAATGATTTTCTGCGGACACAGGGCAAGGTGCAATATAATGCCTTCCCTGCCATGGGCATCCAGCTGATAGCCCCACAATTACTGTCTCCAATAAGGGGCCATACTTCAGGTTTTTGGCAAGGTGGATCCTGAAGACCAACAGAGAGGGCAAATAGGGTGATAACTCGAACCAGAGACCTCTATGTCATCTCAGCTATGCCCTCAGTCATGGCCCTCCACCCACCAATCATGCCCAAACCCTGGAGAGCATTGCTCTCACTCCTTGATGAGTTTCTCTCACTCCAGCTGTTGACACACTGTTTGTGGTTCGTAGTTGGCATCAGTAACAGAAGAGTGCTGGAAGAAAAGAGCACTGAAATGTTTGGATTTGATGGTGTGGGGATGGAAAGACGTTAGAAACACAGGGGCTTGGCATCTAATATAGAGGGGCTAGAGGGAGTCATTCGGGTGAACAGCTGCTTTATCACAGTGTCTGTATAACTAAAATGCTGTTCAAAAAATAGTTTGTTCAAGCTTTTTCTTTACTTGCATTGCTCTTCCTATTTCTCTCTTGTTTGCCCAGAAATAGAACATGACATTTGTTTTAATGGACAACATGATCTTATGGCTATTCCCCTGTGACAGGGTAATCTGAACACAATTATGTTCTGTTGACAAAAAGTGATAAAAGCTTATTGTGTCAACACTCTGAACTAACAGATTTGTCATCTGCTCTACTCTCAGATAATAGAAACAGAATTAGAAAATGGTCTGACAGACTCTATCCTCTTCCATGGTTAGGTAAGCACCAGCTCTGTGCCTGGTGACTGTACCCCAGCATTCCTCCTCTTCCAGCAAAATCTGCCTGGCTGTCTTTTACATTCAAGTGTAAAGTTTGCTTTGATGGACTTCTTTTTGGCAGCTTATAGCTTATGTGTTGTGAAGTAATTTAACCAAAGTTCTCTATTTCACATCAGATCAGTTAATCCATCTTTTTTTTTCACAGCTTTGGAAAATCTAACTTTTTGTGTATATTTTTTTGCCATGTAAATTTCATTCTAGAAAAGGATGTGTTTGATTACAGTACCTGCATTGCATCCTCTCTCCATCTGTCTTCTTCATGACATCATAGATGGTGATCTACCTGGACTGTTCTTGAGACAGGCAACCACCTTTGCCCAATGGGTAAGATCAGCCCTAAACATAGGCAATGTTAACCAGAAAGATGTGCATAGCTTCTTGAGACACCATTGCATCCTACGTCTGAGGACAAATGTGCACTTCCAAGTCTTGGTGAGTTGGATGGCAATTGCCATTTAAAATCTAAAAGAATAATGACATCATTCAAGCAAAATAGAAAAACTTTCTCATGGCCAAACAAAAGCAATTTCCAAAATTTCTGTAAAACATTTTGTTTTGCAGGTGTGACTCCTGTACCATTAAATGTTATTGAAGAGCATTTCCATTCAAAATGGGCATGTTCAATGTATAGCAAGGCTTTCCAAAAACAGGAATCAATAGCCACCAGGTGCAAGTGTGGAATGAGTCAAGCATGCTAATATTTGATCACCTGGGTAATGCCTGTCTGGAAAGATCATGAACACTGGTGTCCTCCTTAGAATCAAAGAGATGATACGTGCCATGAGGATGTTCTTAGCTTATGTATCTGGTAACTGCTCAACGCTGCCTTACATGTTAAGCACTATGTCAGACTGAACCACCGCCAAATTATCTCTTTTAGTATTAATTAGATTAATCCAAAGCATACTTTTTTCTCAAAAGATGCATACTGGGCTCCCTCTTTCCACATCATAACCACTACAGCCCACTTTACTGCTCAGCTTTTACAGTACTCCAGCACATCCAACCACAAGGAGATCATCCCTGTGTAACAAGTATTTTGCATAGGTGTTTCCTTTAGTTTGATTCACTTGTTGTTTGAACAGAGAAATGCAAACAGTTTTAACAACAGAATGAGATGAACTGAGCATGTGCACATAAAGCCCTATTGTTTATTACTCTGAACCAGCTCCTGCCAGTAAGCGTTTGTGGTGTGGGAGTGAATCCTGAAATGGGGATAATGGTCTGGAAAAGTAATTTAAGGTAGTTCAGCACCATATTCTGATACACATAGCAACCTTTAAAAAAAAATGAGCTGGACATTGGAATGGAAATTTAGCACCATCTACAACTTAATTCACAAGCCAAGTTTCCCAGAAGAATCCACAGCTCATAACCATACCTACAGAACCACTCTTGAAAGAGAGCACAAATCTGACTCTTGTTCTCCCTCCTCCTCTCTGACTGACAGATGGATTTGGTGCTCAACAAAAGGATGCTGTTGCAAGAAAACAGCTAAGGAAAAAAAAAAAAGTGCTAAAATTCTTTTCAGAATTGACTTAAAGCAGTGAACATATTGTATAATGAATATGTTTGGCTAAAATTAAGCAATCCCACTATGGACAACAGATTTTTGTTTTCTCACCGGGTCAATCCTTCCTGTGTTACCACACAAAGTCTTAATATCATGTAAGTCTCCCTAAATGTCTACTTGTCTTAGAGGCAATTATCTTTCTATCCTTTCTATCCTATAAAACAAGCTGCATGTACATAATCTGATTTATTTTATAGAAAACTTAGTCCTAAATTCTAATACTTTTATAAAGTTACACTCAAGATTAGTTTTTGATACGATTTGGTCATAATTTTAACCCTAGTCCAAAGTATCTTAGAATCCAAGATACTCAGCCTGTAGCACTTGAGTTTTCTACTGGAGTCAATGAGGCCATTATTCACATGCTTAAAATTAGGCATATGCTTAAGTGCTTTGCCTTTGGGATAAAGAGCCCATTTGGGACTATTCAGTACTTAGCCCTGATAAAATCCATCAATCTTGCTAAGATGATTAAAACAAAAGCATCTTTCTCAGAACGTCCAACAGATGTTTTCATAAATTTTAACATACCTCTTTTCCCTGTCTCATTCATTTCCAGTACAAGTATTCCCTTAAAAGCTGAATGAGGAAATCTGTAAACTTAATGGAGGAAATTTATTTGGATAGAAAGACATCTAAAGAAGTATAACAGCACTTGCAATGATCTCTGGCCAAATTCTGCACCCATTAACTTTCTTTATGCCTTTTTCCACTGCCAGATGTATCTGTGCAAATGAGATTTTCCAAAGTAACTATTGTCTTCACTGAATCCCACAATATCCTTTCTAATATTTTCTGAAGAGAGTTTTTAACAAACCAAGTGCATATATAACTGCTCACTCCATATGTCTGAAGTGTACTCTTCCTTCCACCCGCCCCATTTCATTCTGTCGACAACATGCATTTTGTCAAACCTCTTACTTCAAATCATTCAGTCAATGAAACTGAAAGACATTTCAGCACATTTTTATCAACAGAATGTAATTTTGTGCAAATCATGCTGTCAACAGGAGAGAATGCCAAAAGAAAAGTGAAAGAACCCAAACTCATTTTGTCCACAAAAATATATTACAGTTTGCTTTTATTTTTTTTGTGCATGTAGCACAGAATAATGGAAATAGCAAAACTTCCCCAACTGTGGACAAAATTAAGACAGATCTCTTAATTCATGAGACCAAATGTATTTGACTGAAAAATACCAACACTATGAAGGGCAACTGAGGTGCTGAGTCAGAAGAATTTTTCCAGCATTGTGTACACTTCATTATTTTTGTTGTATCAGTGAAATGCCACCTGAAATATTAAATACATTGTAGCAAAATATTCAGTGATGGGCTTGAATACAGGAAAGCAGGCCGAGCTAAAGAAAAACACAGATGCTATTTCATTTTCCAGTTGATGAATGGCTTGGGTTGCTCTGCAGGTGCACATTCAGTGCTGTATGAAAGCAACCTTGCATAGTGCTCTCCTGTCACCAATGTTCCCCATAGCTTCATGGATAGCTACAGCCACCTTCCTTTTTTTTGTTTGTTTGTTTGTTTGCTTTGTTTTGTTTTGTTTTCATTGTGATGCTTTCATTATTTTGTTGCTGTCTGGTTTGCTCTTGCTATTACAAAGCCCGTTCTTTTCGCAATCATCTCAATACCTGGTCCCAGGCTCCATGGCAAAGGGATGGTTGGCACCGTGCAATGCTGCTCTGTGGTCACTAAAGTTCTGCAGGTCATAGCCAATAGAGGATTCAATAGCTGCCTTGTAATTGGTCTACATAATAGCACTGAAAGCAGTTTCTAACTCCAACAGCTACAGGGAATTTTATGCTGGACAATCTTCCATGCCAGGGACAGGTTTTGTGCCTTGCCCTCTCTGTTAATGTTCAGTAAGCCATTTGGCTTCTTAAAAGATGGAGAGAAATGGAACAGAAGATTATAAGAGGACACTAAACCATTTGTTTTCCTACTCCTCCTCAAGTTTTATTTCAATGTGTGCTCATTTTATTATTATAAAATTATTTTAATGAGGATCACTGTTTACATCTCTTCAGTATTCTGATACTATTTTCCTATGGATGGGGTTATTTCTTAATACAGTAAAAGATAATAATAACCTTCCAGTGTTGTTTTTTTTTTTGGAGGGGGGGGGGGGGGGGAATTTCACTGTGTTTTTAGATCACCTTATCCCTTCCAGTTCTTCAGTGAATTGTTCAAATAAGGCCCTGGAGAACTGACAGTCCCAAAGAGTTTGTATGGGGCTGGAGAGACAGTGGCTGTTATCCAGCATTTGAGAAATCAGAATGAGACTTACCACATGCCATTTTGGTGCACACTGTGGGGGACAACAGATCATTTTCTCCATCAGTCCCCAGTCTTTACTGGGGAAAGCAATGATCCAGCCAAATTCCCCACGTCCTGCTCATCCACAAAAGAGGGAAGCTCAGAGAGAAGGTACGCATTGTGCAGTGTTAAAAATGTAACTGCTTTGAGACACCGGCCAACACACTGACACCAAAAGCTGGCAGCAAATATGTCAGAGGGATCACGAAGTTGGCATGAGAGGGTTTCAGCTAATACAAGAGATTATTTTCAGGGCCTTATTGCCTGCCAAGCACAACACAAAGCTGGCCTCAGAGAGAAGCACTTCTGCTGCAGCTGTAGGGGGTGGCAGCGGGGCAGAGCAGACACTCGGGGAGAAACCAAGCTTGGGCTTTTATCTGGGACAGCACTAGGGCTCTGCAGGAACCAGCTACTTCTTGGCAGCAGTGCATCCTAGCTAGTCTCTACTTGCAGTGGTCTGCATAAATGCCTGTGGAATGGGTCACCTCTCTGACTTTTTATGCCCACGCTGATATAGCATTAGAAGGGAGACTTCGTGCATCCCTTTGGCTGTGCCAAGTCACTAGAGTGAATTTCAGATTTGAAAGCCTTCAGTTTTGTCAGGACCTCCAAGGACCTCCTACAGCTAGTCTGATGCTGAAGCTGTAAGGGCCTTACTATCCACAGCAGCCACAAACACAAGGAAACATCCATTTATAAGCATAGTGTCAAAAAAAAAACAGTTCAGAAGTGGTAGTTTGATTCAGTTAGAAGTGGAATGCAGAAATAATTTCATACCATTTTGCTGTGCAAGTTTCACAATACCTTCTTGCCATTTTGATTGTATTGCCAGAGCTGCATACTGCATGAAGGAGTCATATCTGTGATGCCTAAACAGCAAGCAATGCAAAGCATTTATTTGGTCTGGATCAAGAGACAGTTTTCATCATTTTAAAAGCTACTACACCAAACCTTTCTGCGTAATCAAATGTGGGTGATGGTTGTATGTTCACTGTACCATCCTTGTCTGCTAGCACTAAATGCCTTCACCCTGATCAATTTTGCTGGCCTGTGGCACAGGGCTTTGTCTAAGCATATGGAGAGGGAAAGACTGAAACTTGTGAACACTCCTTTCCCCAGAAGTTCATAACATAGTCAGAATCAAGGTCTTACTAACTAACCTGTTTTTTCTTTGTATATTGACTACAGCTTGCACAAAATCCCCAAGTCCTGTTGTAGCTGTGCTCACTCAACCCATCTATTCAACAGAATTTCAATAAGAGAGAGGAAATGAAAATCTGGGAATTTCCATGTTTTTCATGGCTTATTTCTTATACGCATGTTACATAATTAACTCACAAGGAAAGCTGGAACACTTATATCAACATGCACCTACTGTACTTGGCTGTAGGACACCTGGAAATCAAATCAGTAATTACTACCACAGAGGTAGATTGTACATTTCTGATTGGAATTTACCCAGATCCTAATTCAACAGCAACAATAAAATTATGACTGTGCTGATCAGAAACAAATACTCAGATTGTAACCTGTACTACTTGCCTATTATTCTGCCAAACGTAGCCCATCAACATTTTCAATTTAGGCTGAAAAAATGGGCAGCAAACAGAACAAGACAGGGAGAAGTGCTGAGTGGTTACTTCATGGCTCAGCAACAATTGCTGCAAAAGTTTATGGGAGTCCATGCAGCATCTCCATTTGTTCTCCCTTCACTTCAAAAAGTGGAGGCATGAGGTGAGTACTTGAGGACAAGCAAACCTGGTCACTTGTTTTTAAGTGGCAAAAGTTCGTTACTGGCAATTTGTCACAGAATCAGGAATCAATTCAGGTTGGAAGGGACATGAGGAGATCTGTGATCCACCCTCCTGTTCAGAGCAGGATCAACACTGAGTTACGCCAAGGTTGCCCAAGGCTTTGTCCAGCCCAACCCTCCAAACACAACCTCTCTGGGCAACTTATTCCAATGTGGACAGTCTTCATGGTGAGTTTTTCTTTTCTTTTCTTTTCTTTTCTTTTCTTTTCTTTTCTTTTCTTTTCTTTTCTTTTCTTTTCTTTTCTTTTCTTTTCTTTTCTTTTCTTTTCTTTTCTTTTCTCGATTTTTCTTTTCTTTTCTTTTCTTTTCTTTTCTTTTCTCGATTTTTCTTTTCTTTTCTCGATTTTTCTTTCTCTTCTCTTCTCTTCTCTTCTCTTCTCTTCTCTTCTCTTCTCTTCTCTTCTCTTCTCTTCTCTTCTCTTCTCTTCTCTTCTCTTCTCTTCTCTTCTCTTCTCTTCTCTTCTCTTCTCTTCTCTTTTCTCCTTTTTTTCTGTTCTGTTCAACTCTTTTGTCAGCTGGAAGCTCCACTTCTTTATCACCATCATCTTACCTGTTCCCCCCATGAACCTCCTGTCTCTCAACTAAGGATGATTTTTTTGCATGCATGTCACCTGATAGAAGCTTTCAGTAATGGGAATCAATCAACATGCTCCAGTAACTCTAAGTGCACTACGGAGAAACAAAAGTACAGCTTTCAGACTGGGATAACAGTTACGTAGCTAATGAATGTATATTGGTATTATCAGGCAGTGTGGCCCCATGAAAGTGATTTACTCTGTCCTTCTGTACATAAGGAATCTGCAAACCATTTAAAAGCCTAATATTTGAAAATATGTATGTCTTCCAAAATGCAAACCTGGAAAATGTTCACAGACTT
The DNA here is from genome assembly GCF_963932015.1 of Anas acuta. Lineage (NCBI taxonomy): Eukaryota > Metazoa > Chordata > Aves > Anseriformes > Anatidae > Anas > Anas acuta. The sequence continues at coordinate 12,211,438 of NC_088993.1, forward strand.
TGATGCTGGCACTTTTCATTGCTGTTTTCTTTGTCATAATAAAATCAGTTCTGCTAATCACCACTCACAATACAGGACTTTTGAACTGCAGTTCAGAGGAAAGAAGTTCTTGGTTTTATTCCTATCCCCAAATACCTGCAATTGGATTCAATGATGGACTTCAAACCGCATCCTTTGCTAAAACCAGAGTTCAGTTCCCTGATGCTAGCAGTTGGATCCAAACCCGATGTCACATCAGTCTTGGCGATCTGCAAAAAAACAGTGACTTTCCACCCCAAAACCACCTGTATGCTAAATTATTTCTTCAAAAAATAAATCTGGAACAGGTATCTGCAAGTGTAGGGAAATCAGCAGAGCCTGGCCTCTCTGCTTTGCTCGAACAGCTGGCATTCCAGGAAAGATGCCAATAAAGGACTCTATGGTGATTTTTGCCAAGTTAAGTTCTTAATTTGTGTAGCTATGTGACTGAATACAACACAGATCTTTAAGGTTCAAAAATGAGAAAAGAAAATGGAAGCTCACCAATATCCTGTGAAATTTAGTTGAGGTCCTATGGATCCTTCTTCCCCTTGCTCAAACACCTCTAAGCCAAGAAGGAAAGTCATGAAAATGAGGTAGAAACCAAAGTATTTTGCCCTGAAGTGTATTTACTGGGGCTCATAATGCTCTGAGATCATTTGTATCCAAATTAAAACCCTGGGACTCCACTCTGCCACATGAAAAGATAAGCTCTGCAAAACTGACAGGAAGGAGGGCAGTGTGAAGACACTGGGATAGAGAATTCCTGGTCAGCAGCCATGAGAATTCATTAGAGTAGGGCCAGTGAAAGATAATTTTGACAGTGCTGGCCTGCCTGATTTTCTCATCACCTCCACTTCTTGCTTTCCCCATAATGCTTTTACCCAGTGATGCAAACCACTCCCAATGCATGCTGAACTCTCTGGGACACCTCATGCCTATGGTCATTTTGTGGGTTGCCTCCGTGCCTTATACCTGCTTTCAAAAGACAGTGCAGGTTGCTGTCTGCTGGAGAAAGCACTGCCAGTACTCCTACAGAGCAGGTGTAGCCAGCAAGCTCCCAGGCACAGTTATTTTAATGAGCTGGAGCTAGGCTTTCCTCCCATGTCTTACCCAAGGCTTCTCAAACCCTCCTGCCTTGCAACTGAATTGCACTCGCTTCTAATGCATCCAGCAGATTTACACCTGTTTGCACAGCAAGCCAAGAACATTTCGAAATTACCTGGCCTATAATTTTGGCCACCCTTTGCCTGCTGTGCATTTCCCTGATACATAGAATGAGCTCATTCACTCCAGCTATTTGGATATACACCTCTCTTTTCCAAAACTATTTGGTCTATTTCAACATAACTTTCAAGAAACTCTTTTAAAACAGAGAGTCATTGAAAAGTGCAGCACTGTTAAAGTACCTGACAACTGGCTGCATTGCTCCAAAACTGATTTATTGAAAGGGATTTGTGGAAAAAGGGATTTAACATGCCTACTCTTCCAATATAAATGACAGTGCAAAGCTGATCTGCTTTCCGGTTTGTTTGAGTTAAACATTTTATGTGGCACGTGTCCCTGGAGGAATTTATTTAACACACTAACAATTATAGTATGGAAACCAATGCTGTGGCTTGTTGCTTGCAGCCAGGCGCTGGTTGAACTCCAGGTCTGGCAGTGCCACCTGCTTGCTGTGTGGCCCCTGGAAGCCACTTGGGCTGTAGAAATTGAGTTAAGGGTGACTTTAGCCCAGCCTTTTCCCTCCAGCAGCCCAGGGCTGCTTAATGCAATTATGACCGATGGGTCATATGAACATGAAAATGATCTATGAACATGGGCTGGACTTTTTCTCTCAGATTCCTCATCCATGCAGGACCCTGTGCCCAAGCAGAAGGATATTAAAGCCAATGAAGCCACCAAGCAGAGCAATTGCAGCTGCCCCTTTGCCAGCCCTAGCATGGGGCTGCTTCCCACAACAGTGTAAACATCCCAGCAAACCCAGAAACAGAGAAGACACCATTTCCTTCTGCAGCAGCATCAGTGCCTCTTGGCTCATGACAGTTGCTAACCTTTGCCATCAAAACAAGACAAATGCTAATCTCAGGGGTATAGGATTAATTAACTTGTATGGACAGCAGCTTTTTGCAGCTGCACTTTGTGTAGGGACTATAGTAGGAGCCAGGTGTATTTTATTCTCTATAAAAGTGATGCTGCTCAGAAAAAGCCATCTCCAGGCCATAAGACTACTGCATTATTACTGTGGCAAAAGGTCTTCTGACAGCAGGGGCTCTTTGAAGACAATGGCTGAAAGTGCTCCCAGGTTTCAAAGGTTTGTTCTGGCTGCTGCAACATGCAAGAGCTTTCTGCTGCAGCAGCTCCAGGTTAACCTCTTTACTATAATAAATGTGGGAACATAAATTCCATGATTCTAATGGTGAAAGGGAATTTTTGTGAAACTCACCACCATGTGCCCAGAAACACCCCAGGCAGGATCCTGTTCCTCAGGAGAAGGAAAAGGCAGATGTGAGTATGATTCTGTCTCAGTCTGTTCTTCATACTCAGCCTGCTTTTTCATTTAAGAAATCATATGAAAGAGGCTGAGAGAGTGTGGAGAACAGACACCTCAGAGCAAAACTAAAATTCCAACTTCAGATGAGAAAGGGAGGCAAATAATATCAGGGTTTCTCCAGGGAGCACACTAGAAAGAGCAGGAGCTACCTGCTGCAGCTGCTTTGAGACATCCCATCCTCTCCTGCCACACTGCCAGAGAGCCTCAAACAGAAGGAAAAATACACCTGTCCTCTTCAGATTTCTGGGAGCATTGCTTTCGCCTTTCCTATGCTGCAGTGACCCAACCTGTGTCATCTGCATGTCTCTGTGAGGAAGTCCAAACATGCCAACTATGGTAAACCCTGGGGCAGTACCACGAAGGAGGCTTCAAAGAGCTGCCCAGGGAGCTGTTGTGGGAGAGGCTGCTGCAGAAGTAAAGCCTGGGGCTTGTGGTGGTCTGTGAGAGGAGACAGACCATCATGGGAGCCATCATGGTGAAAGTATCACGAGTCCTTCCTGTTCTGCAGACCTGAGCGCTCAAGCAAAGCCCTCACCAGCACCAGAGCTTGTCTGGAGGTGGCAACACCTAAATCTACAGCCAGAGGCTGTATTTGGCACAGACAGGTCAGCCTTCTTTGTGCTCTGAGGGGCTTTGAGTCACATTGGTGAAACTTTGCAGCCTTAGAGTGCAGCAAAGTCTGGTGCGCTCTCCATTCTTTCTGTCTTTCTCATTTCCTGTTGCTATGCCGTTCCCCAGGCAAATACAAAGGAAATGGCTTCCCTTCCTCAGCCTCAAAAATGAGATTATTCAAAGAACCCCTCTGTTGTCTCAAATTTAGTGTGATAGGCAGTGTTAGAAGTGTTTGACAACAACTCAATTATCCTCAGTGAATAGAAGCAGGATAGGCAGGCAATTATCCACTTCACCCATGTGAGAGACACCCATATTCAAAATTCACATTCAGAGAGATCCACATTATTTCCAAACCATTTTGCATATTTTTAATTACCGGCTTCAATTTAGCTGGATGGTTATGACTCCAATCAGCGTGCTTTGGAAGGGCTGAACACTTGGTTTTCAGCCAGGCAAGCATTGTCTCATTCACATCAGCACGCCAAAGTGTGATATTTAGACTGTTTGGGTTACAGTTTAAGAAGCAGCCTCCAGAATAGTGCATGTCATTAGAAAACCTGGTTAAAATTTTTAATCTAAACACCTCAGAATGAGAAAAATCCCCTTTGATTTCACCAAAATTGAAAGATTATTAAAAAAAAAAATAAAAAATCACACTACAGGGAAAGTTGTTATCAGATAAACCTTTCTTGAATTTTTAGGACCTGTTTAAAAACAAAAATAATTACTTTTTCTATTTGAGTATTTCTATTTAATATTTGAAGTATTTTGATCAACCTGAACTCTTCTTTCTAGAGAAAATATTTTTATGGTTTTGATTTTGTTTTTTTACTGAGTGAGAAGGTCAATATTTCACAACTGCAGAACATCATGGGAAGCTGGAAATCTAGTTTCTATGCCACTCAAATAAATATATGTCCTTCTGTATTATCTGCTCCAAAACATGATCTCCTATTCTCCTATTGCAGACAAATTGCAGTTATAAGGGGAAGGATTTTAAATCATTTTTAATAGCTGTTCTGCTGAATAATAGTATGCTCTTCATGTAAAAAAAAAAAAAAAAAAAAAAAAAAAAAAAAAAAAAAGCAAATTTGTGGAACTGTGCATTTTTAAAATTTTAAATTGGACTTTTACATTCACTTTTTGGTGTATTATCACAATATTCTGGCTATAGTAATCCCTGTTTCATTTTTGAAAGCTTCTAAATTTCACAGTATTTTTCTTAACTCTTCAACTGCCTGAATTTATGATGCCAGTGCCATAATTTTAATAACATTATTCTTAACTTGATGAGGCATAGTAAGAAACAGAAGTTAGTTCATAAAATTTTTCACAGCTTTTCTAACTTTTCACCATATTCGAGTCAAATTTAAAGCCTTTTCACATGCAGACTCACACATCTCAGAGAAACCAGGCTTCCTGCATAGGGGTTGCTCCTCAATGCACAAATCTAATCTCAGCTAGAAGTCCTCCTCACGCCAAGATTGATGATTGGGTCAAATGAGATCAAAAGATTGAGGAGAAGGGTTTCCCCCGGAACCTCTCCAGACATCATTTGAGGATGTTTACAAAGTAATCAATCCAAGAAACTCTCAGTTTCTATCCTTGCTCATTTCTTCTTTTCAATTTTGTTACATGCTCTTCTTCATTACACCTCAAGAGGTGGACTCTGAGCTGAATCTAGAGTACATCTTGCCCGGACTTCACCAAGGTCCCAGACCTGGGACATCTCCCTAGTTCTTGTAGGATCCCCCATACTCCTCTTCATCAGTAAGGTACAAAAAATTTCAAAAAAAAAGTCCAAGGGACAAATATGCAGTTGCCAGCTGGGAAGGCAATGTGCAGAGCCTGGCTGGCTGGAATGAGCTGCTGCCAGGGCTTCTGCAAAGATTGGGAGCCTGTAGTAAAATTATACAGGAGATCCCAATAAAAATTGAACAATCTGCTCCACATTTTTCTTTTTCATCCCTATAGCTAAGCCATTAAGGATATATTTGCCACCAAATATGATATTGCCTCATCTTTGTGGCACCACTTAGTGATTTCACTGTGTGATTGAGGTTTTGCAGCACTCCAAGCTCCTTAAGCCAGTAGAGACAAAAAAAGCTGAAGTCAATGAGCTTTGGATCAGATTTTAAAAGTTTCAGTGCCTTGACTATTATTTAATTTTTATGACTTCCTTCTTGGTCTCACAGAATGTCAGTAAGAAAACTTGTCCAGGGAGATCGGGGTCTATATTTGCATATTATCTGATATCAATGTGGGTAACATTGGCTCATGTTATACAATGTGCTTATTTGCTTATTTTCATTGTACAGATTTCATCTGCTTGGGAGAGAGGGTTTATTTGACCTATTAATATTTAATGGTACAAATAATTAAAATAAAAGTCCAGGCACAGCCAAAGGTTTTGGTAACTCAGATTTAAACAGCCACCATTCATTAGAATTTGGCTTTGTTTGAAAGGTTTTTATTTCTTACGGGGACTAAAACAAGAAGACATACTTTTGATGACTGTTTCATGACTGTTTGAATATTGTCTTGGCTGATATTGTTGTATTTCAGGTCTACATTGTAAAGGAGCTTTGTGCAGTTCCTGATTTACAGAAGAGATCTGCAGAGAAAATCTCAGCTGGAATAATAAAATAGACCATTGTATCAAATCAATGTCTGTTTTTCCTTTGCAGTCAGGATAGACCAGTATTTTAACATGGGAAGTTACTGACAATATAATAAAATGTTGTCTTTCCCTTCCTTATTTCTCCAAACCAGTAACAAAACAAAACAAAACAAAATCAAAAAACAAACAAACAAACAAACAAACAAAAAGGTTATTCCACTAATACTCCTCTTTTCCAGAACAAGATTCTCCTGGATTATTTTACTCTCCTGAACTTCAACCAAGACAGTCTTTCCTGACATGCCTATGAAAGAAAATTTAGCCCATGAAGAAAAGGTAGGAAACTCCTTGGCATTAGGATAAATTATCTCTCTAGTACTGTTCAAACTATAGTTTGTTTTTTTCTCTTTCTTTTTTATTTTTATTTTTTTTTACTGTGAAGCAGCATGAAAGCAGGTGAATAGCTTGCTCTGAATCAGCCAGCTGCTTTTCAGTACCCCTTTCATTAATCCGGCATATCTCAGCTTGCCTTTCACTCCTGCACAGTGAAGAATATCCCTGTGTCTACCTTCCATGAGCAAAATGCACACTTTTGCCTTGGGCTAGGGATGTGTCAAGAAGTGGAGAAAAAATATAAACCAAGCCTCTAAACAAAGAAAAACAATCTTTAGAAACACACTCAGCATAACTATATAAGAAGCTGAAAGCTGACAACATAAAGGAAGAAAAAGGAACTTAGACCAAATGTGCAATCAACTTGGATATGATGCAGTTAAAAAGCACACAAAAGCTTTATACAAACTAATGAATTGATTTAAGGCTCCGGTGGGTGATATACAATGACATATTATTTATGTAACCTGTAGTTTACTGTTCACATAGTAATTTCCACCTCCCACCCTGTCAAGTAGAAGAAGCTTTTTCACCTTAAATCTTAGATGATGATCAGACCAAATAGCAGGAGAGGATGTATAAATGAAAGTAATTTAGTGAAGAAGGTTTGACTGACATGAAAAGACAATAAAAGTTATGATAATGTTAGGGATATCAAAGTGAAAGCCAGGTGGGCAGACGAGAATAGGCAAGTTCCCAAGTCAATCTGAAAGGCGTTCTTCAACACTGGGGAAAATCCAGCCATTTATTTTCCAGCTTATCACTCCATGGGTCAAAAACTATGTATTAAATTTGGAGCACAAAGACCTGCCTTGTCTAACAATTGTACTTATTGTACAGACGGGCAGGGAGGAGGGGGAAGGAGAAGACTTTCAAAAGCTCAACACATACTTTAGAGAAGATGACTTGGGATTCTCTCTCTGAAAAACAGACCATTCAAATCTCTCCTCTCCTACAGTTAGGGGAGGCATATATTAAAATGCACTTCTCCAGTGTTCATGATTGCTTTTTACAGGAGTATTGTTTCCTCTGTTTCTTGGTTCACTGGTAGGTAGTCACCATCTCCACTGAGGAAACAACCTTGCTTCCTGAAAGTGTTCTCGGCCAGGACTGCAAGACCTGGATTTTCAGAATAATTTATAGATTGAACCTCTGCAACATTTCAGAAATTGTTAAGATTTCTGCCCAGTGCTTAGAGAGTGCATGGCTTAACTCGACAACCCAGCCAGTCTTAAACTGAAAAGATGCAAGTTGGATAAGGTCCCTTGAGAGGGCAGTTGGCTAAAACCCAGGGGATCAGTTACCAAAAATAGGGTGCTGCCAGCTTGTAGAGGAGCCAGCCTGCCTGAGTGATGGGTGGTAGGAGCAGAAGGTCAGACAGGCTGGGTGCCACAGCCAGTGTGGTTCCCTGAGAACTCCCTTGCAACCAAACAGGAACTGAGCTGGTACAAGGATCACCACCAAACCACAGAGATTTGGCTACAAGATTCACATAGTGCTGATGTTTAGTTAAATACAGAAGGGACTTACTCTTTTTGAGGTACACTTCATAGATGTTTAGGCATTTTATAAATAATAACAGAAAATAAACAAACATTCCAAAACCCCACAGGAACTTGAGTTGTGTGAGGTATCCTACACTTCAGTAATATTCCTTCTCCTGTCTGTTGGATTCACTGGTCTTTGTTTTAATAACTGTCCTGCAAAAATATGAAGAATCAGGTTGGGAAGAAAGATTTTTGCTTGAATTTCCTTCCATTTTAAGTTTCCATCTCTCCATGAAAAAGAAAGAAAGAAAGAAAGAAAGAAAGAAAGAAAGAAAGAAAGAAAGAAAGAAAGAAAGAAAGAAAGAAAGAAAGAAAGAAAGATAAGAAAGAAATTAATCTTATGAAAGTAGCAAATAGTCCCACTGATTAACTCCTCTCCTTTTAAAGCATACAGTCAGTTGCTCTGAGCACTGCGCATAACCCTTTTAGCTTAACCCTGCCAAGTTGGAAGCAAAATGTTTTTGTCATACTTAAGGGAAAAAAGAAAAAAATGTGTGAGACATTGTTCTCCAGGACAGAAAGGGCACGGAGGTTTCTATTCTGAACCTGCTATTTCTGGGACCAATCCAGTGAGTCAGCAGAGAGCCCCTCCATGTGCTGACATGAAGGAAATCCCAGCTCTGGGTGTTGCTTCCGAATGCGCTTGGGGCTCAGCTGAGAACAATGCAAGTTTGGGGTTTCCAGTGGGGGTGGCTTGGCTTGGGCTGCTGGGATGGATGGATGGATGGATGGATGGATGGACGGACGGACGGACAGACGGACGGACGGACGGATGGACGGACGGATGGACGGATGAAGCAGGTCAGTAGATCTGGAGTAGCAGCAAGGCATGTGGACCCAGCTACAGGGGACATTATCCCATTGTTTTCTATAGCATATTTTAGCTCACAACCAGAGGACAGCAACTGAGATAACCACTTCTGTTGGACCAACTCAGAGCATTGTTCAGATGACTGCAGCTGCCATAGAGGTTCCCGGGTTCCCAGTGGTGTCCAGTGGTACCAGTTCCTGAGTGGAACTGAGAAATTGCACCACAATACTCTATCCTCTCACCTATTCAAAGAAGATTGACAGGAAAAAAAAAAAAAAAAAAAAAAAAAAAAAAAAAAAAAGAAAGGAGACATGGCCTCATGGCCTCAGTGACATGTAGTCTGGAATGGCAGTGGACAAGGGACACACATTTTTGCACCCATATTTTATATTTCCTTTGCACACCTAATTAACATAATTGATTTACCTCTCTTTTATAAAAAGAAACAGATCTGGGGCCTTAAATTTCATACATTAACAAAATTTGGTTGTATATGTTGGAAACAAAATCCCTTTGTGCAGGAGTTCATACTGGGGCCACCTTGTGCCTTCCATCAGCCAGCTGGTCATGCAAGGACATGTCTACAGCAACACTCCCACCTGGAAAGACTGAAAGACTGTGCTTAGGTCTTGAAGTTCAGCTTCCAGACAAACTGGAGAACAACTGCTGGTGTCTGAGGAAACACAAAAGGCAGGTGTTGATCTTGGATTAAAGATGATTTGGTTTGCTTTGTACCCCTTCTTTCTCTCTCTCTCTCTCTCTCTCTTTTTTTTTCTTTTTAGCACAAATAATAACATGGAAGTCTTGAGCCAAGAGCTCTCATTCTATGCAAACGTTTGAAACACTGAAAATTCAAAGCCTATGAGTCATTCTGTCAGTATAACCAAAGTGTTAATCCATCAGGTTTCCTTTTGAGTACTGGTAAGAAGGGAAAATATCATCATAATGGGAAGAACGGTTTCACTTTGCAGCATCCGCTTCCTCAAGTAGATACCAGGTAACTGAAGATAAGGCCGAGTTTGCCAACAGGTTGGTACTCTTCAGAGTCTCTAACTTTGGACATCTATTTTTGTCACCCAGACTGACCTTCATGATATTTGAAGATATCATTCATCTATCCTAAATCCCACAACAGCACAGAAGAACATCAAAACAATTCTATTGCAAAATGAGCGATCTATGGCTTTTTCAGATTTATTTATGTGAGTTTCTTCAGTTTGGGTTTTGAATATTTTTAATGCCTTCCAGTTGTTGGGGAATTTTCTACACTGTCCTGGTGAGTGGGTAAATTAAGTCATGTCATTCATTTCAGCATCTTGATCAGCAGATCTTGATCTTCAGTAAAGAAAGACAAGCTGTGGGGACCAGACTAACCTGTGAAGTAGGTCTTTATGAAAGCATTGAATTCTTGTCTGCAGCTCAACTAGGCAGGGATCAGTAAGTTATTCACAAGCCTCTTTCTGGGCAAGCACTTTGAGAAAAAAGGCATACCATGTAAACGTGAGTTATTCCTCAGTCCTATTAAAGGAGTTGAAAAGAGCTTCTTTTGCAAACACTTGTGCTAATACAAAACTGTCACTCCGGTGGTCATGGAAAGCAAAGGCAAAGGAAGTGCAAAAAACAGAAGCAATTTTATTTCCAGAGGCAAATAAATATTTATGGGGAAATAAGCAAACAAGCAAAACCAAATTCTATTTATCCATCTGTCTCAACTTGAACACCTAAAATCAAACCACGATTATTAGGAATGTTGACAAGGATTAGGAAATTGTAAAATAGAGGTACCTTGTTAAGGCTATTTGATTGATAGGCAGGTTCCACCTGCACTCATAGCTAAAACGAGTTTATTCCTATTTCTTCACCAACTGATGGAGCTCTTTACTGAGCACTGGTTTGAGTGATCAAGGTGATACTCCACCTCTTTGGAGAGGCAGCCCTGTTAATGTGATGACTTGCCAATGATGTATTGCTCTAAAAATGGTGCCTTCTACAAAAGAACAGGTCCTGGAGCAGATTTAGCCCTAATTACAGGAAGGAAGGAACAGGAGAGGTATGCAGATACCAGGAGATTCATCTTGCCAAAATAGAAAGTGTGTTGCTGCAAGCTGGAGAATTTAAATGGTGATACTTTGGGAAGAGACCCATGCTAAACAATTATCTCCTCTGCAACAATCAAGAATTAGGCTGGAAAAATGCAGATATCTGAAACCATAATGTATGTGGTTTTTAGATACCAGATTTACTTCTTGCCAGAGAGACAAAATACCTTTTTACTTCATCCACTAATATAGCACAGTGTCTCACATTGAATCCATGACTCAGTATCATACAATCACATCCTGTTTTTATTAGATAATTTGGTTTTAAGTAGCAACTGAAGAAGTCCCATTCCCCTCTCGTACTTCTCAGATTTCCTGTATTTGTCACCTGAAGTTGATTATTTGATATCTTGTTTTACTGGTAATTATCATCATTTTTTTTATACTAGACTTTTGCATTAGCTTGTTATTGTCGTCTAAGAATAATGATACTCCCATGCAATGATACACAAGGGCGCACATCTGAAAGTGTGTTACATATTTTTTCCATTTTACAGAGCAGGACATAAAATGGTTGAAATTAGTCTATGGCCATAAACAAGTCATTTAAACTAGCAGCATGCCCAGGAATAAAATCACCGCAATTTAAATCTTTGTTCCCACTCTAACCAGGGAACAACACAAATGTACCTCTGTATTCGTTCATTATTCTGTATCACATAGTCACCAGTACATTGTCTTTGAGAGCTGAGCATAGTAGGGATTACATTACTAAATGCTCTTATCATAAAACAGATATTGCAGTCCTCAGGTTTCCTCTGTTAATCTGTTTGTTTTGCTGTATCTGGAGGATAAAAAATGTGGGAGTATGAAACATTTATCTGCTAATTAGCAATTATCAAACAGTAATGGAGCTTGTGTGTTTTAAAATATGTGAGACAATGTTTGATATTATGCTTCATTTAGAAATATCATAAGGATCTAGGCATATTCTATAAATAATTTAAAACACTCTATGTGAGGAAGTACATGTAATCAAATGAAAGGGAGACAAAGTTCATGCTGAAAATAGTGACCTTTTTAGCAAAGGTGGGTGTGTTTGCACAAATACAAATGTCTAGGTGCTATCTTCAGTGTTAGTACTTGCCAAATTCATTTAAACATATGCAAATGAATACAAGGTGTCAGGCTATGCCAGTTAATTGCACAATGAGTTGAACTTGTCAGCAAAATTTCCTTGCACTACCCCTTCTCAGCTCCAGTGACAACAATAAGAGAATACAGACATACAGACATGAGATACATTTGTTCTTTCTTTACATACAGTGCTGAAGCATTTTCTTGGGTTTCTAGGTGCTTACCTGGTGGGCTGCAGCTCTCACCTTACCATCACTGAGAAGAAATATGTGTCTTGTCCATAGAGCTATTTTCATTGCTTGAAGGTGAGGATCATAATGGGACTATAAATATTCCTTTCTTTTTAAACTGTGCTGGACCCTGATCTTGAGCATAGTGGAGAGCCGAGGTGGAACTGGTCTTTTCAGCATGGAAAAGAGAAAAATGAGGGAGACGAAGGCTCCAGAAGGCCCCAGGTGACCTGGCCCTTTGAACTGGGCTTGGGTACTCTCCATCACTCTTGTGCTAGATCACCAGGTGTATCCATCAGGATGCACAAGACCTCCGTTGCTGACATGGACAGCTCTGCTATGAGGTTCCTATTGTTTCTGTGCTTGTAATCTCTTCTCACGTATTATGAAATAGGACTTCAACAACACTTACTTTATCACTACTCCTCATATGGGGGCTTTCATGAAGCACCAAGCACTTTGCAGCTTGGAAGAGCTTCCTCACAGTCCAGTGGATTGCTTTGTAGCACAGAAAAACTGCCTTGTGATAGGTTAGGGAAGATGTGGGTGATCTGAGAGGTGACCAGCTTACTTGAAAGCTAAAAGAGTATGGTTGAGGCAATGAGCTGGCATGAGCAGTAACCTTGGAAAGGAGCAGAAGGACACTGCAGCCCTAACGCTCTCATCTTCCTGCTGAGGAAGTGAGGCATCAATGTCCATTACTTCAGGGACTTCCTTCTTTGGCTATACCTCCATTTCCAGATCTAACGAGTTATGAGTGTACAGGGTGGCTTTGATTAATTTTCCAAGCCCATGGCCAGATCCTCACCTCCACAGAAATCCCATGCTTTAATGGCAAGCCAGAAGGAGCTGCCTTCCTTGCCATTATTGCCACCTGAGGATTGAAAACCATAGGAATAAGTGTAGGAGGATGCCAGCCAAAGCATCCAATTGTTTCAGAAACAATGTGCATGCCGTTAAAGCATGGCAGGGCATTGCTCTCATTAGCTTCTTGAGACATTTCTCGTTTCCCATCACCACTTCCTTCCCATCACCACCCTGCCAAGTGCCTCCAGGAGCAGATGCTTTTTATAACACCCACTGCTCTCCAGTGGGCTTGGAGTTATTTGTATTAATTCCAATATTAATTAACATTGTTAACCCCAGGGGAGTTAGAAGGGCAGTTACCAAGCTGCCTGTCATAGCAATAAACTTGGGAACTTGGCCAGTGGCATCTCTTTTCTAAAGGGAGTTCCATGTCCATGCAGAAAAGGAGGCACAGCCAGAATTCCCAGGAGTGCATCAAAGGCAACACAAAGGGAGAGACTTGAAGAGGTCAGAGGCTGTAAAACCATAAAAAGCATATACTTTCCTGGAGTTCTCTGAGTCCTATCCCCTCCTTGCTCCACATCTTCTCCCAAAACTGTCCTGTATCATGGCAACCAGCTATTGGGTCTGTACATTAATAAAAATAAGTTCTGCAACCAGAAATAATTGAATATTACATATTTTCCCTTATTTGTGACTTTCACAAGCTCGTTTTTTCTCTCTTCCTGATGCTTTTTTCCTGAGGATCTCCCAGAGGTTCAGCCCCACACAATCTGGATATATTTTCAAATACAAATAGCCAGCTTATTCATCAAAAAGATTTTTTTTCCCCAACTTAAAGTTTGGGGAAGTTTTATGTATGTTGGACCTGACGTTCAGAGATCCCATTCACAAACTATGTGTAGTGTTGACATCCAAAGTGCTCTGGCTGTTTTGTCTTGAAGGAGTTTCCAAGGGGAAGCATGTCTGCATGCTCTTTTGGGAGACTTATCAGGGCATATGGGACACCAGTTGTGCTTTACTGCAACACATGAGCCTCTGCTGTCAACAAAACTGTGCACTGCTAGCAACAAAATAAAAGAAAGAGAGGGGAAAAAATAAAGTTAGCTTTTGTGGAAGGAAGTTGTTAGTTAAGAACATGGATGTTGGAAACAGGTGTTAATCTTTACTGGCTCTGTCCCTCTCAAGAATCATACAGAGCACCAGTCGTCCCAGATGTCCCTTCGCTTCTTGTAATGTCATCACCAGCTGCATCGAGAGTGAAGTGACTTCTCCTCCCTTCCCTGCCCTGGTGGACACAAAGGAAATTAAGGGGGAGTGTATCTGGCATGAAAGTTCTGCCTTGGTAAGTGCTGTGCTGGCTCTATCTGCTACTGCCCATTAACAACAATGACAATAGTGATTGCAGCTCAGCTGCCAGCAAACTGCAAATACGGATTTCAAACAACGGTTTTCTGGCCACGCTATTTGTCTCAAATGAGTTCCTTCTCCTTCCACTGCTTTAAAACATCTTACAAACTTGGCAGTGCTTCTCCACGGTCCTTCAACCCCAGAGGTCCCCGTGGATGAAAGAGCTTCACTGTTGCTGGAAGAGCTTCACTGTTGTTGAAATGCAGCCCTGGCTGGGTGCAGAGCCCCCAGGCAGACACAAGGAAGGTTCATGGAGGGGCAGTGTGAAGAGAGATAGGCTGCTAGAAACTACTGTGCAAGACTACATTGGGTTATCACCTCATACTTGGTGATAAAAAGAACCTCGTGCATTGTACTAGACTAATTCCCACTCTTTCAATGGAGGTTATAATAACGGTAAGCAGTTATTTCCTTTCCTGCCCACTCACTGTAGCAGGTGAGTCAGTTTTTTTGGACAACAGGGAAATGTTCACAGTTACCTTACAGATTCCATTTGCAGCCGTCAGCTGTAACAGCAGCTAAAACAAGCAACATTTGCAGCTGTAAAGTACGTAGATAGGCTGGCCATGTGTTCTTCTGCTTCTGGTCTTGGGCAATTAAACATCTGTTTTCCACAGGAAAAGAAGCTGTTTTATATAATTTTTTCACACTGTATGTTCACTCCTCATTAAGCTATATTACAATTAAGACAACCCAGCATAACCCAACCCATTCCTTTCCACTAATAATGATAAGGGATAATTTTCAATCACTAGTCACTTCAATTGCCAAACTATCAACTTTTTTGCACTTACCACTTTTTTTCTTTTTTTTTTAATTCAATTAGCCTTTGAGGAGCTACCAGCTAATATGCTGTCTCCAAATTCTCATGGTGCTATTTACATCCCAGTCTCTCTGGACTGCTTCTAATCATTTTATTCAAAGCTTTATTTGCAAATTATACATTTATAAAAAGTAGTCTCAATGCAAGCCAGAAAAGCCAAACTGAAGACAACTTGCAAACTGAAACCAACCCACAATAAAACAGTGTCCAAAAGCAAGACATTTCATAGAGTCAGGGAATACCTGAGGTTGGACAGCACCTTTGGGCATCATTCAGTGTAGTGCAAATATCTGCATTAACTTCAGCTAACAGATACCATAAATATAGATCTGGAAAAACAAAGCAGAGAGATTTTGCTTAGAATCCCAGCAGCTGCAATGGATTTTTAAATTGAAATGGTTCCTATGTTTTGCACTTATATACAGAATTTCAGAAAAGCTGAGGGTTCTCCTAGTGACAAATTGTCCACACAACTCCTTTTGTTAGGTATCATATGAACCCACATAGACACAGTCTGATGCCCAGTGGTCACGGTGTTTATGTCTTGTTTGCAGTTTTCTGTTTATTGCTGCAGCAGACTGCATGTCCTTGTGTTCACCAAATTTGCAAACAAATCTGCCTTCTAAATTTGCCCATTACATTTTGACACTTCACTAAACTACACTGGCATCTTCAAACAGGTCTCCACTTTCCCTGTATTTTCCACTTTTTGCACATTTAGTGTATTTCCATTTGCAGTTTTGCACATTTTCTGGTGCAATCAAGCATGTCTTCAAGCAGCTGGGGGGTTCACAGATATCCACGTGCTTTTTGCAGACTTTGAGACTTCCAAGCCTACCAAAGAGAAGAAACAGTCTGGCTCCCTCTAAGCCATCGCTCAGAGCTGGAGCGGACCCAAGAGGGTGTGTGTGCGTGTGTGAAAGGAAGAGCAAGCACTAATGAGCTCAGGTTGCATCTGAGACAAAACAGTTACTCATTGCCAGAAGCCAGCGGCTTTGCCTACTTGAGGAATTCCCATCCCTAACCTTTGCAGATAACAAACCCCATCGCATTTAGCCAGCCCTTCATCATCCTCTCATTTATCAGACACAAACAACTATCTCTAACAAGTCAACTAAAGCATACAGGGAAACGCAGCATTCCCAGCTCTTAAACCTATCAGTTACAAATAGAGAGCCAGTGGCTAAATAAACAGAAGAATAATCTTTCAGAGCCCAATTGGCTTCCTATGTATTCTGAGAGTGCCTGCAACTTCAACAGTGATTCATTAACCACTACTGAAGGACAGAGCTGTTAATAAAAGCTCACCTACAAATACCTCAGAAAATATCAATACCCACTAATGGCAAGTTCTTGAGATATTCATTTATCCCCAGATCAGCACAATGCATAAGCAATTGCTTCCATACAAACCTATGTATAAGTCCCATTGAGTTATTTTATTTGAAACAAGTAGGTACACCCAGACAGGGCAAAAGAAAACAGCACTTCTCATGACCTGCGTTCTTCAAAGCACAGCTGGCAACCCCATAAAGATCACGTTCAACACTACCAAATCAGGATCGTACTCCACAAAAAAAAGGTATGGAGATAGTGCCAAAAAACTTATGCTTGCAAAGATCATTTGTGTATTATGGGTTGTTTGCAATTATGAAAACTGTAAATTTGGGGTATTTTTCATCTACATTGGTCTAAATTTGATGTAGTTCAAATTAGAACAGATTTTGGCTTCATATCAGTGAAAGTGTTGTGTATGATCTCTTAAGTCTTGATATTTTGTGTGACTACACTTTTGTGGGAAGCAGGACATTATGTTAAAGACCCTCTTCATTAGTTTACAGACCTCTTTTTTAATGCTTAAAACATTTTATTAGTGCCAAGGACCATAAAGCTGTTGTGGTAATTATGACCCCCAAAAAAATGAATAAATTTGTAAGGTACCAAAAATCATACTATTCATGACTGCCAAAAATAGCAGCTTTGAATTTCTCAGAAGAATGTCAGTGCTAAAAGGAGGGAAAAAGTGTCAGAGCAATCATTCTTCACTATGGGAATCAGCGAAAAGGCTTAGTGGTCCAGACTGCGCAAGATCCACAGTCCAGACTCCCACCACTTTGTCCCTACTGTGCTCATTTAAATGTGTGTGAACTAGGTACAAACTTCTACTACATCAGAGAAATATTCCTGCTTTCCCAGTTTCTAGAAGTGTAAATGACAGTACTTACAGGCCAGGGGAGAATCAGCCCCATCACAGCAGATGTTTAACTGAACTCCCCAGTAACCTTTTTTTTTTTTTTTTAAAGAAAACTCCCTGAGATTAAGAATTTCTTGTCTTATTTCTAATAGATTCTGGTCCCAACCCAATGAAAATACATTTAAAATGCTTCTGTGAGACTTTTCCACTAAATTAAGAAGAAGAATCCAAGTAGAAAAATAAAAGGAAATATTGAAAAATTAAACAATATCACAAATTCAGGTTTGAGTTTAAATTAGGGATAAAGATTTGGTAAAGATTCCTCCTTATTTTATACAGTTAGTTTTGCTGGTTCTCACTTACAGGTCTACAAGTATTTTCATTGCATTTGTCCCATGTGAGAGTTCATTAGACTGTTAAATCTGTTTTCAATAAAACATGTGAAGCTTGCATAGAGATTAATGAATGTCTAATAATGTTATGAACTCTACCCAATATATGTGCTGTTCACAGCATATTAGTAAATATCAGGCAGAATATAAGTCACTTGTCGTAAAGAAGCCCATAATTTAAGACACCTAAGGAATTTCAGCACTTTGCAAGGCAGTGCATGAAGAAACATGCAATTTATGCTGTCATTACAGCTTATTTGAGAGGTTTTAGATAAAGAGGAAAATGCCAAAAGCAAACTAACACTACAGAGACACAGTTGAAAAATGACATACTTTTTTTCTGGGGGGATGAGCATTTTTAATTTTTCCCTGCTGATTTTTTTTCATACCTGAGTCATTATGACTTCTCATTTCTTGCTCAGCTTAATACCTGTATGTATTGCCCAGTCTGAACTGCTCAAATATATTGTGAGGACACAAGATTTTCTTTCTTAGGGTACAAACTGAATGGCCTGATCCTCCACTGTTGAACTATCCCCTTTGTGTCTGGAGCAGGACCCAGTGGGGAATACATAGGAATCCCACAGATCAGCCAGGAAGTACTCCGGCTCAGGGGAAACTTCCCTAATTCCCTACTTAGGAACCAGTGCCAACACAGTGTTCTTGGCTTCAAGAAATGTCAGCTTCTGATTCATTTTTATTTTCAAATGTACCACTGCATGGTGGAAACCCCAAGTCTTTCCACTCCAAGGATTCTCAAGAACACTGAGCATCACAAAAGAAAGGCAAGGTTTACTGGTGGTCAAAAATCTGTCTCAGATCAGAGCTGGTAGCATTGTTCTGTGTGGGTAAACAGTTGAAGAAGATGAATGGAGGTTTTTCTATCTAGGATAAGCCAAGTGAAGAGCATTGTATCTAGATTAATTACTCCATCATTGTCCAAGAGTGAAGATCTGGTGACTACCAAAATAACAGACTATCTGTTCCCCCTGATCCCATTGAGCTGTGAGACTTGCAAACACAGCAGGAGTAGGTGCTGCAGGACCCACAGTCTGGGCTTCTGGATACAGAACCTTGGTCACCCCAAAACCATGCTCTTTTACATAGGGCAGTTTCTTGAAGTCTTGGTCTGCAAGTATAAAGCTGAGAGTTCTCACTGGAATTTTACATTATAAAGATGGCATTTCTGCAAGCACGTGAGCATTAAAAACACTCTTGAGTTACTGGGTACGTAATGGATCATATGATTGTGCCACTGGCAGGTCTGGCAGAAACCCAGTACCACTCCTGACTATGTGACAACCCTGAGTTTAAAGATCAAAACTGAAACAAAAAGCTTAGATAACATTAAAGTCACATTTTAGCTCAGTCTCTGTAACTTTGAACCATTAGGTCAAGGCTGAAAGTTTTCCAGTAAATTTTTCAGAAGGACAGTGTGAAGTTCACTTCAAAACACCAGGACTTCAAAATCTCATCTCTTACAGGAGATCATTTAAAAATTGTGTGGTGTTGTTGCAGAGCAGAATTCAAGTCCAAGAATTAATTCAGTTATTAGCTTCCAGACCTGCTGCATGTGGGTGCCATTCTGCTGAAGGGAAGGAGCCAAAAAATCACTCCCCACAACCACTTGGGCCCATCACTGTTTCTGATTCTCATTAGTTGCCTTGTAGTAATACACAGGGCCCCCAACCGAGTGCCTGACACCATAGATAGATACAGAGGGTGGGATTCCTCTCACCCAATTTCAGCTGTCTAAAGATTAGCTATCTAGTTTAAACTAGTCATCTAGACTCCCTTTATAGTCAATGGAGAGAGATAGGCACCTTTGGGGTAAAATTTGTCAAGGGTCCTAGCTGGTGAATTTAATGTGTGTGTTTAGGCCTGAATTCAGCAAAGTACTTAAGCAAATGCTTATCTTTAAGCACATGAATAATCTGATCTCTGTTAAGTAGAGCACTTCAGCATGTTCTGAGTTTAAAGTTCACTGTGGGCCTAAGTGCTTTGCTGAATCACTGAGCATGGAGTCAGGCTTGACATGATGAAGCATTGTAGAGCATAATCCACTGCATTAAACTCAAAAGAGAAAGGGATTCAGGGAAGGGTAAAGAAAGGAAGCTGGAAAGTTTAGAAACAACCCTTTGTGGGTATCTGTGTTGTATAAAGCAGACAGTGGTCAAGAGTAGGTGCTGTGCCCTACATGTTGCTGTCACAGAAAGACAAGATGACTTTCAATTCAATGGAAAAACAGAAATCCAAAACCAGTCAAAGGGAACACATTTTAAATCCAGGTGCAATAAATTTATGGATGCTACCACTACAGAAAGCCACAGAGGGCTTAATGGTATCAAAAATTGGGCTGAATATTTCTGAGGATAGCCAAAGAGCATTTATATAATACAAAGAGGTTGATTACTCATCATTCTACTTTAGAACAAAATTGCTGTTGGATAGAAGTTATGCAGGTCCCATGGAAATGGCTGTGTGAAAAGAGGGCAACAGATATCTAGCTCACTTCAGAGAGGAAAATATTGGAGAAGAAGCAAGTAAAGGAAGATCCAAAATAGATACAGAAATTCAAATCCCACAGCAAAAAGAACTTTCAATTACAATACACAGAATTAGGACCTTTGTGAAGGAGCAGGTGTTTTACCAGCTTGGATTTGTGACCTTATTTTACAACCATGCTCTTCTTACAGAACACTGCTCTGAGACATCTCTCTCCCTCTCAGGAAGGCCAAGTGATGTAAACATCTGTCAAGTCACCTTGCCTACAGCCCACATAACACAGAGTCACAACAGAAGCACAAAATATTACCACTGCATTTCAAATCAGGCGTCTCAGATACCAGTGGCTGGGACAGCACAAAGGCTGGAGAAATCTGAACTCTGTGGAATAAATTCCTCTATTTTCTTACAGAAAATCTTTGAATGACAGGGTAATTTGCCCATGAGGCTCCAAATGGGAAACAAGCCTGAAAAACATCAGCATCTGGAGATTTTAGCTGTCTTCGTCTAAGAGACAGAGCAGGCAGGGAAACCAAGATGATTTACTTTTTGTGGAAAAAAAAAAAAAAGGCACAAGAAAGGACACTCAAGCATAAAGTCGGAGAAATCATCCTTGCAGAGTCTGATACAGAACCACCTTCATAATCATTTTCTTTCTCTGTTTATACTATATTCCTTTTCCTTTTTATGTGTTTGAAGCTGATTGGAGATGTTTTATAGAGCATGTCAGGAAATATTAGTATCACCTTTTAATTACCATACAGCACCCTGAGTGCTTTTACAGGATGTGGCGAGGGGGAGAACTGTATAGATAAAATGAGTAATAGAGCACCTTTCTATACCCAAGGCCCTTAGAGTAAAAAGCAGAAAATTAAATTCCAAAACCACTGATCAATATTTTTAACATATTTTTAACATAAATACACTGCTTCTAGCCCTTTTGAATTATCCCTCATTTCTCAGTATTTTGTTTTTCTTAAATGGTCTCCCTGGAGACAAGTGAGTGCATGAAGATCAGAGTTTTTCCTTAAAATAGAAAAAACATCAAGTTTTTAACTCCTGGTGCCTATGGAGAAAAAAAAAAAAAAAAAAAAATGGAATGATGTTTCTAACAACCTAGAAGCTGAATGAAAGGAGCCCCATATTTCTCACCCTATATTTATTCCATATCCATTTTCTAGGCCAATCTAATTATATTTGGAGACCTGTTTTATGACATACAAATACTGATTGCAAATTATCAAAATACCAAGTAAAATAATCAGGGCAGGGGGCAGGGAGCAGTTTAGACCTTGGATTGGCATAACTGTTTGGATAACTATTCCCATGTTTTGCTGAAACTTTTGGCAACTTTTCTTTGCCAAAAGGTCAGTTCCCCTTTCCTGGTCTTTGACTATTGCTTTAAAATGTATTCTTTTTGCAGAAGGTAGTGCCACTGATCGATTAAAATTTGGATCACTGGCCTAGGCTTACTCCATTCCTGCATTGCAATAACTATGATAATTACTGCTTTAGTTGCCCACAAAGAAATGAGTATTTGTCTCTTTGTGGAGGAAAAAAATAATGTATTTTCCCCAGAGATCAGCAATCTGCATGCATTTCTAACAAATCAAAGGATTTCCTCTGGTTCAACAGCATGTTGTAAAGTAAAGTTTATAATGTTGAAACAGCAATTGCTGGTGGCTTTCTTCCTAATTTCTTGCATAAGTGAAGTGCAGAGACCAATTTCACATTTTCCTGTTAACTTCAATAAAAATTAGCATTTAACTTGTCAGAAAGAGCTATCTCTCATGCCAAGCAATGTCACAATGTTGAATGCTTCGTTGCAGTATGTTTCTGTTAGATTCTTTCCAGCAGCAGGGCAGCTCCCAGAATAAAAGTGCCAAGACTCAATTCCTTGTAATTATTGACAGACAGTTCTCCAAATGCATGTGCTTAACAAAAAGGCAGGCACAGAATTAAAGCCTGGGGGCAAGTTTAAGAGTCTATCAGCAATTGCCCGATAGTAACCAATGGACACTTGGGAAACTTGCACACTGCCTGTGAAATGAATGAAAGTGGCTTTTTAATTATGCATCAGCTGTCTAAGTTGTTTGCATGCTAGACATTTAAAAGTTCTGTGTTGGAAAGCTCAAGACAAGACTTTTAATCCTGGTAGCCCTCAAGTTTGGTGGCAAATACTGTTTCATGGTTGTAGCAGCACTTCCGTCTTGCCACTTTTCCAATGGTTACAGCTGAGGGACCTGGACACTGCTGCCACCATTACCTCCATGTACATAGGCCTTTTGTTCCTTCCCTCACCCCTTGCTGTCCACCTACACGGTGGATGTGAGGAATGGCCTCTCAAGGTAGACCTCAGTAGCGGGACTAGCGACATAGCTCACAGTGATGTGTCCATATTGACTTTGAAGTAGGTCAGTGGGACATTCACAGTATGGTCTCCAACAACAACCCCACAGACTTTACCCAGGGGGGCCTACACCCAGCAGTGCCTGAGCTGGCAATTTTAAACACATGCAAGATCCTTTGTCACCGCAATTAGTGACGTGAGCAGCCTGGGTGGGATTGTTCTCATCCAACTTCAGTTGCCTTGCATGGAGGTGTCTACTCATCTGGGCTTCCCCTGTTGTCAATGGAAACAGGTAGGAACTGCCAGAGGGTGATTTGTCACACATCAGTTATGGGTTGGATGCTGTGACTTGGCTTTTGGAGGCAGCTGTTTCTCTCCACAGGTTATGATGGGAGTCTAGACACCTATCTGCAGCCAGACAGCCAATTCTGAGACAAGTGAGAGGAAATCCACCCCATATACCTGTCGACAGTGGCAGGCACTGATCTCAGCTAGGGGCCTTCAGTGTTGCTGGAATGCAATTAGTAAGATTCATAAATGTTGACAGGCCCAATTGTCTGTGGGAAATAAATTATTTTTGGCTCTCTCACTTCCCAGAATTGCACCCCCTTGCAACACGTCCACTGCTGACTACATAGTATTTAAGCTAAATAAATTCAAGGGCAAGAAGCATTTATATTGGTAGACAGGGTATTTCAGGATGTTACCTGACCATGTCATAAGATTGGACTCAGTAAAACATGGAATATGATGAACACAGATGAAAGGTGTTGGTAGATAAACAGTTCCTTCTTTCATTTTCAACATGTTCCTTTTGGAACATCCTTAACTTCAAACAACGCTGATAGTGTAATTTCACTTTTCTTCAAGATAAAAATCAGAAATCTGCAATATACCAAATCTTGATGCCATCACTCAGGAAAAAGCTTTTAGTGACCTGACCAAACTTTCAGTTAAGGACCTCAAGACACAGTCCCTGTAAATAAAGCAAAATGGAAACAACTGTGGTTGAACTAATGAGATAAAGATCAAACATTTGGAGGGTTTTCAGACAGAAAGATTGTCTTAGTTTCTGTGCAAGTGGGCTTCTTTCTATAAATCTATTGTCCTTTTTTGGCTGTAAGGGATTCTTTAGCTTACTGAAGGATTTCCTCATGTAAAACCCACAAATATCTGATAGCATACGACATTGAAGTTTAATCACCTTTCAGCCCAAATGCTCACTAAGCCTCTATTTTGGGAAAGAAAGGAAGGAAAAAAGGAAGAGAGAGATAGAAAGAGAGAAGGAAAGATAGAAAGAAAAAGAAAGACAGAGACAGAAAGAGAGAGAGAGAGAGAGAGAGAGAAAGAAAGAGAGAAAGAAAGAGAGAAAGAGAGAGAGAGAGAAAGAAAGAGAGAAAGAAAGAGAGAAAGAGAGAAAGAAAGAGAGAAAGAGAGAAAGAAAGAGAGAAAGAGAGAAAGAGAGAAAGAGAGAAAGAGAGAAAGAAAGAGAGAAAGAGAGAGAGAAAGAGAGAGAGAAAGAAAGAGAGAAAGAAAGAGAGAAAGAGAGAAAGAGAAAAAGAGAGAAAGAGAGAAAGAAGGAAAGAGAAGCCACAGGGATAAGTACTACTTATACTAAATCAAATGATACCTTGTGTATACTTTTTCTCTTAGGTTGTTTGAAAAAATTCCCAGAACTATAAGGTTTTGAGAAGTGCTCAGACTTGGCTGAAGTCCACACCACTGAAGGAAGAGTAAAACTCCAATTGACTTCAAGAGGAACAGGATTAGGCCAAAAATGAGTACTTTTGAAAATCCCACACCATTATTTTTATCAGTAATGTCTGAAGGGAATATGGCAGACACTCACAATTCAGATTCACTTCAGAAGTAGATCCCAAACTTAACATAATGAACTTGATTAATTCCAAGAAAATATAATTAGAACATGTTTATAGGCATTAAGCCATTTTGATGAAAGAAATATTTTCCAGCCTTATGAAGAACAAGTCTTAACAGAGTAGAGCAGGATTAAAAATCTCAATATGATTAATGAATTGGATTGTAGTTCTATCCACAAGCAGAACAGTAATTTAATTCACTGATGAATAGTAAGAGGACAAAAATTAACCAAACATCTAGTACCTTCAAGTGAAAAAAAAAAACTTAGTAACCCTAAAGCACTTGAACCAGTTCTCCATTTAAACCACGTTATATAAGAAATGTTTCCATCTTAAAAACAGAAGACATCCCTTTAAGCTGAATTAATTACAATGATAGAATTATATTTATAGCTTTCAAACCTCAGCGATGAAAATAGTATTTCTATATTAGAGAATCTGGGCTTTCCAGATGTTATTTTGCAAGTTTCAGCCTTACCTCTGACAGTCTTAAGAAACAGACAGCCTGTTTAAGGCATTCTTCCTTGAAATGAGAGACAGCACAGCAGTCCATCCAATACTACAAGTGAAAAGCTCTGTAAAATCATTCCTACATTTAAAGTACTGCTTTGCATCTGGTCATTCAAAGGAAGCAATGGGACTTAGCAATTTTAAAGCTGGTGACTACAAAAACTGGTGAACGTAGCTTTCTGCAGTTGGCAGCAGGGAACAAAAGAACAGCTACACTCCAACTGGTTTCAGGAATTCAGCCCAGACTTTGACAGAAACTCAAAACTTAAAAGGGAGGAATGGGAAGGGAGAACAGTTGGATCCAAGCCATCCAAAGGACTTTCTGACCCGGAAGGATTTGTTCAAGCTAGAATAACCATTCTGCGGTAGGCTTTTACAAATGTGCTTAAATAAACAAGATGGCCAAAAAAAAAGTACACTTTATACCCTTTTTGTGAAACAAAAGGACAACCCAGATGGAAGAAAGACAATCTGTTAGTTTGTCATGGCTGATTCTCTTCAACTCAGAAAGTCCTCAGTAATTGGGAGGGATTCACAGAAGTTTAGTACATTCCTCATTTTTGTATAACAGTGATAACAACGATCATGGTATACTTGGAAACTTTTACCACTTTACATGTTCAAAGCATTGTTTAAACATCACTTAATTAATAGTTGCTAAACACTGCTTTATTCAGGTGGCTCAGATATGCCTTTGAAGGGTACATAAGTACTTAGATTATATATTGTGAAACAATTTGATATATTTGTTCATTTTAATTAAGTTTTTCCATGTTTACATACATGATACAAGGTAACAAAACATGATTGTACAGGTGCTAGAAAGGAGAGAAATCACAGGGGCCCAAGGGGATATAGTGAGCTATAATAGGATGAAACTGGAAAGGCAAATTAGGCAGACTATCAGACAGTGTTTCCTACTGACTAAAAACTGTAGAATTTCTTAACTGCATGCCACACTATATTTATGGCTGTACATGTATTAGCCAGAACGATGCATGAGAAAGCTCAAAGAAAGCAAGTGAATTTCAGACACAAGTCCCAGAAATGCCATGGAAATTTAGGGTCTAGTCCAAAGGCCATCAAAGTCAATGGAAATACTCCTGCTGAATGCAGAGAGCTCTGGATCCCAGGTTTCCCAAGGGAAATCATGAGGGCGTCATTTCTGGCTCAGCTTAAAGTAATAAAAACCTGTAGGAGAGAAGTCTGCACTGAATAAGGGTCTCAACCAGTGACTGATTTCTACTCTTGCTTAGCCCATTGATAAAGTAGCTGACCTGTCTCAGCCTTCCTCTCCCTGTATTTTTAATATTTTCATTTAAACTGTGTTAGTTGCATAGAAGTCAAAGCAAAGCAACTCATCTAGTAAGAACTACTGATAAAATCAGTTATTTCCAAAAAATGGTCATAAAAGACTATTACAGCAGACAGAGCAAATGATGCAAGAACAATATGAGTATTGCCCTTAAGTGCAGTCCTTAAATAATGACACCAAGGTCACATCTGTCACAAAAAGAACAGTTTTACTGCAGTCTTTTGTTTACCACATTCTTATGCATTAGGTTCATTGAACAAGAAAAAGAAGCTTTCATGGCTGCTAGAAATGACTAGAAAGGTACAGGGACTACAGTCTTTACACTATATTTTAATTCTTCCCCAAGGATATTTTTCAGAGCTAATCTGATTTAGGGACAAGACATAGCTCTTTTCCAGTGTTTCCCCAGAGACCTTGACCTGTTCAGCTCCTGGATTCCACCCCTCTGACCATCTCTAAATAGGAAGTGTATCTTCCAAGTACAGTTGTATTTAACTGCATTCATTTACAAAGCTTTTTTCCACTTTTCCTTCCAGCTTCCAGCATTCCCTCTGATTTTTTTCCTACACTGAAATATCTTCCTGAGGTCTTTTTTTTTTTTCTCTTCTATCTATCCAGCAAACCCTTCAGGTCTGCCCTCATATACTTACTTTGGGAGTTTGTGTAGGACACTCAACTTACTAAAATGTGCGGAATTTCTTGGTCCTACTAGTTAGAACATGATTTGGTCTTCATTCAAAGTGAAAGGCAAATATTTGTCTGGCAAGGTGACTCTAAGCATTTACTACGTGTTACTTATCCAGTTGAGTCTTGGCAGTTCTCCCTATCCTCATACAGACTGACTCTCCTCTCCTTTAATTTTTTATGCTCAGATATACTGGTTCAAGTAAAACAACTTACTTTGCTGCTGAGACTAGCAATACTAATATCTATTCTGTCAGCATCTGGCATAATGTTGTGTTCCCATTCATGTCTTCACCATCTGAAGCACTAACATCAGGCCTTCCTACCCACAAAAATAAATGCATTAAGGATTACAGCACACTCAGGCAGAACAGTAATGGAGCCCATATAAGTACTTTGCTGGATAGACAAGGCCAAGTCCTAAAATGGGATAATCTTTCATCTCACTCTTCATGAGGAGAGTACAACCGTTTCTCTCTGTTGGATCTTACACGAAGAAATCAGCTCTTGTGAACGTTTCATTCCATCCACCCTCATGAAGGACACTTGCTGGCTCGTTTCCAACCATGCTAGAGGACTGCTGAAGCTTCCTGGCAGCCAGCCAAACTATGTCACATCCAGGGGGCCTGCTTTGCATTTTTGGCTCCTATGTGATTTTGTTTTCAGCTATGGTGGATAAAGTTTTCAAGTATATGATTCATCGGTGCAAGCCTACAAATGTTTGCTCCTGAAAGCCTTCCCTTGCTCCTAAATTACATGCCAGCCAAGGCCAGAAAAGCAGAATTGTCATTCAGAGGCCTGCATTCGGCCCCAGTGGAAGTTACTTAGTAGGGGGTGACGTGACTTCATGATACCTATGCTGTCAACTGAGGAGGGCTTTTTTTAGTTAAATGTGATGACAACTGCACACTATTTATACCAATGAACTTAGGCATATCAAAATAGTAACATCAAGAGGAATATCCTGGGCAAAAATTTCACGCTGCTCAGTTTACACTATAAAATAAATATTTCTTTAGCTTACAATTGATCACTGACTACAAACATTGGAGAAGTGTTTTGTGGCTTTGACTCCACCCCGAAAATGAGAGAAGCTTGAGGGCTTGGCTCATTTAGGATTACAGGACTGAGCAGGCAGCCTCACATGGATAAAGACTGCCATCTCTATGACCAACCATCCATGGAATAGTAGTCCCATAGCTTGGGACTACACCAATGGACATTTCACTCTGTCTCAAGGGTAATTTGAGCAGAAAGCAACCAGCAAGAGGAGGAAATTTGTAATTTTGTGGTTTGAATCATTCCTTCAGCAACGAGTGTGATTATTATTAATGGGCCGCAGTGCCCTCGTCCCCCCAAAATTTAGAGTGCCCTTTCCAAGACAGAATCAGTGCAACTTCCCCTGCTGAGTGCAGGATGGTAGGAGTGTATATGGAGGCCGGGCATCCCTTTGTACAGTGGAATTTTAGGGGTGTATGTAGGCCATGCTGAAATGAGAAGCAGCATTCCCCAGCTCTCAGCTTTCACCCTCCACCCCTAGAGGCTTTCCAAACAGCTGAGCACGGTCGAGTGGTGCAGGGTTTTTAGATGCATTTCATTTAGTGGAGCAGGCGGACGTTGTGCAAGCTGTTAGGATGAACACTCTGTTGCCCATGGTCCCCGAAGAGTTGTCCACTGCTCATCTCACTTACTTAGCTTCATGCTGCAGGGAGAAATCAGTGTAGGTAAGGCTTGCCTGCATTTCTGAATCAAAATTCATCTTTTAATAGTTACATTTTCTATTCCCTACCCAGCA
This sequence comes from Anas acuta, assembly GCF_963932015.1. Lineage (NCBI taxonomy): Eukaryota > Metazoa > Chordata > Aves > Anseriformes > Anatidae > Anas > Anas acuta. Next base: position 12,240,067 of record NC_088993.1, read on the forward strand.
GTATTATTACCAGAATTCAGTCTGCTCCCAAATCCCCCTTCCCACCAACTCCCACAACTTTGGAACCGTTTAGCGGTCACTCTGCATTTTGCTGTATAGCCCTAATTACTACTCAGCACTATAATTGATACGTTAAAGCCTATTAAAATATGGAGCTGAGCCATTGCTTTACAGTCACTGCACTTCTAATGCCAAAAATCACTTACAGTTTGTTTCTGTGCTTCATTTCAGCTACTTTTAAATAAATGTCTCTCCCCAGGACCTGGACAATGCGAATGGGATTTAGTCTCAGAGTGTGAAACTTGCAGCCTGCAGCACCAAAAAAATAAAGTGTTCTTACAAAGCCATTCAAATGGATTTCCCTCACTGATTGCTTCAGCCAAAAGTAAATTATAAGCCAGACATTATCAAAGAAAATCTCTGCAGCACATTCCAGTTCATTTCACTGTACAGCAAGGGTTTGAATGCAGAGATGGAGGCCTTCAGACACATTTTCATATTTGCAAGGCAAACTCACACACTAGAGCAAATATTATTTATATATGTATACTTTAACTATCACTTCTGTTATTTACTATGGCAGAAGATGCCTTTAGGACATTCTTGAGGGGATGAGCTGTCTGGCATGCATATGAAAACAGAACAGAGAAATCAAGTAAAATTAAAGTTAACAGAACTACTTAAAAACCCAGCAGTCAGGCTAGCCTACCGCATGACTTTTCCAAATGCTCATGAAAAGATAAGAGGGGAAAGGGCTGCTAAATGCCAAGGTGAAATGTATGTTCTTCTGTATCATTTCCCAGAAAAACTGGGAAACAGAGGGAAAGCAAGACCTCAAAGGACTGACCCATCCAAAAGCAATCTGTTGTGTCAGGGCAAAGAATAACAAGGATAAAATCCAAATGATGAGATAAATATAGCAGAAATTTATTAGCAAACAGCATTCTCGAAACCTAGGAAATAGAGGGTTTCTCCAGGACATGCAAAATTCCACAAATACAGAAGAACTAAACAAACTCTACCTACTTCAAGGAAATCAAACGCTCTGCAGCTAAGACCATGCTGGGAAAAATCCAAGTCAAACTGGGTTCTTATAAGGCCTTTTAAGAAATAGTTTGGCCAAAGTTTCCAAAGGCATCTCAAAAGTCACTGAGCACTTCTATTCAAGCATATAAATGGGCATGCACAAGCTAAAGGGATTTTTTTGTCATTATGCTCGTTTCTTCCATCTGAGTCTTTTTAGGAGACATTATACACATGGAAATAAATCTTCATCTGCATGGCATTTACTCCACAACATGGGGGACTACCACTAAAGACTGTCAGATGCACCAGATAATATGTGGAGATGTCATCCCAGCTTCTGAATAAATCTGGATTGACACACCACAAAATGTACAGCTTCAGAGGAGCTCAGCTAACCACTTTATCACAGTGTCTCAGTGTATTTCCCTGCCACACTCAAGAGAGACAGAGGGAGAGGGGACAGAGAGAAGCTCATTTCTAAAATTAGTAGGGGACTATTGGATATGGTACCTGAGATAGCAGGAAGCTGGACTTTTCAGCACCGTGTTCCTCAATTTCTGTGGCCTTGCAGTTCTCACACGTGGATCTGTTTCATATTTCAACCATGACACAGTTTTGGCCACCAGGGAGGACAGCCCAGCACATGTGCTGAGATCAGCTTGTGTTTCAAGCTGCTGGGAAAAGCACTACATCAGCTGCACCTTCAATGTCATGGGGAACTGGCCCCAGTGATACCAGAGTGATAGCCACCAGGGAATGCCCACATTTAAAAGAGAAAGTCCCATGCTGGATGCCACATGAGGGATATATGGAGTCCACACACCTGTGTCCCATCCAGCAGGCCACCTGAACCAGGACATGGTGCTGCAGTTTGACGTCACCCTCCTCTTTGCCCACCCCACACAGACTTCCCCCTCTTTTCCATTTCACTCCTCAATGCTTGCAGATGCAACATGGCCCATAAGTCTGGATTTAACCCAACAAGACATTCTCAATGACACAACAATGTCCAAATAAGCTCAACCTCTTCAGATCTTATTACATTTCAGATGTGATCCTCTACAGCTGTATTACATCTCCAAACTCTGCATATCACACTCAAGTCTCTGATAAAGAAACAGCTGCTTATGCAACTCTTGCATTTGGCTGTAGCCAGTACATTATGACAGTTTGGCTCCCACTAAATTCCCCCTACCCTTGGCACATTTGGGATGGTATCTGATTTGTATCCCATCTACCAAAAGACAGAGGATTTTATTCTGGATCCATGAGAAGAAGGAATAGGTCTTTTCTGGTGTTTATGAGATACGGCTCAGCTTTGTGAACATGAACATTAATAACGTTTGAATATCTAACACTCAGTCAGCTCACTGAGAAGGTGCCATCACAGTTTCTGTTCTACATTGGATTAAAGTCTGCAATATACGCCTTATACATTGCCCCTGCCACACAGTAGCACTGAGCTGGCTCAGCCAAAGTCAGTAAAGTGCCCTGAAGATTCAGGATAAATTTTAACCAGAATACCAGTAATTGTGTCCATCACCCTTTAGAAATGTAGAGAAAGCAAAATCCCTTGGTATTGTTAAAGACTTTTAAACTGCTAGGCAGACTGGCCCTGGAAAATCCTCGAACTGAGTGAGATTGTCCCAAGTTGCTGCTGGATAAGCAGCAGCAGGAGCTACACACTGCAGCACAGCAATTTGTTCCAGTTCTGAGATATGCTAAGAGACTTTTCCATGATTATTTCCAAACCAGACTAGAACAAGTCTTTTCCTGCCATCGGAAATACATTCTACTAATGTAATACTGGTTTAGGGGAAAAAAAAATAAAATGAAAATAAAAATCGCCAGCTAAGTCATGCCTAGGAAACATTGTGGAAAACAATTTTTTCGTGTGATTGCTAGAGCATAGATGGGTGCTTTGAACCAACAAGATGATTGCTGTTCCTAGTTCTCTCTCTTTGTGCTCATCAACCGGATTGTGTATTTCAAAATTAGTATTAATAATCAAATGTCAAAGGGTGAAGGAAGTGCAGGTTCCTCTACATAGCTAGGTCCCTGTTTGGGAGTTTCTGAGCAAAGGGACAACAGTTTCCACATCCATTTGATATTCAGCCATGCTGCCAAGAAAGCCAGTAAAAAGAAGCAGTCATAGGCGTGCTTTTTGTGCTATTCATCCCCACTCACTCTACATCGGACAGACGCAACTCATTCATTTCATAAGGCCACCAAACAGAAGCTGAGTGGTGAAGGCATCCGGTCCCTGCTGAATTGGCTCAGGTCTTGCTCATGATGAGGGTCTCTATAAACCACTATTGGCCCTTGGAACTGCTCAACCTCAGAAATTTATGTTCCTCTCTTCCGATTAGTGAAACAAAACCACACTGTCAAGGAAATGCTCACAGTGATCTAATAGGTCATGCCTATCTTTAACTTCTATCATTCAAAATAGAAGGAAATTATTTTCCAATCATTTGAAAGTTCGCATTGTGAGCAATATAAAGCAAAGTTCACTAACCTTTCATTTGCTTTGTGAGTTTTTCCTCTTATGAGTATTTAAAGAAATCAGATGTGACAATCCTGGACAATTAAAGTCTTTAATAAAGGTCAAAAATCTCCTCAAAATAGAGAAAATGAAATGTTTCCAAAAGACTGCTAAATCCCTTCCAGTAGATTTTGAAATAATAATTAAAAAAAAAAAAAAAGAAGCCCTGTGTTTCTCTGCCAAGTGCCACCAAACAAGTAAGCAATAAAGCCAGAAACCTCTTTTACAGGCTAGTGCTATACACCAGAAAGATAAGTTTCCTGATCTGAAAGTTAATCTGAGTCATGTCTGCATTTTAGCATTTGTGAGGAGCACTTTTGTAATGCTGCTAATTCCCTGATTAGTCTGACAGGACTTTTTTTTTTTTATTAGATAAAGAGATTCTGTAACACAGCAGACATTACCACATTGTCTTTTGTAACTGCAGCAGGGAAGAAATGTGGGCTGGGATTTTGAAGGGCACATTAGCCATTCTGTTCCAGCTGAAACTCAACAGAATTGGGCACCTACCTCGTCTTGTAACCATCGTCCTCTAGCTCTCCAAAACGTACAACAGTGATTTCAGCTTCTTCTGGCACAGATTCCTGAGCTAACCTCACCTCTTATGTTAATAATATCAAGTTTTTCCTTCTCCAGCAGAGAGTGGGACTGGGATGAAATTCAACTCTGGCTTGCATGCCACAAAAGTCCTATTTTGAGAGCTCACACGAGACTTTTCTCTTAGAAGAATCAGGCAAGTATTTTCAGCCTCCAGCTATTGTGCACCTCACAGCAGGTGAAAGGGGGTCTCTATAGCTTCTTGCTTGTTTTCGACGTAATCTTCCACAGTGTTGTTTCTGTGGAGGCTTAAGGAATGGAAAGGGGAGGGAGAAGGGAGGAGAACAAAAGGATGGCCTATCTACTGATGCTTTGGAAAGATCATTTCAGTGCTGGCTTCTGGAAACTTAGTGGTCCTGTGTGTCAGAGCACCTCCACGAGGAATAAACTAACTGTTTGAAGGACTTACTGGGGAATTCAGTGAACCAGTGACATGACTTCATTTTATTATTAACTTTCTGTGACACGGCTCCTGAATAAAAGGACATGATTTAAGCATAAATGCTTGACTGTGAGTCAGAAGCAGCGCTGTCCTCAGGGCCGCACTGTCACGCTATGTCCCAGTAACGTAGATGTGTCTGACACAGGAGAAAAACAGAAATTTAGAACAAAAGACACAGGCAAACCTATTCCCACACATGGGAAGGTTAAATCAGCATTTGGCCCAGCTGCCAGCTCAGGCCTCCAAACACTGATTATTGCTACAGCTTTCTTAACGTGGATGGTCGCTAAGGACATTGAGCAACGCAGTATCCCCTTTGCAACACCCAAGCTCTGATGCAAGGGATATATTTCAGGCTGCAACAGCTTTCAATCAGCTTGTTGCTGTCATTATTAACCACTCACATTAGGGCAGCACAACTGGGGCCCCCCAGTGCCATTGAAATGCCTTGGAAGAGAGGGCTGTTCACCCAAGGAACAAGCCCAAATGACAAGTGGGCAAGAGAAGGAGTTTATCATGTTCTCCTAACTAGTTACCCCTGTAATGTAAAATCAATACTTATTACTATTCCCCATCTAGGCCCTTTCAAAAAAAAAAAAAAATTAAAAATCTTATTACAGCTACTCCTGTTCTGGTTATTTGGTAGCAAACCAGCTGACTGCACCTACAGCCATACAGTTCATGTTGAATGTAGTCACTGTGGCCAAAACTTGTCTCTGAGTGCTATCCTATTTCTAATTAATTCATGGCAACCTGCTGAATGGTAAACTGGTTTAGACCAAAAACTGCAAAGCAGTAGTCAGCTCATATCTGCCCAGATGAGGCCAAAAGGGATGTATTTATATAGTGACTCAGCAATGATTTTATTATAGATATTTACTAATTGTATTTTTTGGAATGGCTGGAGATGTCCAAGGTCCTTGCAGCTATTGTCATTGTGAACAGCTCTTTTGGGCACAGCACAGCATTATTGCTGTTTGGTTTCCTGCTATTCTACCTGACTCTCCCAGGAGATTTCTGTATAATGTCATTTACACTCTCTGGCCTACATAGTGCAGAGAAACAATTATATAGATTTCAGCATTTTTTTATTTTTTTTTTTCCTAGTATGTTAACTTTCCTACTTTGACTGGATCGTAAAAATATAGGCAAACTATCATTTCGTAGGACACCAATGAATTCACCCTCTTTCTAAGTATTTTTAGAAATATTATTGGCTCAGCAGGGAATTAGAAATGGATAAAGGAAACATTGAAACATACAAAATACCTGATAGATAAATATGCTATGCAAACCCAATCTGATAGGTTAATTACCTGCTTCAATTTTAGAAAAAAAGCAATGGAATAATCCATTCTTTCTGTAATCTTTTAAAAATTTATTATGATTATTATTATTATTATTATTATTTATAAAACTTGCTTTTATTGGGTCAATGAGAATATAAGCATGAATTTTAAATAAAGGACAAACAGACCTACATACAATGAAGTCCTAGGAAATGCAGCAATCTCTTGCCTTGAAGACAACAATTTTTTATAAGACAAAAAAAAAAAAAAATTATTTTCAACTAGATGATGTCAGTGTAAAAACATGAAGAAGAAAAAAATACCAAGAAAATATTTCAATGGAAGTAGACCCCTGGGAAGATAAAAGTGCTGTATATTAGGAAAACGGTAACAGGATTGGCAAAAATAGGAAATTATAAATATAGATCAATGTTTCTCAGCCTCTTCTGCACCATGACCCCATACTTCAAGAGAGAAAAATTTCGGATGTTATTCATGGAGTCATTAAGAAGAGAAGAGTGGTCACCTGCTCTTCAGGGACTGAGAGGCCCAGTCTTATAATATTAGATCCTAGGTAGAATATACAGTAGGAGAAGCCCTTGGAATTCCAGAATTAGATTGGAACAATAGAGTGTGGCTTTTTGGAGGCCTTACATAGGTACTTTTCAAATCAAAAGTAATAAGCTATCATCTAAGCTACAACTATTGTTGCTTAAAAAATGTTAATACCAGAAAATAGGCCCCTGAGTTATTTAGATGTCTTGGGAAATGTTAATCTCGGATCTCAAGACCTATTTTCAAAAGAGGCTTAGAAATCGGGACTGCCTTGCTGAAAGGATGATCAGCAGCTGAGAACCGCTCAACTCTTTGTGCTGTGGCTCAGATTTCAAAGTCAATGAGAATCAGCCTTCTGAGTACCTGTGCCATTCCAAATAATGTCATCAGTCACCTAAAGCAATTAGGACCCTACATGCCAATTATCACCAAAGCAACCAGGTCATCCAAATGTGTTTGAAAGTTTTATCTCAGTGACATCTCTTTATTTCCTTACTTTGGCCTCATCTGGGCCTCCATGGCAGAGGCAGCTGTTGACCTGCACCCTCTGCAGGACCTTCTCCTTCCATTTGGTTAAGCGGCTCCAAAAACAGCTCAAACTGGCAGTTCCTCATATGTGAATTTGCTGTTATTAGCCTGCTGATAGATGAGGAGGTTGACTTAGTCACCAGCATAACTGCAAATATGTTTATAGGAACTCCTATCCCTTGACCAAATGTTGAACTCATTGGGAAACTTGCCTGCTGTGTTTTGTTTAAAATGTGAATCGAGCACTTGTTGCCAACACGTATTCTTCTTTGTCAATCACGTCTCGTGGTCTCCTGTCTGTGTGCAGCCACATGCGTATTGGCAGGGCTGCAGCGTTGATGGCTTCTTGGTTTTCCCTTTCTGCCTTTGGCTCCAGTCCAGGCAAGGGAGCAGAGGTTTAGCTGGAGAGTGTCACTGACACTAACATCCTTCTCTGACCACCTCAGCTGAGGGGAAGATGACCGTGAAACCACTCAGTAACTTAGCTCAAATTTCACTTCAGCCCTTGCCTCACATATGTTCCCCATGTTTCTTGCAGCAGACATGGAAGGTTTTGAGTTAGAAAGATGAAGAAACTATAGCCCGGTTAATTTTAAAGGATTTTGTGGCAGCTTGCTCACCATGTTCACATATAAGCCAGGTTTTCCTCAGTGGTCTTACACAACTAACTGAAGTGTCCAGTGGATATAAAAAGACCACAGGAAGGCACTCTACCTTGAGAAAAAGGATTTGGATTTGGATTTTCATGGCTGAGAACTGGTAGCATGTTTATCACTCAGATGTCACAGTTGTTCTCCTGTATGGGGGAAGGATCACAAACACATCATGTACCTCCTTGCCCTAGGGAGCTCTGTGAGCCTGTGCCACCTTCCCCCCTCTCACCCAGCTGGAGACACAGTGTCACTGCAACCCTAGGGAGAACAATTATGGCGTTGCATGAAGGTAAGGCCCTTGCAGAAATCAGCAAATAACTCGTTCAGGAGAGCTGCCACCTTTGCAAACCTCACCGCAGACATGTACAAGTAGTAAATTGATCTGTTGTCTCTCCTTTTGGGGAAAGAAGAAAGGGTACTGGGGGGTTGGCTGTGTTAGCCAAATTGGGAACCAAATCTGAAATCCCCAGCAAGCAAGAGATATTCTGCAAGGACCAGTGGTGCAGCACTTCCTTGCCTGTCTGGCAATCTTGCAAGAAGCCAATGGGAATGTCTCCATATGAGATTTTTCCAACCTGTCCCTAGCTTAGCAGTAGAGTATGGCACATAAATGAGAACTTCAACAAGAAAACAGAAAAGCTCATCGAAATGCCAGCAGGCCCCCACCCCCACACACGAGACAAAAAGGACTTTCATGCACACAATGTTTTTTTCTTGTATCTGACTCAGACGGCCAAGCACAGAGCAAATTTTCACAGTCTGGGCAGACTTGGGTGGGCTCTGTCTCCTCCTAAAGAGGGAAATGTTTATTGAGGAACAGACCTTAATGGCGTGTCAAAGTGGTGTTTGAGGGCATGTGACTTGGGGACAGCTGGGAAGCAATTCAGTGACTTATCAGGCAGCACTGGTGAGAGCCAGGGCTGCTCCTTTCCCCATAACATGATTCAAGGAGATGGCTTGAAACCAGGCCTTTCTGTTCCTTTGCTCACAGTTGTTCCAAGGAATAAGCTGACATTTCTGCATTATCCTGCAGCCTGGGTCTGCATGGAGTACTGGAACTATTGGCACACTGGCCAAATGTCCCCACCAGGCACCTGCCCAGCTTTTCTGCACCCACCTGGGATGGAGCTTTCCTCCACTATTGCTTGTGAACCTCTTCTCAGGCTGCCTGAACTCTTCCAGGGAATGTTGGAGGCTCGGGCCCTGAATTCTAGACCTCAGGACCTTGCAGATGAGGGTCTTCCCTCAGCAATTTTTCTTCCTCACTTGACTGCTCCACTGTTGCTGAGCCAGATGTGTACGAAGAAGGTGATGAAGGAGGCCATCAGAGTTTTGGGCACTACTTGACCAATGCTGCTACATTCTGTTACCAGAGATGGGGTGAGATCTTACACCACTTGGATTCAATTCACCAAAAGATGTCTGTCAGCCTTCTGAAGCCAGTGGGGAGTGCTAAAGTGAAGGCACTTCTCTCATCAATTTTTAAGGTGCATTTCTCCCTGGGATCCATGATATGGCTGAACAGGTTTTCTAATTTATGTCTAGTCAGAATCAGAAGATAAACCTATGAAAATATGAATAAATTATGGTCAGCACACTTAGCTAGCCTTTGGACTGTTAATGATGTTCTGTTTTTCTGTTATATTCATTCATCCATGATGTGCTTTGTGTAACAACCGAGCCTCCCTACTCTGTGCTACTGCAGAACAGCCTCTCTGGTGGATTTCTATAATTCATATCAGTAAAGTTTTCATATGTGCTAATACACAAGACAGCCAGAGAGAGTAAAGAAAGTTTGCTTTGGGGGTGGTGGGGAAATACCATTGGCATCAGACTTAAACGTTTCACTTAATAGCTTTCCTGGAATATACCCATCTTGCCAATAGGAGATAGTGACTCCAGTAAAGCCATCTCATTCACACAGCATATGGGAGCGTGCAGTGTGGGGATGATGAATCCCTAGAGCTACCTTTTGAAATGTAATAGGATCGCCTGGCTCGCTCAGCCGTGCTGCCTGTTACTGATTTAACAGTAGAAGAATGAAATGCATCTCTGTATCTTTTTTTTTCCACTGCAGTAAATACTTTATCTGCAGCTACCAGGTTAATAACTCTGTGCACTTCATTCTGTCCCCCACAGAGAGCCCACCAGGAACTCCCACCAAGAGCTCCCAGCCACCCCTTTGCTGATCCACCACACGGGCAATGCCCCAGCCTCAGTTCTGCTTTCCCAGCCAGCACAAAGGGCTGGGGAGGGTGAAAAGTTACAGCCTTGCCATTCCCAGCTTCCCTTCGTAGAGAATCCCATCTGGGACACAAAGCCAAGTGATCCCACATACAGAAAAGCAGCAGCCACAGGGAGAGGCATGGCCATGGTGTCCTGCCATCTCCTCAGCTCCAGAGGCTTTGCTCATCTTGTTTGCAGGGATAGTGTGGGGTCACTTCTATCCTGCCCTTTCCTGTCTGTTCAGGCCCCACATCACTTACTATCAGTCTCCTGACTCGTGGTTTTTGTTTGTTCATTTGTTTTATTTTGTTTTGTTCCTTTTCTGACCTTTCCCCCCCCTCTCTCAGTTTTATTCCCCTTCACACGTTTTCTTCTCACCTTTCCAAATTTTTTCCACCATTTTTCCCTCCTGCCTTACCCATTCTATTCTCTTCCAAACTTAGCCCCAAGGCTTATCTTCTTACTGAAGGTTTTATACAGAAAGAACTATGGGGCTTATAGAAAATAATAAAAGGTCTGCTTATGCACATCTTTCCTCTTTCTCCTTTCTATCCCTTTCTTCTCGTCATATTGCAAGTTGTAGGGGCAGAGACATAATTCTCCCACCGATCTGCTGACACGCACCGCGCACTATTGTTCTAGCGAGCTGTGAATCTACCCGGTGCTGTAGTAAAATCAAGTGGCTTAGACAAGGGATATGGTGGATATATTTGCCTTGTTTCTTGGAAACCTGAAAAACCAAAAACCTGTTTAGTAGAAAAAGGTTGGACATTTTTTGCTCTTGGAACTGGAGGAGGGAAGGACTTTCAGCCAACAAAATATCAGTTTTCTAACAAAAAATGGAAATGTAACTAAAGCAGATACTAATAAAAATGTTCAGCTAACAATCCACTTTCCATCTTGATGGAAAATTTTCAAGCAGCCTTAGCATGCTATTTTGTATAACTGAAAATTAGTTGATAGTATTATGCTTATTCTCTGAATCATTTATATAGAGAAAAGCAAATCCTCTGTGATTTACTTTTGACATGAAAGATTCTTTTGAGATTAGTCACCATAATCTGCCTTACTGGTAAAAAAAAAAATATATATATATATATATATAATTAGAAATCAGTAAAAGATCAAAACATGAAATATGAGGTCCTGATAGTTCATTAGACTTCTAGTAATGAATTCTTCCGGAATGCATGATTTTCCTTGTGTAATAAAGCTTCATATAGTTGTTTTAAATTCATCAGGTCTCGACCCACTCTCAACCCCCCAAAAATCTTGAGAAAATCTCATTTCACAGTTTCCCATAAAACCAGGTGCAAAACAGCTGCTATTGGCATGGAAGGATTCCTGAAGTACTTCATTGGTATCAGTAGCCAGTGAAAAACCATGAAATTGAAGGGATTTTTATAGGTACATACACAATCCTTCAAGAAGGTGCCATGGAGGATAGTATGGCTGAGCTAGTGTTTCCCACATTTGAGGGAAGGACATTCACGCGGTCTAGTTTTCCAGATTCTGTGAAATTTTGCAGTAATGGCTTCATTTGACTCGGTGTTCTGGTTAAAAGCACCCTCAGTTTGCTCCATGGTGATGATATGGGTGACTGCACTGGTATGCCAAAGCTTGCTGAGACATCCACTGGAGAAAGGAGCTTTGTGGTCTTCCCTTAATGACTCTCTCAAAGATAAATGGCTTTGACAATATCTTGTAGTGTTCATGGGTTGTTGCTGCCTTCCCCATATATCTTCCACTGAATTACTGTTTCATGTATGTTGACTAAGGACTTAGTTAAGGGTGGATTTTACGTATAACTCCATCCAAAGCCAATTAAATAAGTCTTTCCATCATTCCTCTTCTCCAGCAGCATTTTGATTCATCGCAAGGTTTTCTTCCACTGATTACATGTCTTGCATGAGTCTTGCTTTAATTTTTATTTTTTTTTTTCTCCAGAAAGGTTCAGGAGTAACTGTGATTTAATTTAGCAATACTAGAAGCTAGCACAAGAGTGAGGTAATTCAGCCCCAGAAAAGTTCACCACCTATGCCCTGTTCTTCCACCACTGAATTGGGTTCTGTGGCTTTATGGGAAGATCCTTTCAATGAACACGTTTTCACCCACCTGGAGAACGGAGAGTGTGAGATTATACACTGTAATGAAACCTATAAAATGAAGCCTAAGTCATTGAAGAAGCAAAAGCTGCAGGTTCCAAGTCACTAGCTGGATTTTTATTTTGTGTGTGTGCGAACACATGCACTTTTTTATTAGAACTCCATTGAACTACTTAGTGTTCAGCATTGATTTAAAAATATGTCTTTCTTAACTACTGGTTAGGCACTTCATTCCCTTTGTATGGTATTTGAGGAGGACATAATGATACATTCGTAAAAGTCAAAACAGTGGATCAAATATTGATACTCAAAGAATGACAGTTCTTTTTCCAACTCTACTTTAAATGATTATTTTAAAGAAGAGTGCTGAGCAAATTGCAATGGCTTCAAAAAGACAAGTTACCTATTAAGACAAATTTGGACTCCAATTTATTGTAAAGGATGTTTTCCAGGGTCAGGGAGGAGATACTCTTTCTAGATGTGAGACTAATAACAGCAATATTCCTACTGTGAGGAAAGTATTCAATTTTCATCATTTGCTTAAAAAAGTACCATTTTGTTTTAACAAATGGGAACATAAATGAAAGATATTTCTGTGTGCAGTGCTTACATGAATATTTCCCAGTGTTTTTATATCCCAGTTCTCTGAGGAATAATGTTTTCAATTTCCTTCAGTCTTGTACTGAAATGTAAAATAAGACCTCTGGGCTTAAAGATACCATAAGCGAAAGTTCTTATTTGCTTTCTATTTAATTAGCATGAAACAGATCATGTCATCATTCAGGGATAAATCCTGACCTCTCTAGAGGGAGCAAAGAGAAAAGAAAAAAGGAATTTTCTTGCCTTGTCAGTAGCAAACAAACAAATGCAGAAATGTATGAGATTGTCATTTACCATTCTATAGAAGAGCCTCTAATCTAAGGGACAGGCTGGCTGGTGAAAGTATCTTACCAGCAGTGGCTGGAGAAGACATTTAAAATACTGCTCAACATGCTTTGTGCCATTACAAATCTTAATCCTGAGTAGACATGAGCTATTGGCTGCTAAATGAGAGGCATTTACCTTGCACTTCCTTGGCTACAAGCATATTCCAAGTTGACTTTTGGTTAAGAAAGGCCACAGATGATGGTGAACCATTATACAGACATGTCCATAGGCAAGAAGAAAACTTGGCCCATTGCTTTCAAAACTGTCATTGCTTATTGACAGTTCTCTCAATTTTCCATTGAGAAATCTACCTCTGGAAAAGCAAGAAGCATTGTTAACACAGCCCGTAATTGGTTAGAGACGCACAGCTGAGCTTTCAAGCTCAGAGACTCTGGAGACCAGAGCACAGGGACTAAAAACAAGACATTTTCCGTGAGCAATTCTCACATCCAAAGCCATGTCCCCTCCTATTCCAAGGAGAGGCCAAAGCTGGGGGTACTGGAGGCTTTCTTCACACTTTGGGTTGTCCCTGAGTAGATGAGGTTGGAAAGAAGCTTTGAGATGTTGTTGGGTATGGAAGGGACTACTTTGCATTCTACTATTACAATGCTTATGTATTGTTTGCTATAATGTTGGATGTACAGACACCTCCAGATGCGGAACAGGTTTAGCATAAACTGGAGCAAGAAATCTGCTCCTCAAAATCTCTGTTTTTGCAAGAGCTGCATACTGGTTTTGGCCTGGGGATCTGTTGGATATTATGCACCTGACCTGCTGTTCTCTTCAACTCCAAATAGCAATTTGTGCCCATGTAGTGCAAAGCAGGTACAAAGCCAGCCAGGGCAGTGCACTAGCAGTTTGTGTTTATTTTTTTTTTCCCTGGAGATGCTCCTACAGGGTATAGATGCAGCAATAAACATATCTGAAGTGCCAGGAGAGACTGTCTACTAAAATTCATGAGGGTAAAGACATAAATGAGTAGAACAAGCAGGTACTGGAGAAGCAAATTAGACACTCAGCTTCCTGTAGCTAATTTAAATGGGAAATGGGAGTTGTTCCAGGTATTCAGTAAACAGGCTTGCAAATTAGCTTCCCACAGTTTCCTTATGCTGCTGTACATGCATAAAGAACATGTACTGCAGTTCATTGCTTTAACTCACCTCACTTCCAAGATCAGTGAATATCTCCATTATTTTCAGTTATTTACACAAATGTTTTTATACCTGTTTATGAGCAAATAGGGTAGGAGATAAGTGAAAGTGGGTGATGGACTGTCAATAACCAGGTAGCCAGACTCTTTATTCATGAAATGTTTCTTAAGCCTAGTGTTACCAGGGGATACAAAACTGCTTTTCAGTAACTGATATTTATCACCACATTTAAGACAGAGAGGCTCAGAACAACTTCATATCTTAATCCCCTTCTTTAATTCCTTATGAATTAACTGCAGGCCAGTTCAGGCATCAGAGAAGAAGCTCAGCAGGAAGGGAACTGCTTGCCAGAACTGAATCTGCTCCTGTTCATGGAGAAAAGGGATTTGGAAGGGTACCCATTATTTAAGAAAGAAAAAAAAAAAAGAAAAAAAGAAAAAAAAAAAAAAACATTACTTCAAACTCCTATTTTAGCCCTAGATTAGCATCAGTCCTTTATTCAAACTTAAGCTATATGAAAAGGCATAAGTGATGTGTTTGCCCCCCAAATCTGGCTAAAAAAGCCATGTTATTGAAGACAGTGTTACTGAGGTCCTATTAGTCTTCAGCAGGTAGATACTTGTCCCATAAGCTTTAACAGACCATCCCTTCCAATGTGCTCCCTACCCTTACACAAGTTGTAACACAAGAGTGGAGGAGCCCAGTTTCCCCTGCTTTCAAATTGGTCATAGACCTATGTTTTAGTAATGTAAGGTCAAACTTACAGTTCTCGGTTAGTGTAAGTACCGGCACATTTGCCAACAAAGGTAAAAGCAAGACACAAGAACACCAGATTTACATGATCAGTATGACAAGAAAAGTCTCTTTTGCTGGGAATATTCAGTTTGCTACAATGTCCATTAAATTTGAATGCTAAAGGCAAAAAAGAAATCAGTATTTCCAGTTCTGCTCATTCCTTATATGGTGAAATGTTAGATAACTTGTGTTATTTATAACCTGCACATTTGGTATTTTTTTGTAACGGGGGGGAGGAGGAGGACATAGTGGGCAAGAAGACTGTTTTTTTTCCACTCTAACCAAAGTATTAAGAATTAAACTGTGTCAGAAGAGCAGCCAGATTTATTCATATGCCTTGTAGAAAGACAAATCTTGAGCTGGGCCATTAAAATTGATGAGGTTTATGACTTTAAAAAAAAAGGCACTTAGTCACAAACCACACAGGCCATAATGAGAGGTAATGAACACTGATCTAGCTTTGAGCTAGAAACTAGTCTTTAAATATCTGTATTTCAAGAACTCCACACTTCCCAACTCAGTTATATTTCTAACAATAACACGTTGGAAATAACTTTTTGGACTTACAGAGGTGGAAGATGTCTCATGTAAGCTCCTGGCTTTCACCCTGCTATGGTCTTGTTGTATTTCAATCACAATGAGCTGCCCAACACAGCTGAGCCAAGTGCCCAGGTCAGATGTGTTCCATCCCCCTGGCACTGCTGTCCTTGCTGAGTTGTATGATCTGCTCACTCACTCGCGCACCCACAAGCAGATTTTGCCACCAGAATGTTTAGTCCATTGTATTTTTCATCAGTGTCACTGTTCTGACACTAGATCCTGCCAAACCACACTAAAATGATTATTTTCCCCTCATGGTGTTTATGTCATGCATAGTGTGGAGCAGATCCGTACCCTAACCCCAAGCCTCACACACTGGTCCCTCTTCCAATCCCCAACAAACTTTTATTTCAGATGTGAATTGAAGGTCACACCATTACTCCATCGCTTACCTCAGTCCCCTGATTACTGTGAAATGACATTTCTCTACCATGTTCATGAACTGGACCTTTTTTTGAAATCAGGAAACAGGAAATTTTATTTCATTGAAATCACTTCAGGACAGATGACCTTTACATTACTGTATGTGGCAAAGAGCTCCTTCAGGCATCCTGAAGGAAGATGTCATAGAAAACTCAGAGGGTACATAAAGCTGTCCTATATTATCTCTCTAAAATGTCAGTTATTGTCTGCTTAACAGCATTTAACTTGGAGAAAAACCTCATTGCATGCAACAGTCTTTGTGCTAACTCTTCATTCAGCAAAAACAATGATATATGGAAGATCACAGGTTATTTCTAAACTAGTAATAAGCCTAAAGCAAAGGTAAGTAGGGCATGACATGTGGATTTAAAGGCAGTCTTTAGCTGTGGTTGAAGATTGCTTGCAGATGTTGACTACTGATTTTTTATTTTTTTGCCTTACTCTGCCTCTTAGAATATTGTTTTCAATGTCCTCATTGTCTTGTTGGCTTTCCCTTCCCCCTGGATCCAGCAAAATGCAAAAGGAATGATGGTAGATGTTACTTTTTCCTGTTCCATGGCAGAAAGGAGTGTAGGGTTTCAGAGACTGTAAACTATTTCTTCTGCACTGAGAGACTGACTGCATGGGTATAACCCATTAAATATAGCTATGCTGACAGTATCGCTTCAGAGAGTTCTGTGGGAAAAAATCTGTCTGCACTATGTTGGTACCTCAAGCCAGGCAGAGAGCTGTCTTGATAACTCATTCAGATAATGAATAAAATGTGGAATGAATTCCATGCAGGATCAGCGCTCTGTTGATGTGAGAACGGGTTGCAAAACGTACGACAGGATCCTCCTGTGGCTGTTGTTTTAAGCTTTTCAAATACCATAGATTGTATATGCTAAAGTCAGGCTATTATTAAAATAAACCCTCCAAAACTCCAGAGAGTTAAGATATGGTGCGGCTTCCTTTGAGCTCAGGTCCCCTTATCACTGAGATATGTTGTATGTGAATGCAATTTATATAAAGTTCTTTAAGACTAGAACAGCCTGTTATTTCTACCATGCCCAGGAAAATCAGGAAAGGTATGTAGCAGCAATAAATCAATTATTTCATACAAATTAGACCAAGATACCATTGCCTAACAGCAGTTTTCCAGATGGTTGGGATGAAAGGTGGACTGGGCTGAAGGGAAAGGGAGGATTTCTAGATAACCAGAATAAATGGGTTGCAGTTTAGCAGAAGAACTTAAAAGATCTGGAGGAATGACACCTGTGTGCAAAGAGACATATCTGTGAGCTTAGGTTATGGCAGTGGGTTGGCAGAGCAGATTTAAACAAAGACATTTCCTATACACCATCAAGAAGATTAATTCTTCACAGTGTTGGATTAGGAGTAACCATGGGGGTGGGAAATGACAAAATTGGGGTCATTTCTAAACATTGGGGGCAAAACATACTTTTCCCTAAGAGAAAAGAAGCAGCCAGGGGCAGGCACTGAAGCAGGCAGTAGGGAAATGCAGAAACAAGAGGGCAGCCCAAACCCAGCAGCACCACTGCCGTGGACAGCCAAAACCAGCTGCTGGTAGCATCGGATGCAGTGTCCTTGTACCCAAGAGAAGGATCAGTTGTTTTTACCCTCTCTCCCTAGGCTAATTGCCACTCTTCCATTATGCAAGTGGTGGAAACCATTCCCTTGACACGCAGGGAAGCCTGTGATGTGGTTTGTCTTTGCTCACCCAGCAACACTCCCACCCCTAAGTGACCCAGGGCGCCTTCCAGCTACAGCTCAGAGAGACTGGTCCAGCACTTCCTCAGACTGGGATGTTGAAAACAACAGTAATTACCAAAAACAAAACACAAAACCAAACCAAAACAAAAATTTTTGATCTTGCAAGTCTGTTTCAAATGTAACTCCCAGAAGCAATCAACTTTTTGACTGAGCAAAGCCTGTGAGTAAAGAAGACAAATTTCCCATGTGACTGCTTGGGAACTGAGCTGGCTCCTGAGCCCAGGTTCTATATCCTCCACTAGTATGCTGTATAGCCCTGGGGGGAACTGGGACCCTTCTGAGTTCCAGTTTCCCAAGAACAAACTGGTTAATAGTGATGTGACTCATCAGGAAAGAGAAAGTGTTGATGTTAATTAGCTAGGAATTACTCATTAATATATGTATTGAAAAATATTAAAATATTAAATATATTGCTATTAATACACTAATATTAATTATTAGAAAGTTCATTCACTCATAATCATGGGAATAAACACATTAATGTTGCTGAAATATATTTCTACGTCTATACATTTGGGTTCTCAAAACACAGTGTAGTTTGTTGCAGTGTTGATTGTGAACAAAAAGGGGGTGATTGCATGAGTCTAAGGACACATAGCTTCAAAATCAAAAAAATCCCTGACTACCCACCACAGGTGGCCATTTGGGAGTGCCAGTAACTGAATCCAGCCCGTGAGGCAGTTTTGTATGCCCCCCATGAACAAACCAAGTAGATAACAAGTGTTTCTGCATGTATTTGTCAGTGAGGACTCAGCGGGTCTGGTGAGGCATTGCACAAATGCTGGGCTCACCTCTGAACATCTGGCTGGGAGCAAGCATGGCTCTGGAGTGCAGGAAAGCTGGCTGTGATAAACCAAATAAACCCTGCTAACTCTGCGTAACAGGCCAAAGTGTCTCTCCCTGCTAATTCCAGAAGGCAATTTGTCACACAGATGATTTGGGATGAACCTGGAGGAACAGCTTTTCACTCTATGGGAAGCAAGAAAGACTCAAAATCCTTTTGTTCCTACACCTAAAATAGTGGTAAAAAAATACGTGCTTTTCTGGCGCATTTTTTGCAGTGTCACACAAATCTCCACAACTTTCCCAGCACCCCTAAGGCAATTCTTCAACAATTCTTCCTCCCATCACTGGGTTTATTCAGGTCTAATTGCACTTGGGCAGCTGCTCAGAGCACACCATGCAAAAGTGATGTAGCTCAGGGGGGGCACACACTGAAGGAAGAAGGCAAAGACAGACTTGTTGCTGTCTCCCTTCCGCAGATTTTGTTCTGAACTTGGTCCTCATGCAGTGTGAAGCAGACCCACACTTTACTATAATTTAATTACAGCCTTTCCTCCAGGATAATGTGACAATCAAAATCAGCTGAGGGCTCTCACTCAGGTCTCAGTCTCCACCTTGCGTATGCTCTGCACTCATCCTGCTGCCCTCAAAAAAATGTCTCTTCTCTTTTTAAATACAGAAAACGCCCAAATCAGCTATTTTTGGATGCTGGACATCTGAAAAAAGAATCACCCATTTAAACAGCCTGAGTGAACCTGTTGGATGGCAAACTGTTGCCAACCAGACTGAATAATTTTTCTTGCAGATATGTTTTTGCTATTTTCTCCTGTGAAAGCAATAGAACAGGATGGCAGAAAGAGCTGCTTACTTCTCTAATGCTCGCACCCATCTTCAACAGCTTTGTTAAGTCCAAAGAACAGAATCTCTGTTCCCGGTAATGATGCAAGACCTAACAACCCAAATCCTACATGTAATATTGGCAGACGGGAAAATGATTTCTGGATTGTTTTTCTTGTTCTTAAGAACTTGTAAATTCAACAAATGTAATTCAGATGTTATTTCGAGGTAATAAACATGGAACCTCCCTACCTCAGTATCCAGAAATTTCAGGGACAGATATATTTAACACAAAAATAGTGAAACAGAAACATGGACCTCTTTGTGAACACGGCAAGGGAAAGCCAGAGAGCAAGGCGAGAGAAGAAGGATTGTTCTGAGGTCTTTGTAAGTAAGGAGGGTGGGTGGTGCAAGATAAAATCAGGAATTTGACTTCTCAGGACAGATGGATTTGAAAAAGAAGAAAAAAAAATCCACAGGCCAAACTAAAAATGGTTATCATGGTGAAGTTATGGGTTGTTTCAGGCTGCCAAAACAAATAGCTTGCATCCCAAAGCAGTAAAGGTTACATGCATGGAAAATGGAGCTATCCCTGAGGACTAACTAACATACTGCAATTATTATTATAATTCTTGAGAGAGCTTTGAGAAAATCAGGGCACGCTGAACTACCTAGTCTGACTGCATCTATGAAAGTCTTGAGAGGAGATCTTCCAGCTGAGAAATGTTTTCATATTCCTAGTTTGGCTGATATCAGCTAATGCTGTTTGAGAAGTGAAGGCAGTATTTCTTCAGCAATTAACAAGAACAGTTTGAGGTTGCTGATATACTAAAAATGCAATGAATTTCAATAAGTTTGAAGTTATTTCCTACTAAGGCTTGTGCCACTTCTGCAGGAGATATTCCCAAGTAAAATGCAATCACTTCTGGAATTTCAGCTAAGTAAGGGTACTACAGGAAAAAAATAAAATAAAATAAAATAATAAATCCACGCTTTTGAAAATGTTGCATGAATCTCTTTTTATCTGCTATTTTAGTAAAACTGCCAAGGTATTCTGAAAGGCAGTCTCCAGTCTTGCACTTACACCTAATGCAGCCTTTCTGCAGGGCTTAGAACAGATTTAGTTGTATCATTAAGTAATTACTATAGATTTACATTAGCTACACAAGAATGTTACTTCTTTTTGGAGCAACCTACATGACTGCAAGAGAATGTGTAAATTCCCCCATGTCCCATTTTCCTTTCAGGAGAAGTATGGCATAATGGTTAGGGGAAAGGATAGGACACTGGGATCTCCTGGGCTTCTTTCCCAGCTGTGCAAACTATTCAGGAATGGCTTCTTTTCTGCAGAAATCAATGAAACTGTGGTGAACTTCCCTGGGAACATGATAAAATACTTAATCTCTCCCTGCCTTCCTACCCTATCCTGCAAGATATCAAGCACACTAGCTCAGCCAGTGCAGCAAAGCCCTTAAGCATACACGTTTTAAGTGCTGAATTGCTGTGGCTAAAGCTAGGGCTTGCAGTAAGCGTGTATCTAAGTGCGCTGCTGCTTCCAGAGCCAGGAATGAGTGGGGGGTGATTATGTTCATCTACCTCCAAAGGATGTTTCAAACATTAAGTAACGAGATTCTTGAAGAGTGGTCACAGGATGCAACAAAGTGCGATTATCTTTTATATCCTTATTCTTCGTCCCTATTAATGGAAGTAGATGATAGAATATCTCTATCTATACATACCCAACATCTCTCCCATCCTGTCAAGGCAGAGCACTATCTGGTAAAGAAGCAGTGTTTTCAGGTTTGAGGAGGGGGAATAAGAAAAAGGAAAAGCTGTTTGTAACACATTAAGCAGATACAGAATTAGAATTTTATACTCTAATCCTCCCCAGAGAAGCCAAAACCTACCTACAGTGTGTGTTGAGTTAGTTCCTCATTCCTTTTTTTTTTTTTTTTCATCTTCTTTTGAAATCATTGAGTGTGGAGCATGCCTTGCCTTGGGGGAACATACTGCTGAGCTGTTACTCACACTATAAAAGGGTGCCACTTCTCTCTCCTCCCTTTGTTTGAGGCTCCATTTTGAGGTGAGGAATGGGCTGATTAGCCAAACCACTAGAACTTGGGGCTCACCAGCCCTGGGGCATGCAGAGGGGTGGGTTTTGGGGTTCAGCCTTGGTGTCTGGCTCTCAGGAGCTCCTTCTGGCTGGGAATTGAGCCCAGATGAGGAATGATCCAGCCTGGGATCATGGTGGGGTTCAAGAGCACAGTCTGGAGGTTTCGCATATTATATAACTTTGTTCTCATCTGGCATATATGATTTGAATAAGAAAGGAGGTTCTTTGGGAGGAACAGCCTCCCATGAATTGTAATTTCTCTCTCCTTAATGATTGCCTTTAGATAGTTTGGAGATTAAGAAGACAAAAAGAGGGTGTCCTCAAAAATTTAAAGCCAAAACCCTTCACATTCTGTTTTAGTGGACTCTGGCCCTCTTCTACTTGCTTTCTCTTTGGCATGTGCTGGTGGCTGGCCCACTGCTGAGACCAATTCAGAGTCACAGTGATGCCCAAGTGCGGTCAGTCTCAGGTGCTTTCCCCTTCTACATTAGTGCAGCATATGGCTGAGGCACCTCACAGGTCTCAAGGGCTGCAAGAAAAGGGGGAAATTCCTTACAATTTATAAATTTCATTGAGTTCATACATCTCCATGAACCTGCAGCTTTCCAGCACTCTAATGCACTGCTATGTGAATGAGGAGAAAATCATCAATGCAGTCAGCAACCTACCATGAAATTCTCTGATTAAATTACTGGATAAATATTTGAGTGGATCTAGCTGACAGGTATGTCATGCATGCAGTCTTAAAATAGGAAGGTAATGGGAAATGAGGGAGAAATGAGCCAAGGAACAGGAACTGGAATGTGATTTCTGGTAATACAGCTCATGTTCATCAGTATGTTTTTAGCAATATAGAGGACGTGTGTGGTGAAACTGAGAGCAAGGCACCGTCGTTAAAATAAACTGAGAGAAATTGTAGCTATGGAGAAGCAGAGCATTAAGCAGCAGTTCTCCGGGAATAAAGCTGGTGAATGAATTTATGGGGCTTTACATTGGCTGAATCTGGCAGGTAGTTTTTAACATGCTCACAAGAAGCAGACGTAGCTATTTCCAGTAAAACCCTGGGAAGCTGTGGTGGGTGTGGGCTTACTGGAGAGGCATGAGGCTCATGCTAGCCTCTGATGGAGGTAGGCTTGGGGCTTTGCGTTGGCTCTGTCACCTGCCATCTCTATGATGGTTGCTCCCTCTGCAGCCTGAGGATCTAGTGTCTAATTTAAAAGATGAAAGGAGCAGGTCGTTCTGTTGTACAAACACATCAGATCAGTGCATGGCAGCCAGCAGGACTGCTCAAAAACTGTCGAAACAAGCACATGTGTGACTCTGGGCAACATCAGCAAGGGCAGGATTAGGCATCACCACGTCCATCAGGTCAAGCCTGTGAAGGTCTCTAAGGACCAGCTGATCATATTTGTGTCATTCAGAGTCAACAGTCTGGAAAGTAATTGCTTTAAAACACACCTAATTCATTTTTGACTGATTCTGCAAATGTTTCCCCTTTCCTCAATGCTCCATTGACTGGCCCTGCAAACCATTCAGTGTTGGCCTGCGTGGTGTGTGCAGTCGCTTTGCTCCTTGATGTTACCTCATCAAAGAGAGCTGAAAATGATATTTCCAGCCAGACCGTTTTCAAAAGTGGCCCATGAACTCACTCTGCCCTGTGCCCTCCGACTCGCCATTAGATAGGTTTCCTGTGTGTCAATCCAGCTACAGATAGGTGATAAATTTAAGATTGCAAGATGCTGACCAAAAAAAATAAAATCACGACAGGCTATTTTTGGTTTCAAAAGAAATTTCTTTTGCTAGGTCTTTCCAAGCCCTCACCTTAATGTACAGCTGCAGCAGACAAGGAAAACAGGATGCAGGGTTGCAGCATTGGAAGAATCAGGCATAAATCAAAGGAGACAAGCTAGTCCCTGTGTGTTGCCTGGGTTAGACCTCAACCTTTGAGCAAGGTGAGCAGTTCTTGCTTGCTGGGGACTCTCCCTGTAACAGCATTACCCAGCTGCTACAGAGTTTATACTGGGCATAGCCATGTCTCAATTTTTCCTCCCACTGTGTCACCTCCTTCCCTTGTGCTGACAAGTGATTTAGACAGTCTGCCCTGCTGGCCCTGCATTTGAAATGTAAATCAAACACATGGGACATAAAGCTGGGTTTCAAAGTTGACTATTAACTAGGGCGGAAGGGGTGGCGTAGCAAAAACAAACAGTTCCAAGTTCAAGTTTGAAACCATAAGAGCACGCTCAAAAGCCTTCCTCCTTTTCCATCGCCAGCAAATGTGAGGGTGAGCACTTCTCCCTGGGGCAGAAAATATTCAGTGGTCCCCTGATTGGGAATTAGAGATGTTAGTAACTGATAATATTCAGATATTTGATTCAGTTCTGCTAAGCCTACCGACATGCAGCAGTTTCCTGGGCTTGGCCAGGTGAGCAGCAAAACCTGCCTGGATACAAAGTGGGATTCCATTACTTTCAAGGACGATGCAACAGGAAAAAATCCTCATCTTTTTCTGAATTCCCTAAAGCAATATTTTAGATATAGTTTACTCTGATCAATGGGCCATGTAGACAGGAAAGTGCCCTGGGACCCCAGCCAGGGAACCTCGGGCACATCATTGCATCTTCCTGCACCTCAGCTTCCCCATTTTTGAGGTGACAGCACCTCTGAAAAATTTTTTGGAGAGGGAAGCAATACTGTGGTGCTTCCCAGCAGTACTTCCTTATAGACCCAGTTCTCTATTTCTGCCTATGCTGCCATCAAGAGCAGGAAGGGCTCCACAGGCATGTGTGTGTATGCACAGGCAGGTTCTCTGTCTTGGGGCTCAGCTCCACCCCAGTGCTCTCTGAAGGCAGAAAGTACTAAGTGCAATTTCACACAAGCCACTAACCAACCTATCTGTTAATAACATTCCTTTGTTGATAGCTTGGACTGTGTTCAAACAGGTTTGGTCGTCTCCTCCAATATGGGAAAGCATTATCCAAAAGGATATCCATATAGGATTAGAACTATGCAGCAGTCTCTGTAAATAATGTTTCATTCTAGTGAAGTAAACCGTTCTGCTCCTCATTAGGCTGCATCTCAGAGCAAGTTGAAACCAATTTGCTGGAGTAGCAGTGAGGATGTCATTGCATGATCTTCATTTCCACTAAACAACTGGATATAACTCTCTTTATTTTTAGGCTAAACATGCTGAGCTTTAAAACTGTGTTGATTATAATGTAGCTTTTAAATGATTTGTCGTGGCTGAAGGATTTTGCACATGAAAGTTGCTACTAGCTGATTAGGAAAAAAATCCACCATTGCTTCTTCTATTGCTTAGGAAATTGCAATCCTCAATCTGCAGCTTGAAAAGCATGTTGCCATGGAAATGATGCTTATGCTGTCATAAATAAAAGTATTCTAGGGTCACCAGGGTCTGCGGCATAAACAGGGGTACAAACACTGCCTGGAAAAGTGCCATAGTGGTTTAAACATATAGGAAGATAATTTTAACAGTACTTCACTTTCACTGTTATCATCAGAAGGACTGATGAAGGTTAACATGTAGTCATAACCTTGGCACGAAAACAAAGCAGAAAAAAAATCTTAGTTATTAGTATCAATAAGAGTACAGAAAACAATATTGTAGCCCTCCTGACCAGTATTTCTCCATTCAGTCAGATCAGTGTTTCTCATCCATTTTACACACATTTAACAGTGAAATGCATACATATGTGTACTTATTCGGGGGCAGTTTTACTCAATTCTTCAACACAGCTCATGAGACATTAGGAAAAACATCTGATGTTACAAAATGCTGTATCATGGACTACCTGATCATACAGCGAATATTCTCTGATTCCTCAGCTACATCCCTACATCAAGCAGAGGAAATTGGCCTTTGCTTGGTAGGAAAACATTCTGGAACAAGAACCTGTCTGAGGGAAGGAGCCCTTGTGCCTTTCGCTGCTCATATGTGAAAAGGACAAAAGGCTGGGAAACATCTCCATATGGGAGCAAGAGAAAGCACTGACACCATCAGAAGAAAGAGAAGAAATTAAGGAGACATGAAGATTTCTGTAGGAATGTGCATTTTGGAGCAGGAAAAAAAAAATGCATGCTTTTGTTATGTTTAAAGGCAGAATTGTATCAAAGGAAGTGGCCTTAAGAAAAGGTGGGAGACTTCTCTTAATGTAGAAAGAAAGCTGGGAAATGCAGGCAAAGGAGGGTAGATTGGCTGGGATGGCAGGACCCCAGCTAACCTCCCAGTTTGGAAACTGAGGCACAGAGGTTTTCATCTTGTGTTACTGTCCCACTTGTGTTATAGCATCTGAAACTTTCTCCACAAGCCCTGTGTGACTGCTATTATGTATAGACTGAACTGTACGGCCAGAGCTCTGGACAGTGTAAGCTCCATCCACAGGGATGGGAAGAGCAGCAGGTCTTCTCCAGAGGTCTCCTCCAGAGGTCTCCTGACGCCTGGGCCACCTGCTCCTGTTTCCATGAAGGAACACCATTGCTCCCAGTCAAAGTGCTTTTATGTTCAGCAGATGCATGAACATCTTTGAGTTTATATCTTAATAAGGAACTGAAATAAGGGACAAACAGCAAAACTGGGAGAGGCCAAAAACAGAGGGGGGTTGGGATGCATCAGTTTGTGTGAATTTTCAGGAGGAAAGCAGGCAGTTACTGTTTCTGGTGGGTTCTTAATTGTTCAATGGACTGCTCAATGGCATTAAATGGGCCATACTGTGAAGCTGCCTTGGGCGTTATCAGATCAAGGATACATGCTTTTCTCCTTGTATTTTTTAATACCCACACAGGCATTTAGAGCACAGGCAGTCACTTTAAATAAAACTACAGAGATTGCAAATGCCACAGCTTACTTGTTTACTTACTGTTTCCTAGTCTGCCCAAAATGTGGAAATAATGTTTCCAGAGATGCTGGAATTCGTGTGTCTGTTGAGGATCCTGGCTCCTGTCCTGGCTGATATTGCATATTCAAGGGATGATTCATTCTGTCCTGAGAGGGAGGAAGGACTGTACCAGCTGTACCACCTCTCCTTCACTGATTGACAGCGTGGAGATGTTTCCACGGGGAAACCTGTGCCTCCAGGTTAAGCCAGCAATTATGGAGCAAACAAAAGAGAAGTGGAAAGGAGAAATGATTCACAGGGAGAGGAAACAAAAGAGAATTGGGAGTTGATGCCAGGCCAGGGTGACGACAAAACTTCCACTTGTCTCTGCTGAAAATGTGCAGAGCATTGTGTGTTTCTTTCATGTGTAAGTTAATGATGTCCTTTGCCATCTGCAAGGGAAGATCTGGGAGGGAACAGATCTTTGGGCTTTGCCACCCCACGCCTGCAAAAGGATGGAAAAACCTACATCCAGCAGCCCTCAGGGAAGATGAATATGAAAAGACCCAACCCTGATAACCCTGACAGCTCCACCAGATAAAATAAATTCAAGAAATGGGTTCTCCTTTTGTATTCCACTGTAAAATAAATAAATAAATAAATAAATAAATAAATAAATAAATAAATAAATAAATAAATAAAAATGCTGCCTCTGCTGGGATGGGAGCTGCGTGGGATACAGGGCTGGTACCACGCACATTACACACCTCGCCATGGATTTATCGCAGAAGAGCTGGCCGAGGCTTTGAAGGCAGCTGACGGCTCCCAGCTGGCCAAAAGCTCGCTCGCGTGGCCTCTGCAGCTCCTTTAGGGGAACAGGGTGGGAAAACTGGGCTCAAAGGTTGCCCAAATGACCAAGAGAAGAAAAATTCCTCCTGCCACTCCTCTGCTAATCAAAGGGGTGTGGAGAGGAAGTTACGATCTCTCATGTCTCGCACTGCCAAGCAGAAAAGTAATGGATTTTATGTACTAAATACACAGCCAATTCCTATATTAAGGGAGAAGCCTTCACACTATCAAAATCAGTCTTGAAATCAATCTTGCCTGTGGTGTATTTGGTTGCTGCAAGCAGCCATGTGTTCCAAACTCCCTTAAAACACCTTTCAACACACCTAATCTGTTTACTTCAGCCCTTGGCTGCTGGCGGTACCTGGGACTTCGCCTCAGAGGTTTCCTACAGTTTGTGATCTGAACAGGTCAAAGTTTTCAGAGGCGGGGAGAAGAGAGGCAATTCCTCCCCTGCCCGTACAAAAGCTACGTGCCTCTGAGCTACTAATTTAGAACCAATGAATCAGAAATAAGTAACATGAAAACCGTCCAACATTCATGTTTGCAGAGCAACTCCTCGGAGCAGACAAAAGCATTGTGTCAACAGGGAAACTGCCATTGAGAGCCTGCGTGGCGAGCGGCCGGCTGTGTTTAAACAGCTTTGGCGGAGATGTTAACATGTTGCTGGGGAAGCAAGAGCCTGCACCGGTGTAGGTGCCCTCCTGCACCCCAAGCTACTGTCCCCACCACAGGGACATGGAGCTGCCCCTGCACTCACCACTTTGTGTTTTCTTTGCAGCTTGAAAAGGCAGCTCTTCCAGCTGCTGGTTAATGCTCCTCCTGCAGAGACCGCATTTTGCGTGTATTTCAAAATATTGGGCTGGATAACATTTTGACCTAAAATTGAATAGGTTCTTGGGCTGGTTAGTTTCCTTGTTTGATTGTTTTTTCTGATACTGCCTGACATTCATAAGTTTCAAAAATCTTTTCTTTGAATAAAACCTTTTCCAGCTTAAAAGACGGCCAGACTGTGGCTCTGCCCACCTGCACACCCTTGTACATGCCTCTGGGTACTTTGATGACGTTGCTAGAGCAGCTCTAGGACACACAGACACATCTCAGACCACCAGGACAGACAGACCTCCTTGGCACCAAGACCTTCTGGGTTGTGGCAATCTGCCCGGCATAGCTCCTGCTTTCATGGGGTGAGGTCACTGGGGAAATCAGTGTCGTCCCATGAACCTATGAACCATACCCCAAATTTTCTCTTCCCTCAGGCTCTCAGTGTGTGTCACACAAGCCTGGGTTACACGAAACACTCAACCCATTGCCCGAAGGACTGGAAATTATGGTTCCCATGGGCACAGAGCAATTACCCTACAGGAAGAGTGAAAACGTCAAGGAACACGTAGCACTGAGATATATTGTGTTACCCAGAATACGTCTATCCACGTATCATTCTCTATTGACACACACCTATTTCTCCTCATGGGTGGGTATATATTTATATGCACCAACCTCCAAATACCTCTATAAAGCCGGTGAGTTTTTATTATCCCCACTTGCAGATAGGATAGCAATGGTACAGAAAGTGCTGCGAGCCCTCTTGGCTGCCCTTTCTCAGGAGGAGAGAGTCTGCATCTTATCTTGTTGGGAAATGCAACAGAGGGAGCCGAGTTCTCCCAAAAGCCAAGTAGCTCCTCGGAGCGGGAGTCCTGCTCAGCTCTCACTTTGAATCATGCTGGCAAATAAACATGAAAGTGAAAACGGTATTGTGAGAGGGTTACGCAAGAGCGGGCGGATCCCGGGACTGAGCCATTGTTCCAAACATTTAATTAACTTTATGAAAGCTGATTAAAGGAAAATCTTTAACCTCCAGGGAAATCCCATTTTCCTTCACTTCCCATACCTCCTCAATTTTCACAATGTAAGAAGGGAAAATGTTATTTCAAGGCATGAGTCATATCAGCTACAACCTGATCTTTGCATCTGTCATGTCCTGCAGCTTAAATAATCATTAGCAGTGACACTAAACGGGGACACTTCTGAGGCAGCATTTTTCCCCCGTTATGCCATGACCTGAATTGCCATCATAATTTCTAGACTTTGTGTCACCCTGGCACCATGACAAGCGTTCACCCACGCTCAAGAACTAAGAGTTCGTCTGCAGGGACAGAGATACCTTTGAGGACACAGGATCTCAGATACAAAGTGTTAATGACACGCCACGGCCCGGCTTTGTAGCAGCAGGGGCTGTTTGCTTTGGTCACTGCGGCGAATTCCTTTGAAGGCAGGAGACTGAAGCACCATCTCCAGTGCCTCCCCATTTAACCTTGAGCAAATCACTTACCCTTTCTCTTCTCCTGGAGGTGGGGATAAAGCCACAGGAACCTCCCTCAGGGGTACTGAAAACTATAATGGATGCAGCCAGGTACTGATGATGTGCAGGTGGAAAGTGCTATTGCAAAGTTACTTTACTAGAGATTTTCTGTCAGCTGCAGGGTGTTTATGATCAAGCACAGTTTCCCTTTCCTCTCCTCCTTCCGCCCCTCCTCCCCAAATTCAGATGTGAATGTGCTGCGTATTGCCTCTCCTAGGCCTATTTTAATTATACAGCATAGCCAGCCCATAAAAGACCTAATCCCACAATCTAATCTTGGAGGCAAGGGACAGCTGACTGTCAGAGGAGCGCCCTTGAGGGTGCAGATGATGCAGCCGCCCTGCACAGCTAACACAAGACAGCCAGGGCCCTGCTCACCCTGCCTGCACTTCTCAGACAGTGACAGCACATGGGTGGCATCACACACACACCATGGCCCTTGGTCATCACCTGGTTAACAAGAGCTTGTGTAGAGGATGGCTATCTGGACATCTGGATCTAATTCTCAGGAGTACACACATGGTTTTAGTCCTTCACAAGCTTATATAAGTACATACGCATATAAATACATGATATAAATACATCCTCTAGCAGCAACAACAGTCGCTTATGTGAATCTTCAATGGTTCTCTCCATATGTAGATCTCACAGGACAAAGGTGGGAGATCCCAGAAGTTCATGGTCCATTCTGAAAAGGGGAAAGATTACCTTTTCTCATTGCTGCATGCATGTCTCATGACAATAGTAATAATAATAATTATTATTATTATGATACAACAGACCATTCTTACTACTCATGTCTGTGAAGAACAGGCACTGCTTTTGTACACACACACAGACATCA
The DNA here is from genome assembly GCF_963932015.1 of Anas acuta. Lineage (NCBI taxonomy): Eukaryota > Metazoa > Chordata > Aves > Anseriformes > Anatidae > Anas > Anas acuta. Next base: position 12,270,322 of record NC_088993.1, read on the forward strand.
ATAAGGCAGAAGCTTTATTTACAGGATGAAATTCCTCCTTCAAAAAGTGCTAGAAACGAACCGAAGGAATATTAATGCAACATCATGAATACCAAATGCATTAAATTCTGATTCAATAAAAGGCAGACGTCTGGATATTCTGATAAAAACGGGCCTTTATTTTTTAATTCTTCCTTTCATTACCTGGACTCTGTTGGTCAGAGCAACAAAATATAGTTTCTTTGATATGCAGCAAAACTGAAAACAATCTTGCAAGTAGCACAAAACAAAAACTCCCACAAAAGGGAAAGCTATAAAATTTGAGAGGCAACGAGGCTTTCAGAAGTGCCAGCTTCCCAGTGCAATGGCTGGAAGGGTGGCCTGGCCTGGCGGCAGTTCAATCATTTTGTAACGAAGGACAAATACTTTCAACATCCTGAGAAAGAGGGCGGAGGGGAGGGGGGCACGGCTCCCTTGCTTTCCCTCCTCCTGCTATTCTTTCTCCTCCCTCCCCCCACCCCTTGGATTTTCAATAGCTCTTTAGTGTTTCCATCAAAGGCTTTTACCATTCATCGTCCTTTCTGGTGCCTGCCTTCCACCTGTCTATCCATCACAGCCCTAACCCAGGTCCCCTTTTTTTCCCCCCTTTGCTATTTTTCATGCAGTGGGATTTGTTTATAAGCTTCTGTATTACCTAAGCTTGAGGGGAGGAGGCTGCTGGGAGGAAAGTGAGAAAGCAGGATTAAGGAGTAATAATTCAGCTCCGTTGCATTTCCATCTGAACGGTCATAAAATGTGCAAATCCTTTTCCTGGGAATTTCATGTCAGAGACCTTCCCTGCTGCTGCCCTTCATGTGCTCCCTCTCATGTGAAACCTAGCCTCGGGAAAGCTGCTTGCAGCTCCAAGGACAGCAAGGGGCACAGCGGGAGGGCAGGGAGAAGGCTTGTACCAGCACGTGAGCATTCAGATGCGGCTGCAAGCTACAGACAAGGGAGTGGGAGGCAGAAGGAACTGATTCCGGCAGGATGGGAGCAGTAAATGAAGAGAGACTATTTAATCCAACAGCTCCCAGCACCCCCTGCCTATAATCAATTAGCCTGGGTAAAAAATAAGTTATTTTTTCAGGACAATTCACTCTGTGAGAAAATGATACAGGAGTATACATGATTCACATTGCTATCATCTTGAAGAGATTCTACTGTCTCCTTTTTAGCTCATCAACTGTCACGAAGCACCAAAATAGGCATTTCTAGACCCCAAAGGCCCACCAATAATCCGTATTTGATAAAACTGTCAGAAGGACCACAGAAAGATATGGGTTAATGAATCTTTGTCATTGATTCAAACAGAGGTCAATGTGGCTGGATGTGGCTTCTGTAGGGAGGAAGGGACCAAAAAGCTGAGTTGTGTGGGTGTACCCTTGCTACCTTAACAAACACAACCAGAATAGCATGTAGTGGTAAAAAAGGGGCTGTCTGGATCTACTCCCTTAACCTAATGAGCTTACAAACCTTGTCTTGGTGGAACTTCATGCCATGTTTGCTGGACCTGGTAACAGCTGGAAACACTCTTTCACTTACTGGCACATCTTGGAGATACTGAGGATCAACCAACAGGTATCACATGTCAAAATAAGTTCATTTATTTGATAGGTATTTATTATTTTTCAATAAAATTGAAAGAGATTGGTTTCCCATCAGAAGCTCAGTTCTTTGTTTGGTGGCTTCTTGAACAGTTTGACCATACATATGACAACACAAAATATATTTCACCTGCTTGCAGTAGCAGTTTGCTATAAACTCAGTCCATCAAGGATTTACAATTCTAGCAGCAGTGGGGTATATATGAAATGAGAAGCCCTTTCATCCTTAAACTGCTCTGCAGTCTTATCGAGATGATGGAAGTCATTGTTTCTAAGGCCAGAGGAGTGCAGGAGTTCATTCAGCCAGTTCAGCTGTGCTAGGAGATGGTGTGCAAATTGGGTCCAAAGATGAGAGAAACAGCAGCCCTTGGTTTTGTGGAACAGTCAGAAAGAAATCCTTAATGACGTTAGCCTTGCTTTTCAGGCTGAAGAGGAGCAGTATTTCCACCAACTACACGATCTCAACTCTGCCTTCCCCGAGGGCACTGCAAGAGGACAGACTGCGATCGCTCACCAGCGTCACTCTCAGATGTCTGTGTTCTTCCCACCCACCAGCAGCCTCGAACCTGAGCACATCTTTGGCACAGCAGGTGGTATCCTTAATCCCATGGAGGGCCAGCCCGAAGCCAAGATTAGCAGAAGAATTTGTTTTCATTAAAATCCAACCTACCATTACCATCCTATCTGATGGTGCAGTTTTCAAATGCGCATGTCCAGCTATTCTAGCAGTAGTGTTTCTGCAGGGAAAGGGCAGTTCAGCAACCTGCCTCTTCACTTTCTAATGTCTTTCTTTTAATCAACAAGTAGCTAAGACAAACACAGCAAGGAATGTTAAATGCACCTCCTCACGGAGAATTTTGCCGGCAAGGTCAATGGAATTGGGATTTCGCCTTCATTATATTTCTTTTGACTGCAGAACTGGTCTGATTTTCCTCCCAGAGAATTTTTTATTATGGGCCCATGGAAAAAAATAAAATAAAATAAACAGAAAGAGACATACAAATAAACACTAATACGTGCAGGAAAAAATACAAACCTTAGCACCATGCACTCCCCTCATTATTAGACAAAGGTTGGGAAGGGTTCACAAGTGTAAAATGCTCATGTGAATTATGAGATTACTGCTCAGTTTTCTTTCAAGTCGTGGGCTGGAAACAGATGGTGGCTGTAGCATTTATGACGGCACAACATGTTACTGCAAGCCTAGCCATCTCTCTCTCTCTCCTCAAAAATGCAGCTGCAAGGAAAGTTGTGGAAAATCAGATTAATAGTCTCTTCCACCACACAGTTTTCCAGCCCTTCATCCCTGGCCAGCACATGGACAGAGCCATGTTGTATCCCAGCAAGAACGCTCTCCTAATGCCTCTCTTGAATGGTTACCACTGACTGGCTCATTTGATGGCTAGTTAAAATGAGGGGTTTGTTAGCATCTTAAAAAAGCCTCCAGAAACCAGGTCCTTAAGGTCATAGCAGATGCCATGTGACCCCAAGCACTCCATAAGGGAAACACTCAAAAAGAAGCAATCAGACTGTCTTTCAGCTGTTTATTATTTATACATTCAGTTCAGGCCAAGCAGGTTGATCTATAGGGAAACAGGAAGACAAATACAAACATTTGCAAAAGCCTTTTCATGACTTAGGAGCCTAAACCTCACTTTCAAGCATGAGTAGAAATTTTTACAAGGGCCAATGCTTCTTGGTTTTCGATAAGACGGCCTTCCAGCAGCCACAAGTTTAGAGGTATCTTAGTGCCTAAAGATAGAAAGAGCAGCTAACCTAATATTTAAGTATTTAGCCTGTATTTAAGAAAAAAAAATGCTCAAGCTTCACTGCCTGGATGCTTCAGTCCTGATGCAAATGCCCTGCTGCCTGAAATATGTTCAAACCTCCAGCAAAGCTGCCCTTGCAATGTGAGTGCAGTATGAGTGAAATATCCCCCATGGGGGGATATTCCCTACACCAGCTGGTGTTACCTTGGGACAGCACATCTGCACTTGAAACCATGAGATGAGCTAGGGCACAACCCCTCAGCTCTCTAGCCACCACTGAGGGGCTTGTTTACACCAGGGAACAATTTAAATCGTGTGACACTATGCTGTTTGTCATCCACAGGATCTCCGTGAAATCCTTGTGTGTCACAATGCCTCTGAGGCCTAGAGGAGCAGCAACTCACTAGCAGAAAATCCAGTAGTTTGGGATTTGGGCCCTTGTCCTGAAACAGATTTTTAGGATTATTTCTTCAATCAAGTTAGTTAAGAATCAGGCGAATATTAATTTTCCAGGCAAGTGTCACTGGTAAACCTGAGTATCCATGCTGCTTCCCTGACTTCCCTGGCCTCGCTAGCTGATGGAGAACATCAGTACCAGCTTCACCACATTCATCCTTTCATATTCAAATGTGATCCTGCTGTTCTCCCTACAGCTGCAGATATGCAATGCAGTGTTCTGCCTTCTGGGGTGTAGAACAAGACAACTGAAACCAAGACAGAAATCTACCATTTCCTTTACCACCTTTCAGCAGCTCATCCAGGAAGTTGCTACAGAAATACAACAGTGTACACATTTGAAACTTTAGAAAGCCTTTTCCCAGAGGTAGAATCTTTCTAGCCACAGTGTGTCTATCATACTTTTAAAAGATCCAAGGCCTTTCTTCTAAGGTACAAAAGGTACCTTTTTTTTTTTTTTTTTTTTTTTTTCGGAAACTCCATCCTGCAAAATTCATTAGTATCCTATGCAACAATGTATTTCCTGTAAATAATGAGCTATAAAGTGTATTAGAAGTTTCCACTTCTGGTTTTATCTTTTCCTGATCTAGTCTGCAAATTCTTTTGAAGTCACTTAAAGTGTTCTTCATGTATGCTTGTTTTAGGAAATACCAGATCACTATTGGCAAACTTCTCCTTAATTAAGGTAGATAAAGGAATCAAGATGATATGATCTGCTTAATTTTCCACCTTTTTAAAGATTTTTAAGGATTTTTTTTAAGGATTTTTTTTTTCACTTGCCTTAGAAAAGAAACATGCTGAAGAAAATAAGGAAGGGAGAGACCTCAGAGGCTCAGAGAGGGCAGCCATTGTTATCTATGGGCTTTCTACTGTAGCAGAACTGCTGACAGAAAGCCACTGAAAAGTTAAAGCTTTCCTTCAGTACTATGGTATAGTTTCCTGAAAGGTTGCAGACCATTTCTGGAACTAGCATCACTCCGAGCAATGCACAAAAGGAAAACATCATGTTTACACTGTTACCGCAGCAGGCTATTTGGGCCCTCAGTTCATCAAGCCAATTCAGATCATGCCTAACTTGAAGCACGAGTAACTTCAAAGAAACATCTCACATGCTTCAGGTTCAGCTTTCCACTGAGTACACTGCTGAATCATAACTTAGGGGAATGCAGGGAGTTAACGGGAAACACTTGTACTTGCTAACCCTAGCTGCTAAGTCCCCAAACCCCCATTAGATACACAGACAGGGCCTAAGCATTTTGGTTTGGCCAGCAGGCTCTTCACAACAAATGGATACAAGCTGTTAGGCAAACCATTCTGAAGTGCGCGTAAGAGAAACAGAAATCCCTGAACAAATTGTGACAACATGATTTAAAAGCAGCATTTGTGGCCATCAGTAAAATGCACAAGCTGAGCATTAACCTGCAGGACTTATACGTGGCTTGTTGAAGAAACCATTCTAACTGTGATAAATTGCTTCTGTCGCTTTTTTTTTTTTTTTTTTTTTTTTGTGGAAACCCATTGCAGTCAAGGGAGAATTCAGATCCTGAAGACATATTTTAGTAGCTTCCTTGCTCCAATGAGAGCTCTGAGCAGCTCAATTTGCTATGGGTGAGTTTGGACCAAGAAGAGTCTTCCCTCCCAAGTGCGTGAGCACAGAGCACTCAGTTTCCATGGGAATCTTGCTGCTAAGTAGATACCACCTCTCCTCAACCACGTCTTGCAGTATGAGACCCTCCCTTGCACGAGGGACATGTCAGCGTCAGGAAATGGGTCCTCTAGGCAAGGGGAAAAGGGGGAAACTGCAGGGCTTGGTGGCAGCCAGGGAGGATGCATCTTCATACAGGACCTTTCGAGCACGAGGAGGCATATATTGGCTTCCTTGAAGTGCTGCAGCATCTCTCCCTCCTTCTCTGGCTCCACACAGCAGGCACAGCTGGGCATCAGGCTCCAGCAGGGCAGGGCTCAGAGGAGAAAATCTGGCCTCTTATAACTTCCCTGGTCTTCAGCTTAAACCAGCATCACCTTTCTACAGAAAAGAGAGGAAAAACCAAAGTGCGAAGGAAAAGGTGAAGTATGGCTGGAGCAAGGAGGAAGCCCCATCTGAAATATCAGGCTGTTTCAGCAGTGAACTGAGCATGCAACAGGTACTTGAAAAGTCACTGCTGGAAAACACTTTTACCAAACAGGAGAAAGCAAACCTGAGGTTTGAGTGCCATGGCCTAGGGAAGAAAGGTAACACTCACAGCAACATCCCTGGGTCAAAATTGGCTGCTCTGCAGAACAGAGACAGAGGGATTTTGAAGCTAGCTGAGGTTTACTGAAAATCTTGAAAAAAGAATTAGGATCAGATGCCGAAATCCCTTAGACCACTGAAAAAAATGTCACAGCCAGGAACTCCAGCAATTCTGGAGCGCTCTTGATACTACAGTGCAGTCTACATGTTTGAGTTCACCCCCAAAGGGATCTGAGGCTGCTCAGCACTTCACCCACAGGCCCCCTCTGAACAGAGTCTTCTTTCTTGTGGTCAAACAGGGGATATCTTGAATTTATGTCTTGCTTCTCCCCTCGTGAGCAAACAAAACAATTTCTATGAGTAATTCTACCCACTAATTGCCAAGGAAAAGTCTGGTAATGAATGCTTTGCATTTTTGACAGGTCAGAGGCTTCCCTAAACAAAGTTGCTGTTTTATGTTTTCTAACAGCACATGTTCACATCCGGGGACCTTAGCAAATTCCAGGGTGGATGAGTCTCTGTGGGAAATTGCTTTTCCAGATTTTCTTGTTTTAACTGCTCCAGGAAATGATTCTATTTTTACAACACTAAACAGCAAAATATGAAACCATTATCTGCTTCATGTCAAGAGTTTCGGGTCAATTCTCAGGTAACTTGTCATCTCTAGTGAAGTCAATAGGGTTGTATCTATTTCTGTAAGTTAGTGATCTGGCCAGTTATGTAATTGGTTGATCAGTTACTAGAACATAGAGCTAGCTACCATTGGCCTAAGGAGTGTCCCATTTTCATGTGTCTCAAAGTCCATCCAAGCCCTGATGTATCGATAAGTGAAGTATTCAGGTATTATGGTCTATAAAGATGATTATTAACTGCTGAAAGATTTAAGCCCAAACATTTTCTATCAAAAGCTATTTTGTCACTGAATAATCACTACATGTAGTAGATTTTCTGGATTTTTTTTTCACCTGCCAAATAAGCCAGGGTGGGATTTTCAACTGTGCTTTTCTTCTACTGATTTCCAGTTCTTCTCAAGAATCAGGATGATTTTTAATCCCCATGGATCATCTGCACTTCTGGTTGTTTCTATTCTGTGCATGCCTGGTCTTAACAGCTACTCTCAGTTTCAAAGATGGACAGTAAAACCAGTTGCCTTCATTACAGAAGGTCAAAGTTAGTTTACAGAGGCCAAAACAGGCCTGATCTTGGAAGGATGACTGTGCAACTTTCAGGTTGGGAACTACGTATTCTTGGCTTTACACCTAAGTGAAAAGCTCACCAAACATCCCTCAAGAAACTAGCATACAGAAAACAAACTTAGAGACAATATCCAAGGAAAACAGTACCTAACCTATGACTCGTTCTTTGATTTACAACTGTGATTGTGGGCCCCACCTTACAGTCATATGCCATGATAATAGGTAGCAGTTCAACGAGAACCAGCCATAACTTTTTATGTGTTGTAGTGATTCTGAGCTAATTCAGCACATAATTTGGCCTGATGCAGCAAATAATTAGAATGACTAATGGGACTGATAACATTCCACAACTGAAAAATGAATGATCAGTCTTCTGATCTTGTGCACTTTCTTCTTCTTCTTCATTTTTTTTTTAAACTAAAACATGCCACATTTCACATGAATTTTTATCTAATTATTTTTCCCATCTCAAATTTGTCTGTTATGGATATGACTGTGAGTTTTCAAATTATGTTCTCTGATGTACCTGAACAGATCATCTTAAAGGGGATCACTGGATCACTGGCATTAGTAATGGTGGTCCTGAATCCACCCATGCCAGGAAAATAGTTTTTCAGAAAATAACAAATACAGCAAGATGGTAACCTCCATGGAAGCAAAAGAGAAGGGAATTCTCCTAGCTATTCTTTAGTTGTATATACTAGTCTTGTTACTTCATCTTTGGGTTTATTTCCAACATACTTCAAGACTCTAAGGACAAGAAGACCCCCAACCCTGTGCCAGAAAAGCACACTGAGCAAAAGCAGTAATAAACATCAACTCTGCTCCATTTGCCCAAAGTCAGTGGGATGTTTGTCCAAAGTTACATGCATGTTTAGGCACTAGTCTGAAGAAGGGCAAACGTGTTTTTCCATGTTAGGGCCTGGGAAAAGAATTCAGGATTGGGCCCATGATAAAAACAGCTCCCTTAGGAAACGTTACTCACACCATAAAAGGAATGAATAACAATGATGTGAGAAGTACAATGAAAAATTGTCTACTGAATTTTCGCAAATTCCCATAAAATATGAGTCTTCATTTTTTCTATGTGCGTAATTTTTACTACAAAGTCACGAAAGGTTGACTCCTTAGAAATGCAGGAAATGACCAGTTCATGATAGCATAACAGGCTGCATAAGTGCATGGGCTGAAAGCTGGATTTGCATCCGTCACTACATTCTTTGATATGGCAGTGGTTTTTGATCATGTATCCAATGCACAATAATTAGGCAAAATGACTTACCCTCAATCTTTTCAGTATTTAGCTCTAAGGGTGCAAGGATTCATTCCTGGAAAGGGAAGATGGTCGTGTGATTTAGGGCACTGGATGAGCACTCAGATCTGAGTCCTATCCCTTGTTCTGCCATAGCCTTGCTGTGTGACCTTGCACAGTCATTTCTCCATGCCTCGGTCTCGCCTAAAATGGGATAACAATAGTTCTTTATTTCAGAGGGGGTATGAGTACAAACCTGTTCAAGGCTGTGCTGCAGTGAGACACTACAGCAAAGAGCAGCACAGAAAAGCTCAAACATGAATAATACCTTCTATTAAAATGTGGGAAAGCACACAGTAATTATTTAAATAAAATAAAAAATACAAAATATAGGCTTAGTTTTGGGGAATAAAACACTGATGGGCTTCTCTCTTTTACCTGAAATTAAAGCACACATAAGTGGGATCCTCAAGGGTTTAAACAATCTTTATCTAGAGATCTGCTAGTCTAGAAGCTGTGGAGTTAGAAACACCAAGAAAACGACTTCCTTTAAAACAATTATGTACCTCTGCTTTGTTTCTGTTTTAAAGCAACCAAGATTTTCAGCCCAAGAGAGGATAAGATAAATACTCAGGATAAGATTTTCAAAGTCATGGAAGGGGCTCACAAACATGATTTCCTTCAATTTACTGTAAAATATGAGCATGCGAATCCGAGGGAGCTTTGAAACTTCATCTTTGCTTTTGGATACACTTTCAAATTAAATTATGAAGGGAAAGTGAATTTTAATTGAACTGTCAGATGTCTGGAATAGCTTGAACACCACTATTCCAGAGTTACACTGCTACTGGAGTTGGATAGAGCTTCAGCAGCGAGCCTTCAGTAACGAGTATTTTTCCAAATGCAAAGATGAATCTTTTCCTCTCCACAAAAGCTTGTCTATATAAGAGCATTTGTTTTTCACGTGGGGGGGCAGTTATGGGCCTGTTGGCCTGGGAGACAGGATCTCAGGGTACATGCCTAGATAAAGCAATTGATTTAGAGATAAACAGATCAAAGACTGTTCTCTCAGGCAGGAGGAGAGCGAAGAGATATATGATGAGAAAGAACCTAGGAAGGGAAAATCCTTGAGAAAGAGAGAGATGGGAAAGTCAGGCAGAAAATAGCTGTAAAACAGCCCACAGAACAGGAATATGGACCCAAGGAAGACAGCCAAGAGAACCTGGAATACTGAAGCCCACTGGAGGGAGGAGATGTGTGAGATGCTGTTCCAAGAAGAGTAAAAAGCCTAAGCTCGAAGACATAGAAGAACCAGAGCTGCCTGGAAACCTCCAGGGCTGGAGAGGAGCAACTGCCTTCAGTCACCACGCACTAACGAAGCAGATGCCAAGCAGGACAGAGAACAGAAGAAAAGGAAAGAAAACTGGCACATATTCCTTGATTTCACTCAATAAAAGCAACTGAAGGGCAGCTCAGGAAAGATGAAGCACAGTATTAAACGTAATGACTTGACTAGAGAATCAACACTCATGCACCATATTATAACATGGAGATTGTTTTCAGGCACTGTCTTCCAAATATGCTTTTCGATCAGAAAAGACCACAAAATCAGACCAACAACTTCTGAAGCTTTGGACAGAGGAAGTGACTGTAGAATGTAAACGGAATAACATTTTGCCAAAACACTTTGTCCCCAAATCTCTGCCTGGTTTGTGCAAGGACAAAAATGACAAGATATTTAAGGATTGCACGGAAACATGACTTTCAACGACTACCATTTTAAATTCATTTCTTAAGTGCCCCACTAGCCCTCCACCCCATGAATAACAGAGTTGTTCAACACATATCTGGCGGCTCCAACTGCTCACACCCTTCCCTCTAACACTCCACATGTTGCATTCTAAAGTCCAAATGGAGTCCAGCTCCAAAAGTGGAAGAAGATATGACACGGCATTCACAAATGCACAGAGAACTGTTTAATTTACAGCCACAATGGTGAAACAAACCATTTCAGAGCTTGGACATTCAAAGTTAAGTCTGACACTCATTCTTATATTCACTTATTGTGCTTAAGTATTAGAGAACACAGGATTACATTAACAGTACACAACAATCTGAGATCCCTGCAGGACCGAGTAGTGAAAGGGATGAGCAAGAATGAGGGACCAGCCCCTCAAGTGGTGTAAGCTGGTACAGCTCCATTGCAGGCAACAGAGCAATGGTGATTTACACCAGCTGAGGATATGGGCCTTGAAATGTCCAACTTAACTTTGAATTGATGTCTCCTGTGTCACAACCTTTAATGTTACTGTTCCTTCTGGTTGTATTTGCCATCTCAAAGAAGGTCTACTAACACCATAGCCTGTAATGTTCAAAAGGCTGGCGGGTAATATCTCAGCCAGACAACAGTAAATGATACTTATGTCATGACACTACTCCTCATATTTTAAAACCATGGACTGGATCCTCATCTGATGTAAATTAGCTTAGGGGAGGCTGAAATCAAAAACTTTTGCCAATTTATAATAGCTGAGAATATAGCCCTGAGATTTTTGTGTTTTCTGCTGCATGCCATATAAACACTGTGCTTGAGAGCAAAGACTCATGTGCGTTTCATTCCTTGTAACAAAATTAACTCAACACTACAAGTCTCAAACAAACAACTACTGGAGAAGACGCTGTTCAGTCTTCATTCCCGCTTGGTTTGCTGAATTTGGCATAACAAATTTATTTGCTGGCACCAGTAAAATGCATGCCTTGGCCTGCTCTTTTCCAGGACTTTAACAGAGGGCCAGACTCCCTGGTGGTGTAAATCAGCAGAGCTCCATTATACTCAACAGAGTTACTCCAGGGAATCTGGCCCACAGACTTGAATGCAACCTCTTATGCCAGTGCAACCAAAGGACTCTCAAAAAGTTGTTTTGCAAATTATTCCACTTAAGTGACTTTGACATCCTTTTATATCTGCACAGTGTCTGAGTGGGTCACATAATGCTTTTCATCTACATGATTTTAATGGATAAATGATTTTTTTTCATTAGATATCTTTTAGACAAAAACGGAACGGAGCAACATTATTGGCATCCCACTGAAACATAAATATATAAATTACATTTTATACACTTTTTTAAACGCAGACACATACATTCATGTGCATAACATTGTGAACAGTACACTTAGTGGAAAACAAGCACAGACAATCGTAGTTAAATGTATTTCCAGTTTTGGTGCTCAACAAATACACTGGGAAAATGATCACAAAATAGAACGGTGACTAACTCTATCTCTGCATTAGCATCTGAAGCCAATAATGCCTGTTAGCTAACATTGCTTTGTTTGGTTGAAATTGGACATAGCTACTGGAACGGAGGGGGAAAAGGGAGGAGGATGTTTGAACTATATTTAAAGAAATGGAAAGGTTAAAAATCTCTCTCTTTTGTTGTTTTAAGGTTCTGCAGTTCATTCACATTTGAAGATATTTTTGATTTGAATGGAAACACTGTCTTAAGATAACATTTTGTCGTTCCAAACTAAGAGGAGAAAACTCTTTCATCTCTTTGTAGATGTTTCACAAAGAAAAGAAACCAGTAGTTCATTTTACATATCCAATGAGATAATCCAAATAAAACAAAGGGTACATAATCCAAACTACTGGGGTGGGGCAGTGATTTTGGCCAAGTGAGTAGCCATGTCATATCTGGCACAGACCTAAATTTCCAAAGCAGTAAAGAAGGATTTAGCCATGTGGCTCCCACTGAAATCCATGGGGAGCTGAACATTTAATCCTTTGGCACTTTGAAAATACAGGACCTTGTGCCAGAGTATTTTATCTGCCCTGCTATAGTTAAAATAGATTTTGATGTTATTTGGGCTATTCTACTACAAAAATATGACCACAAAATGCTTTTTTTTCTTTTTTCTTTTTTTTTTTTTGGTTCAAGAAAACATAGCAGGCTTTCTCAGGTATATAAAACTGTTAATTTTTAGATAAAAATACAAACTTCACCTTTACAAAAACACATATTTCTGTTGAATACACATAAAGCATAACATTTTACCAAAAATAAAGAATTTTAGGTTTTGTTCAAATATTTGCAGCAAGGTAGTTCCCATGCCACCATGACATTGTACAATGCAGATACAAGAATTTGTACATTTCACACAGCTCCAACATGTGAAATAAAAGTATCTGTATACTGATAAGAATGACAATTGCTAACACAATATCACTAGTAGGCAACTGGCATAAGTCTTAAAGAAAAAAAAAAAAAAAAAGGATTTCTGCATGGATATCCTATGATTTGTTTACGCACGTCTCTTTTTTTTCTCTTTTTTTTTTTTTTTCTGTTTTTGTAATGCTTTAAATTACGGGGGAGGTTGGGGAACATAAACCAAGAAACGTCTAGAAAATTATGCATAGGTATACCATTTTTATTTTAATACATCTCATTAGTTTGCATCCCACTAGGAGAAATACCATAACGTTTTGTGTTCTGCTTATTGTTATACCAGTCTTTTATATGTGTTATTGGCAAATGTAGTCCAAGAGATAATAAAAAGCTAGGCAAAGAGTAAAAAGAAAACTTAATAATCACTTTATGGTGTAAAAAAAAAAAAAAAAAAAAAAAAAAATCCACTTAAGGCTCCCCAGAAGGTTTTTTTTTTTTTTTGTATAGACTTTTAAAACACCACCAAGCAAGGATGTATTGTTCTATAGTGTTTGCGTGGCATTTGATCATTTCATACATTCCTGCTTTTTTTGTGCCTGAAGTCCATCAGCATCCATCCATCTTCATCAAGAACGCAGGCACATTTCTTGACGTAAAGCACCGTTGACTGCTCTGACAGAAGTCCACTATTCACTTAGATTTTTGTCATGTTTTTGGGTACTTTGGGTATCCTCCATTCATTCAACTGTCTTTTTTCTTTTCTGCTTTTCTTTCTTTTTTTTCTTTTTTGGACAGGGAAGCTTCCTATTGTTTCACAGAGTGCTACAATACTTGCTTTGATGTCACATTAAACAAATGTACATTGTCTCTTTGTTCTCATTAAGTGTTCTTTTGAGCCAGTTTTTTCACATAGGAGAACAAATAAAGTATACAGTCAATAAGCACCATACATAGTAGGTTCAGGAATGTAACAAACCATGTACATCCATGTCCCAGAGAGAAGTTTTTTTTCTAGCTTATTTTCACCTTACATCTGCAGGAGAGAAAAAAGATACAATAACTCTATGATTAGAATCAAAGGTCCTATCCTCTAAGTAGATGACTTAAAAAAAAAACTGTTCTGCATGAAGAGTCACTAACCTGGGACAAGAAGTTCTAAATGCTGTTTTGATTGAGTTTACATGCTCACTTTTAAAGTTGAATTTTAGAAAATCTTTGCTTCTATCATACTACTCCCAATAAATACCTGTTAATCTGAAACAGGATATGAAGTTTAGCATTTTTTAGAAAAGATACATCAGTATAAATGAAAATTGCCATTGGGAGTTTATGTGCAAAAATAGGTGCTTGAAATCAAATTCACCGTCATACAGGCGTTAGGCATATACACTGCAAAATTCAAATAATTCCCACTCCAAATACTAGAATCAATTGCAAGTACTGCAGTTTACATAATTTCAAGTCATTAAGCAATGAAAACTCTGTATTTAATTTGGAATGTGTATTGCCATCATCATACATTGCTAATATGTTGGCCAAAGGATTTCAGTCATTTTTGCATTGAGAGGGTGTTAGTTTTTCACTACACTGAAAAACTGATGAATTTTGATAAGTGACTGGCATCATCCTACTGAGACTGAACAGACCAAAAAAAAAGATCTTAATTTTCTGGTGTAAGTAGCACAGGGCCCTGCAACACAAAAATGGAATTTCTAAGCATCTTCCTTCTCAGGTAGGCAGATCAAGAGACCACCTTGGGTGCATGTACAATCAATCCCAGTTCATGCCAAAACAAGGGTTTGATGGTCATGCATATAATAATATTTACCATGTACATATGCTCAATGTTTTACAGCCAATGACTCAGAATACAACAGTTTGTAACCTGGCAATTCATTCATGCATTATTATGTGATGCTTTGACCTCAGAAATCAATAATAATGAAACAAAAGCAGAGGCAATGGAACTTGAAATTTCAGAAGCTGAAGTATTAGCACCCTCCAAAAAAATAATAAATAAATAAAAAAGAAGAAAAAAAAAAAAGGCAAGAAGAGGAAGTAGCTCAAGAATGTAAGATGCTGATGGTGATGTGGAGCTTAAAAGAAAAATACCAGCAGGTAGAATTATCAAAGCCAATCAAATCTAATCTCTTTGCAGCCTTGAGGTAGCAAGTGTCAAGATTTTGAACAGTGATTAAGTTGAAGTGATGATATTTGATTAAGTTTTCCAGTACTTGTGCTATTAGGGTGTTCAGCATATAGGTCCTACCTGAATATCAAATAGTTCCAGTAGGTTTTATGTTGGTTTTAACTTTTTTCGTTTCCGTTTTTTACCTGATTCCCTAGGCCTTCCTGTTAACATAAGGGCAGGGCTGGTAAAAAGCCCTAAGGTAATGCATTTTGTTGAACACTGAAGTAATAAATACTCAAACCGTTTACATTTCAAAGAAATCTCATTATATTTTGCATTAAAGTAATAACTTTATAACGTCTGATTTGACATTCCGTTTACAAAGTAATTATACAAAAGTAAAGAAATAATAAACGAAGTTGGCATTGCATACGTCATTTCCAAGATCCATCTATAATTACTGTTACCATGCTGTATTCAACATTTGCTTTCAGCTCTGTAGTTAAGCTATTTTCAGCTCACCATCCACTTGCTGGTGCAAGTTTTGTTCCTATCAGTAATTAAATCCTAGAAAACTTTATTCTTCCATTCCAATTTTACTCCATTTTTTCACACACAATTGATCTAGCAGAACTGTTTTTTCCAAATACAGGACAGAAAAAATATCGAGCCATACACACAACAAAAATAATCACTTTAAATGTGTTTTTGTCTACTCACAACTCAACCTAGTTTTAGCTAAAACACTCAGCTTGGATTATAAATTATGTCCAATAAAAATCACAGCAGAGACCTATCTTTGCTTTTACACAAATTCTAATTCTTCTGCTCTGTACATAGCAACTGAAGTTTACATTCACTTAGACCAGGTTTATGTCTCCAAGCTAGACAGAGGCAGTACAGAAAATCCTTCCTTACCCAGACACCTATGAAATCCATCACCATTGGGCAGCTTTCCTCCTATATTTACTTGCTCTTCACTGACTCTAATCTCAGAGCTGGGTCTATTGAACCCCTAAATTCCTGGCAGAAGAAAAAGCAACTTTTGGGGTTACCTTCAACCAAAATCAGGAGAATGGGAGGCGTTCTTTTTACATATGTCAAGTCCTGCATTTATTGCACCCTAGCAAAAGGATCTGAGCTAGCAATTTTAGGTGTTTTTATGAAAGTCATGTTGAAAATAAGAATTCTTCCCCACAAATCTTTCCCCATGATAATTTAAATGTTGTCTTGAGAAGGCAAACACACACTTAACCTAGCAACTGCCAATAAATTCTTGACTATATATGCATAAGAAAACAACAGGAACTGGCACTGTTGTTTCAAAACTCCTTACTTCTAAATAAAAAAAAATATATTCCTAAGTGCTTTATATTCTTTTCATTAATATTTTCCCCAAGGTCAAGTAAATCTCAGCCTTAACCCTGTCTCCACAAAGTCTAAAAAAATTAGGCAACAGAGTTCACCAATAAACTGCAACAGGACAACCTTTAACTTAGTTAAGCAAGACTTGAATAATATCGGTCATTTACTTTTATTTAAAGGCTGACCTAATGAGAATTGATAGAATTTAAACTTCAAGTCCATACTCTTTATCCAGCACAAACTGTTCCTAATTTTGCATCTTCAACATATGGAGAGGTAGCTGGGGGCTTCTCTACTTAAGTTCACGGGAAGTAAAATTTGCTTTACATTCTTTACTAATATAAAAACAAGGTCCATATGAAATAAGCATTAATGCAAAAATAAAAGGAAAACATACCAGTTTCTTCTTCTCTATAATCTGAATTAGTATTTGATGATGTACAGGTGCATTCCATATGCTCTTCTAATCTCACCAGAACTTCTTTTAATTTTGGCTTTTTTCTAATATATTCCACTTTTGCCACCTATAAAATACGATGAGGTACGTACTGAGACACATTAACATAGTTCAGGACTGAAGACAGATAACTATATACCCCTATTTTTGAATGAAGCCAAACCCATACAAAATGTCAGCATACTAATCATTTTTTATCTTAATTGTGCATCATGTAACCAGTTATTGCACTATTTGTTTACTCAAGTTCAGCACTTTGAAACAATTTTCTTTTCCCCCAAGAGATAAAACAATTTCCCATTCATTTTGTTTTGAAGTTTTAAGCAACTCACTTTTCATGTATACCACAATAAACTTATGTAGGGATTTCAATCAGTGTTTGTTCTTGTGGACTGCTACTTTTAGCATGCTTTTCTGTACATGTTGACCACTGTTCTTATGCTGAAGGCTAACAGTGAAGACATTAGGTTGGTTTGTAACACATTTTATAATACGCAAACTGTTGCCTTCAAAGCCCTCTGAACGTAAAGCACCCAACTTCTTCAGAGAACCAGCATCCAAGTATCAGCTTAGAAAGCAGTAATCTCAGTCCTACTCACTTCTTGCAGGGACTGGGACTTGCTTACAAGAGCGCCCATGCACTGTTGTTAGGTCCAAGGGAACTGCCACTTGCAAACTGGATCCAGCCTTTGGCTTTATTGTGGATGGCTAGCAGGTACACTATTCCTCTCCGTTCCATCCAACAGCTTCCAACTGCATTGCTCCACTTTGGGCCAAAGCACTGGCATCCTTAAGAGAAAAGTCTGGAGGGCAAGGTAAGGTTGAAGGAAGGAGCATGCTGGAGAAGCTCTGCCTACATGGAAGTCTCCCATGTGAAGGAAACCAATGCAGAAAAAAAGGACATCGGGGTTGGGGGGACACTGAACATGAGGAAACCTGACCAGCTCGGTGCCAGCAAGCAGAAGAGGAGGCACAGCACAGGGGGCAGGAACACTGCTGGGCTGGGACGCTGAGATGGGTTGTGGGGTGCTGGGCACAGAGTTGTGCTAAGTGTCACAGGCATGATGGTCATGTCCATGCAACAGGACATACAGCATAGTGTGAGAAAAGAGGGTGTTAGACAGCGTGTAAGGGGTCAGTGTTGAGTTTACAATTGTGTCGAACACTGCATGAGTGGGTGGTAACCATTTGCTTGAAATGGAAAGCACTGAAATGAAATCATGTCTTCTCAGTCCTACTAATGATTTATCTACCATTTGACAAAAGAGGACTGCACTATGTCTGTCCCAGAAAACAAGAAGACTACATAACACAGGTATGCATTATAAATGAGATAGATGAGGGAGCAGAAGAACAAGAGAGGATGGTTGCCTATAAAGAAGTTAAATGACAGAGCCAAAAAGTCCAGCCCAAGCAAAACCTCCAGCTACTACCAAATAAAGCATTCACAATTACAGACTCTCCTGGTAATACTTTACTTGTGTGTTTGGTGGGGTTTTAATGCTCCAAATCAACCTTCACACTGCAAAAACCATTCCCTGGCCCTCCTAAAAATGGAACAACACTCTCACAAAACGAGAGTGGTGGCTGGAAAAAACATCACATTCCCAGTTCCCAGAAACACTCTTCTGGTTCTGTGGACAAAAAACTACCAGGGACCTCTGAATGACAGTAACAGAAGCTAGAGCAAAACCCTGGCCTTATTAAAGTCAATGGGAGATCTGCCATTGCTTGCACGGAGCCAGGATTTCAAATCCACATTTTAGTCACCACCTCTTCTGTCAACAGGATCTGGAGACTATTTTCATTTATCCAGAAAACTAAAGTTGCAGAAAGACAGATGCAGTAACTAAAATGTCCACAGTAAAAGGTATCTTCCAAAACTGTCAGATCTCCATATAAACAGATTAAGAGCTGGCCGTGACATACAAGAATGCTTTTGCTTGAAGATTAACTATGGGTTGAAGCAGCATGTTTCAAAATCTCCTATCAGAACCCAACTCCATCAAGCCTTTGAACACAAAGATTTGAAAATGTATGGTAAGACTGACTCATCTGGCATCAAAGGATGACTAATCCTTAAAATTTACAAAAACAAACAGTAATTAAGACACCTCTATCACCAGAGACAAAGAAAGAGACCCAGCAATCATGAAACACTTTTCAGATCTGCCATGCTTATTACAGCTGTTGGAATACACCAGACTTATTGAAAATTACATGCAACAAAAATAAACTGTAATCAAGCTTTACGAAGTCTGTCCCTGTTTTGCTTTGTTGTCCAAACTGAAATACGTATGTAGTTCCTATGGCTATTTGGTATTAAACAACAGTAAAAAAAATTTAAAAAATTAAAAAAATAAAAAAGATGATGCCATGAAGAAAAGGATCATAATGAATTTAAGAAGCAGTTTAAAGGTCTTTTTTTTTTTTTTTTTTACTGTGCTGTAGTTAATATACAATCCAGCATACATCTCACTCCCTTGTTTCATGCTACACAAGTTAAAGGAATGATGTTTTTCAGTATGTTGTAAACATTCAAACTGAAACAGCACACAATAGAGTTAAATTGCTGTGCTTGTGTCATCTCCTAGCACCTGCTGCCAAACAGGATCTGTAATTAATGCTAATCTAAAACGATAAAGGTTGCAGGTCAGATTTTCAGTGGCTATAAACAGGGATGGCTATGCTAATAGCATGGGATTTGGCCTTCTGTTAGCATCTTTTTTCTTCTTTACATTTTTGTTCCTGGTGTTTATCTTGTGCAGTTACTATCATGAGTATTATTACCAAACTCTTTGAGATGGCCAGAAAAATATTTGGTCTCATGGAACATCATGGGAACACATAGCGCTCCTTCATGAGAGACTATATCTGGAAGTAGCAGCAGGTGGAAAGCAACACTGTAAGAAAAAGCATACAGAACACCTCTAGCACAAAGCCAGAATTTATCAAGGGCAGGAACTTGCAAGATGAGTCTCAATACAGAAAATTCCTTGTAACACAGTAAGCAGTGAAACTCATGTGGCTGACGGCTAAATAAATGATGGGAAATAAAACCAAAACAATGGCTGAATGAGGATGATTCTTGGGATTAGTTATTTCTCCCATATTAAAGCAGGTGTGTTCTGACATGATGGGGGAAAACCTACCCTCACCTCACAACTGTGATCTTTACAGCCCTCAGGTCTGCAAGCAAGACGCAGGTCTACAGAGCACAAAGGCACCAGAAGGACTGAGCAGGGATCCTGGCAAGTCACTGTGCATTTTGTGGGACCAGAGCCGCCGCTCCAAGGACAGCAGGATGGGCACAGTGCCTTCCAGGAGACACTGTGCCAGCTGTGTGCGCCTCCCCAGCACAGGAGGGACAGGAAGCAGCAGGGAGGCCATCCGCCTCAGAGCCTGGCTGCCACCCATGCTAAAAACCCAATTAAAGACATTCACAGGGCACTCCTCCAGCAAAATCCCTAAGGGAAGCTCTGTGCACAGTTATGTAGGGTGGGGTTGGGACAGCTTTCCATGCACGGAGCCAGGGATGCAAGGTGCTGTCACTGCTGCTGGGATAAGAAAAGGCCCTGGCAGTGCCTGAGGCAGGGGCAGCCCTGTCACAGCAGCGGGTGTGCTCATAAATGCAGTCCCAATGGTGCAAGAGGCAGAGGCCACCACGGGCCATGCTGGGAAGGCCTCCAGAGGGCAGTGAGGGGGAAGCCACCTCCTATGGTGCAGTGGCCATGCTTCAGCCAGGGCACACAGCCTCGGGCCCGGGGACAGAGCCTGGGGGTCCTGCAGCAGCCCCACTGCCCCCTCAGCAGGGTACAGTCATGGCAGGTCTCCATGTCCAAGCACCCTAGGACAGAGCAGCCAGGCCTTGTCTTTTGGCAAATGACTTGGATAGCAGAGCTCTCCTCATGCTCTGAGGGCACCTCTCCCGTTTTCAGTCTTCATCTCACCTGGAACAGGGTTTCCCTTGTTTCTCCCATTCCCAAACTGACCTTTGATACCTGTCAGCTGGACCTGCCTGCCGGTCCGTTTGTGTGCTGGCAGTAATCTTCATTTAGGTCACAGCTAAATCAAAGTGCTGCTTATCCTACTGATAGAAAGAGTCACTGAGGAAAAATGTTCTTAAACCTGCATACAGCCATTTTACCCACATACATAGTTCACTCTACAAGGCCTTCTTAACCTTTTCAGGTGTTGGGCAGCTCTGCTGAACAGCTCACACTGATTTGCTGTGGTTTTGTCTGTCTCTTGAAAACCTCTCTACTTCCAAACAACAACCGAGGAGCAGTTCCTGTGTTCCCTCCCTTCTGGCTCCTTTTCTCTTGGTCTTTCTCTCATATTAATTTACTGCAGGAACTAGGTTAAATTCTTCCAAATCAGCTCAACACTGAATATTCAGAAATGGCAAAAAAAGCACGTATGGCTATGGCCCAAGGCCAAGCAGAAGGCAGAGCTGAGGTGGTTTAGCTCATTTCTTAGTTTGGAAACAAGCCTTGCTGCAATCAACACTAATACTCAGCTTCACTATTCAATATTAGGAGTATAGGCAGGATTTGCTTTGTAATATTAACTGTTTTCTGCTGCCCTGACCAAAAACGTGAAGAACATCATGCTGAACATTATAAAAAAATCTCCTGGGAAGACTCAGTTCAGAACCCCACGAATAAATTAAGGTCTAGTACTTGGTAAATACTTGATCTCACTGTGCAGAAGCATCAGAATCTGCAGATGTTACTGAAACGCTTTTGCAGACAGCAGAAGAAATGGATCTGTAACAGACACCAATGACCCTCCTCACCAATCCTTGTCACCATCCCTCTATCAGAAAGACAGTAACGCAATGCCCTCCTTCCTTCCTATTGAAGTGTAACTCCCAACCAGACACTTCATTTCAATCACATTTTTGCAACATTCTATGGGTACAGCTTACTGAATAGAGATTTCTTTAGGACCAGGAGGGCTGTGCTCTCCACATCCATTACAGTGCAGGGGAAGCCTCTCTTTCACTCATCTACCCCACGAAGGGGAAACCTTAAGAGGACCAGTTTTGGGGAAGCCATGTCACCAACGCCCCTGGCTTGGAGCCTCCCTACAGCTCCAGTTCCACAAACCCATTAACAGTACACTGGGCACCTAACCAAGGCTCAGTAAAGGCAAAATGAGGACATTCCCAAACCCTGTAGCCTTTGAGTCACGTCCCCAAGAAAGGAATGCCCCATACAAGCCCCTCCAGTGCTCCTCCCACACTGCCACGGCTGTCTCTTAACCTTGACTACAGTGGCCCTCAGTGAGACAAAGAAAACACCCTTTGCTTTAGCCTGTTAGATGATGCAAACCCACTTACTGACCTTTCTGGGTGAACATTTTTCTAGTGTGAATGGGCCAGCTATGATCTCACTACCTTGTCAATGAAGAGGAAGTGGGGAAAGCCTTTTCAATGTTTAATCAAAAGAGGGCTTTTATACAGTCTGACATAAGGGGAAAATACAAGACAGCTTTCCAACCGCATTGCAGGAACAGCTGAGAAGGCTCTCCAAAACTGCTCCCCCTACCTTTCCAGAGACCCTCACTTTGGGCCAGCTACTTAATGGCATGAGCAGACATTGAGCTCTGAATGTCAGATTGGCAAAAAAAGCTCATAAAACCATTAATTATATCAAAGCTACAAGAGGATCTGACTCTGGAGGGCATAAATATGGATTCTGTTCAGAGATTTCTGGTGTGACAGTGGGGTCAGCCTACAAACCTTTACAATGAACATCCTGTTCCTGCTTGACCTCTTGTCCTTTTTCTTTCCCTTCTACTTAATGACTATTTGGAGCAGTCTTGGAGCTTGGAAAAAAAAAAAAAAAAAGTCCTCCAAAGCTGGCTGACGTATATTGATATTGCTGGTGGCAATATATTTACACAACCACAAAAAGCAGCTGCTCAGCTGAGCCTACTTTTAGCTTGCACCCTATTAAAATGAATGCAAATCTAAAAGCCCTAAAACCGTATCAGCAGACTGAGTGAGAGACTATGTGTGCTGAGGAAGCAGACCCAGCAATGACATCCTGCAAAGGTGCTGCCACTTGTTTTTTGAGTTTGCAACCTCAAGGCTTTTAGGGAGCCCCTGGGGACCCTGGGCAACAAGGGACTGCAACAATCAAAGATTTCTCTATTACTTGGGACAAGTTTCTTGCTTATTTGTGTGTGAAAACATCTTTCAAATGTTCAAAAAAGGAAAAGAAAAAGAAGTCCTTCTCAGATGTCTGCCTGTGTGTATGAAAAACAATGAACTGGCCCAGATGCCATTCTTTGTGTCTAAAACATACAGCACTACATGAGTTAACAGCACCTTTCTCAACGAAATCCATTCCAAACAGAGATAAGTATGTTGAGCTGGGCAATTTTATGTTCAAGAATGTGTTTGTTTTGTTTTGTTTTTTAACAAATTCTGCACTTAAAATACTCAAAGCAACATGAACTCAGAGGTTTAGCAGCATAAATGGTAAATGTAAGTCTAATCTCCTACATGCTGATGTAAATCAACATTACTTGTTTAAACACTGATAAAAATAAGAACACAGTGAAGCCTAATGAACACAAGAAATATTTCACGTAGTATTTACTGGAAAATTGCAACAGGGATTTTGTCTAATGAGTAAATACAGCATGAAGCTGTTGAGTCTTCTATCCCTGGGGTAAGATAATTTGAAACACATTTTTTCAGATCAAAAGTGTTATGTTGTCAAATATAAAAGCCCAATTTAGCCTGCATAATATTTAATTAAGAAAACAGCATTCCATACTGTGATTTATTTATTTTTTTAAGTCCAATGCCCCTTGAGTCATTTTATCTTCTTAACTTTAAGATTTGTACCATGCAAGATCATGGGAAAGACACAATCAACTTTATTTTAATTACAAAAAGAGAAAAACCTAAAGGGAATCCTGTGAAAATCAAATCCAAACCCAAGATTTTCCAATGATGATGTCATTTGAAAAGGCCCTCTGCTCATTTAAAATAGAGAGGAGCACTGTATCTGAACCTCTTGCTAAGAGGATGGATAATAAAGATTCAGCCACAATACCTGAAGTTTCTAGACTTAGGCGGAGCCTCTTGGGGCTCTGCAGCCACGATCTGCTCACCTTGACGCTTCTGTGATGTATCCGTGAGGGCTGGCATTTCACGCTGCTGGTATTGCAGCAGCCAGTGCAACGTTTCACTTCCACGCAAGGTGGCCATATCAGGAAGTTGGCCGAGGTGGGATCAATCTGACTCCGAGGTATCTCGTATATAACCGTCCGTGTTTTGCAGACAGCTGGGATGGCCTCCTCTGCGAACAGAAGAAATTCACACTTCCAGGTGAACAGCTGCTCTCACCTCAGAGTGCCCAGATACTTTACACTGCCGATTTACCAGTGGCATCCTTAGCCAGGGCTAAGACAGTGCTCTCAGTTCGCACCACTTCCTGACAAGCCAGTGCCGAGTATGCCTACCACTATGCTGTGGGTGCTTCCTTACAGAAAGTCTGGACTCACTGCCAAAAACCCAGCCCTAAAATGCAAGATGACAATGGCCTGGCTCCCAACATAGCTCGGAGCACATACCACTAGATAAGGCAAGCCTGGCTCTTTAGAAGTGACAGCAAGCCAGAGGCTACTCCCGATTAGATGATCCTCCAATACAGCCTCATAATGACTGCTTAACAGCAGCTGTTATTTTACAGTATTGGGGCAATCATTGCATGCATATATTATCACACAAACATGCAATACCTGGCAAATGCCACAGCAGAAGTTGCACTGAGGATATTTTTATCACACCCAAATTGGCTGAGCTGGAAAACAACCTGCACCAGCTTGAAACTTCTGAGTCCTGGGTTTCCACTTACACACTCTTAACATCCTCATATCAGGGAGTCTGGTCCATCTACCATCCCCAAGAGCAGCAGCTTTTTTTTTTTTTTTTTTTTCCCTAAATTGATGTTATCAAGTCTTTGTACCTGTTGGGATTTATTTGATTTGTTATTCTTTTGAATGAGGCAAAATGACAAGAGTAGCATGACTGAAGAACCTGCAGTGTAATTTTCAGCTAAACAAATTTGCTGCTGGTCTCAGGTAAGCTGAGCTTGTAGATGGCAGTTTCAGCCACATAAGCATTAAAACATGTAGCTCTCTGCCACTGCAATGCATGATTGCTGCCATGAAAACTCCAAACTAGGCATCGTTTTCAACTTAGGACTGCCTAAGAAGTCAAGCTGGTAATTTAAGCCAGTCCAGAAAATAATAGCAATCGCAGAGACTGCTTGTTTGGAGCTAAGTTCTCTGAAGACAGCTTGGATTTTTTTGCCTTTCAGTGGAAGCAGTGATAGCTTTGGGTCATATGGGGCAGGGAATTGGAATGCTGCCTGCGCTTCTTCAGTTACTCCTGAAGCACAAGAAGTTCAGGCCTGGCCTGCACCTGTAACATGAAAATCTAGGCTTGGTTTTCAAAGAGGTACATTCTGGTCATCTAAATAGACTGAAAAATTATTCTCAATCCCCAGTGCCATGAACTCAAGAAAATTAAAGGATCCAATAATGCAAGATAGTTGGCAACTCCTACAAGTTATTGAGCATATCCAGTTCCCACTGACTTTTATGGGGATGCATTCAACACCTTGCAGAGCAGGGTGCCAAGTGTAGCAGACTGTTTCAGAACCGCTGTTCTCTAGAGGCATTCAATGTGACACGCACGCTTGCCAATTCACACTGCAAATCCATGTTGACAGCATGCTGTGCTATCTACTGCGTACAACCAGAGCTTAAAGTTAGAATATATTGACTCGGAATAACCCATAATAGATAAGAACATGGATATTTTCTGCCTTTGACTAGAATGGTAAAACAGTCAGATCTAATCAGATGAACAAGCTTTGCTTATAAAACATGTTCTAAAATTCCTCAGCATCTCTTTAATTTGGTATTTGGACTTTCTTGGATCACCATCATTAGTATTTAAATAAAAAAAAATTCCCTGTAAACATGCCTGGTGCCCTACACAATGATGGAAATCAATGCCCTAGCATTTCCATCAATGGCTTTTAATTTTGGGGATAAACTGTTTTTTTCTTTTGAATAAAGAGTCAAGCTGTTTCCTTTTGTGGAGCTTCTGTACTGAAAACTCTACCAACTGTTGATGTTTTTTAAAGCACACTGCTGTAGTTGTTCCCCACACTATGAATTATACATTGAATATCACAGCATTTTCTAACCAAGGTCTAGCTTTCTAACATGCTGCAACAAGAAAGTGAATGTAAAGAATTCGTGCTTGTCTGTCTCCTATGGACATCCTCCAGAAGACAGCTTCTCAGGCAACAGCTCGTTTTGTGCAGAAAGAAAGACAGAAGCTAGAAATGGCCTTTTTTTCCTTTGTGTGTGTCACATTTTTCCAGTGAAATGTCCTGCTTGGCTGACCAAAAGCAACCCCTCTGCTTTTACTCCCTAAGTACAAATAGCTTGTTTCTTACCAATGCTTCTTTTTCTGCGAATGGGCACAGGACGATTCTCTTGCACATGTTTAGCAGAATGAACACTATAAGACCTCAAGTTTGTTTCTGAAACATCATCATATCCTGAAAGAGGAAACAAAATATTAAACTTCAGCTATTTTATTAGCCTGAATGTTGTTACAGTACTGTTACATACATATAAAACTGCTGTTCATATGCACAAGACCAAATCCTTCTGTATTTAGTCTAACATAATTCCTATCAGTGCAATTGCAAGGGTATAAGGCAGGGAAGACATAAACATGAAATGTCATGTACAAGCATGCACAACATAATTCTAATATCCATTTTACTGGAAGCCCCCAGAAACAGTGCGTAGTCTGTGACACAGAACCATATCTAAAGTAAAACAGTTGCATTTTTATGTGAAAGGCATAGTAAAGCTTTTCTTACTGGAAAGGTGTAGAAATAAGAACAATAATATTTCATAGGAAATATTTATTTTGAGAAGTTTTTTGAAGTTCTGGCATGAGGCTACAGTAGAAAATATGGTATTACACACCCAACGGCAACAATGCTGCCTCTGTAATTTTTCTCTTGCTTAGTTTTCAGGACTGTACTAGGACAGAATCAAAAGCAAAAAGTAACTAGCATGGGTTTCCTTTTAGCCTCTCTGTTGCAGAACAAATCCCCTGTGAAGTATCCTAACCTTTGGAGGGGCATCTGAAGCTACTGCAAACTCTGGGACTGCATCCAGGCTTGTCTTGTTCCCTAAATAAGCCTACCACATGGGTTAAAGGGCCATGAGAAAAAGCAAAGATGGAAAACTTGGCATTTCATTTATCATTAAAAAAAATAAAATAAAATAACTGTTCCAACTATTTGGTTTTGTTAAGTGAAGCAGTCCAGGTCGTGTCCCATGCAGTGGGGTTCTGAAAACGGCAAGCACAATCTGCAAACAAGGGATCAGGAAGATATAAGCAGACTGAGGACTGCATGCAGATTCCAGTAAAGCAAAACTAAGACTTTTAGCACTCTGCCGCTTGGAGTGCCCTCTATAATGTCACTGGAGAGTTTCAAGGTTTCACTGCTGGTTCCAAAGAAAACTGTGATGTACACCAAAAAAATGTAAATGGTTATTACAGCGTACTCAATTACCCTCTCTACATGCTACCAACAGCCTACACTCCTCTGTCTTCTGCACTGTCATGCTCCCTGCTTCTTGTTCTCTTTGCATGCACAGTCGACTGCGACTCTGTAACTTGCTTTATTCTTTACTTTATTAGAAACACACATCGTAAAGGGCACACTCTGCAAATAAACCAGCTCTTTTCCTCTTCCCTCCAAGAAATCCTGCCCTAAACAGCATGCAACTTGTGAAATCACCTGCAGAGCCCGGTAAAACAAGAAGACAGTGACATCTTCAGCACCTTGAAAAGAGCTCTGTGCCTCAAGGTGTATTTTCACTCTTTGGAAAATACTGTCATAGTTAGCTAAAACAAGATGAAACAGGAGTTCCAAGACATAGCGCCAGGAGCACCCATTGGTCCTGTTTTCCTCATCAGCAGGCCAGATCCTTGTCTGAAGTAAGTCATTGTGAAATCCAGTTTCTATCTACCGAAATAAGTAGGCTCCGTCTTCCTACATTGAGTGCTTGCTTCTCATTGATTTTGACGGGAAAGTTTGGAACCTAACAGGTTAGCTGACTGCAAGCCTTATTTGCAGTCCCAGTTCTGTAACGTAGCGCAGCAATGACTAATGCATTTTATTTCTGCTTTTATTGTACCCCATACTCCACAAAACTCATCTGTGGGGTAAATAAAAAGGCTTGCCAGAGATCCCACAGGAAGTTTGCAACTGAGCGGGGGAGCGGAGCCAGGTCTCCTGCATCCCATTCCAATGGCACCGGGCCATCCACCTGACCCCAAACGGTGTTATGCAAAATGAGGATCCGTTCTGATCTTCCTCCAGCCCTTTTCCGCTCCCTAACACTCAGCCACCCAACACCTTAATACTGACCTCCTTCTTGGCAAGTTCAGATAGTCACGACCTCTCCCTCACTTTGAGGCAATGAAGTGATACTCAAAAGAAAGCATCAGAAATTTTGCTCAGTGTAAGATCCCAGCTAAGCTCTGAGCAAGAAGCATCTCTGTCTGCATGCAAACGGTGTTTAAAAAAGATTAAACACAAAACTAATGCCATTAATCCTGAGTGCTTGGTGGGCACAGCCATCTCGCTGAAAAGAGAAACCGTCAATGATGCCAGCCTGAGCCACGGGTCCTAATGCCTTATTCAACACGCTGGCATAGTTCCCTTTTAACATGACTGATTTCTTGCTGTCTTGTTTAAAGGAACTGGTAAGACTAAAGGAATAGTATGATCAGCTAACCAATATGTTTAGCCATGTGCTTATATCTAACTGCTCAACTCAGCTGCAATTAGCCATATTCTATCATTATGTTTATAAAGAAAAATGACATGTCGAGGAGCATGTGTTGCTTATAAGATGATTTCTAAGGTGAAGAAGGCCTCTGGCTCATACTGTATCTCACTGTCTCACTACATATCTTAGGCATGTATATTATTTCATAAGTTCATGTCTCGTTGTGGGGGTTAAAAAAGAGATCTACACAGCTAGCGCGGCAGACTGCAAAACACGTTCCAGTTAAACCTCGATGCATTATGCAACGCAAATTGTATTATTTCTATCGCCAAAGCATTGATGTTGTTTTGTTGTTTTTTTTATAATAAACAGAATTATGGAGCAAATGGTTGGTGTCAGACAACACTATCATGCTAAGGCACTTGGTCTTCTTTGATCCCCACAGGCATTTGGAAGTAATTCCACTTCCCAATGAAGTCAAAGGGAAAATCACTGCACTTCAAGAGATCTTGAAGTCAACAGGAATCTTGCCCGAGCAGGGCTGAAAAATCAGAAAGTCAGTTTTGAAATCCACACTTGTCTCTGGATGTGTGGCTAGAAGACTTTATTTTACTTCATTAGAACAATGATGCTACAGTAATTACAAATAGCTCTCTCTAGTTTGACTTTAAAGAAGCCTGATACCTAATTTACAATCTGGCAGAAGGTTTCCTCAACAAATCATGTCTTAATTTGCATCATTTTTTCCCACCACTGTACTGACTTAGGAACATGAAATTGCAGGATAAGGTGTTTCAGCTCTTAGCAAAGAAAATGGGAATTTATGGGTGCTTAGCACCAAACAAAATGAGGCTTAGAGCAGAAAGCTTAGAAACGGATGATTCTTAGTTTAGAAATTGAACACTGCTTGTCACTAAGTGAAGATGGAGGACGCTGCATGGAGCCAGATTAATGCAGCTCTTTTTAAATGTTTTAATAATAAAAAAATGTTTTCATGGCAGCTGATCAAGAAATTTCTCTGTAATCTTTTATGTACTGACAACATATCAATGATGGGTAGAAAAACTCTTGCAATGAGCCTTGGTCAATCCATTAGTGTAGCTGAAATTGTTCTTTTTTGCCAGATTGGCATTTTTCCACTAGGTCATGGAGTATAAATCACAGAGTTCCTGTGACATCCTGCCAATATGTGATTACTCTTCTCCCAAAAAAAGCATGTGGAAAGCATCCTAAGACTACTGTTACTTTATATTTATCATTTTACATTTTCACATTGCCATCTCCTTCCCAAACAACTTTACGTGTGAGGTACAATCCCCAGTGTACGCAGCCTTAACGCAAACCCTTCTAGATGTCACTTTGATGTACATCCAAAAAGTATAGGTCCAAGACTTCTAGTACCAACAGCAGCAGCTTAGGAAATTCTCATTATCTCTTTTTCCAGGAATTCAGTGCAAGGTACAATAAAGTGAAATGGTCTGTCTTACAAATCGGTCCTAGAGCCAGAAAGCCCAAGGCAACGTCAATCTGTTTGTTTGATCTTCTTTCTGGCTGATGCAAAATATGCCCTTCTGACATCCAAATGCAGAGATAGATGTCATTAAGTTTTCAACTTTGATCTATTAAAGGAAATATAAGTAGCAGCCTGCAAGATCCTGTTTTGTTTAGTTGTGTTTTTTTTTTCCCCTTTACCTAGATGTGATCAACCAACTGTAAAGGAGGAGGAGTATTCCCTCTATCTGTTTCAGGGAAACACAGGACACACATGGCAGATGCCCGCCTCTCATAATGTTTAAGAGGTGCAAGGAAAGCTAACACATGGTATTGTAATGTCTTCAATTTACATGCCACACCAAAAGCCACAAAGTCAACAGAAGGTTTTCCAATAGATTGAGCTCTGGGATGCAGACATCTAACACTGTTCCATGAATGCATACTGTTAATTTAGAAGTTTCTCCACCTAACAAAAAGCTGCTCTGCTAGTTCTTAATCACAGGCCGTTAAATTCACATGGCCTAAGGTGACCCTGTGGTTGATGCCCTTAAACCATGCAATGAAACACACTCAGCCCTGCATTTCCCCACGCAGGGAGATGACTGGGGGAAAGTCTGTTCCCAGCGGGAGGCAAACATAATAGGTGATGAAATGAACTCTACCTCCCACAGGACAGATGGGAGAGGTGAAGCGCGATGAGAAAAACCACACTGCTAAGCCAAAAGAACTTTCAGAGGCGGAATATAGGAAGTGCCCCCGTTTCGGTGATTTCGTCTGTTAGTAGTAAAACTGTACTCTGCACGCTACAGCTGCCTACTTCCTGGGATCGTGCGTGCTTTCTGTTTTAAATAGGGTCAGCCTCTGCTCTCCGTCATGCCAATGAAACCCCATTGCTGACTAAGGATCCCAGTCGCAGCAAATTAACGTAGAAGCCTGTTTTCTGATATAAACGGAGCATTTTCATGTTGTCTTTACTGTGATTTCTTCTTGAATCGGACACGCGGCACTGGGCTCTGACAAATTGGCCTGGATTTTCTTTTTTCTGAAAACAATGATAAGCTCCATGTTGGGTAGTGTTTTTCTTTAAGTAATATGCCAGATGGTCTGGGGGTGTGGTTTCTAATTTTATGAAGGGGGTTATCAGTCATCTCTGTGCTACAATATAGCGACCAAATCTGTCAGAATAGAAGAAAAACCTGCCCACTCTGACTTACAAAACTTACTTTCCCAATTAAAAATATATGCTTTGCATTGCAGAAAAGAAAATGACTGTTCTTCCTTCATTTTCCACAAGATTCTGCCTTGTTACTCAAGAATATCAGACATTTTCTGCATGCATGCCTGATCCTGCAAGCTCTTCCCTTACAAGATCATTCTTAATTCTCAAGTCCACCCACTGAGTTTAAACAGGGCTACTCGCATGCAGAAGGACTGGCAACACCATGCACTAAAATGAAGGAGAAAATAATTAGTGGAGTGTTTTTATTCTGATCCCCGGGTTAAATCAGTATATGCTATTCAACAGAAATACATCTACTGTACAAGCCCTCATTGAAGTAACCCTTCCTTAAATGCAATTGCAGCCCTAAGGAAATATGTTTCAGAAGTATCATCTTATCAGTGACAAGTAGAAAACGTTTGATTTGCTAATCCAAGCTAATATTAAATATAGTAAACAGGCCTGATCCTGTTTACTGAAGAAAACATGGAAATTTCAACGTTCGATTAGTCACTCTGATAAACCCTTAGTAAGAATTACTCATGACAGTAAAGGCTGCAGGACTGTGCCCAGAAAACATACATGTAGATAGCAAAGAGTGAGTAGTTACTGTCTGTGAAGATCCAATCCTGCCTGCACAGCTCCGGATGAGGCTTAGCAAGCATGGAAACTGAGCACTCACACAAGCAAGAACAGGGTGAAAGGCTGAATATTTTATTTTTAAATATTGTTTTGAGTTCATGTCTTAAGGCATTACTGTTTCATGTTGAAATAGTAAAATATGTATGTCTTGTTTCTCTAATGGTTTCTAAACTGACAAATTGCACAGAAACTGCGAAATGAAATGGTAAACTTGCGGCTGACCTCTTCAATTTTTGGTCATGCATCCTCTGATGATATTTGCCACAACGTAAACAATTATTTTCTGAAATAGATTTCCTCCGCTACCTCCACTAATTTATTTAGCTACAGCCGTTGCTTCACTTGTCTGCTTGATTCTCTTGCAATGGAGCCATGTGAACTTTTGCTCTCCTTGCAAGTGGTATTTAAAAATGAAGCATGTGCTTGTTACACTGGGGTATTTGAAAAAAAAGAATGTATTCTGGTAGCTACAGTATAGTGAATCAAGTGCAGAAAAAACATGCAGTATTTTAAAATCCTGGTCTTCAGATCCAGCCCTTCTGCAACAACAGCCAAGCCTTCCACTGAGTTCACTGGGAAAAAGATTTTAGCAGTAGTGCACTTGTCTGGTCCAAAACAGTCTTCTGTGGGGAAATATGTATTGCATACCCCTTCCCTGTTGTGAAAGCTTCTTTAATTGCAGTGATGATGAAGCACTGCTCTCCAAAAATATTAAACCAATGCCAACAGATCTGGTAATTAGTAATTGGCCTCTATGGTAAAGTATTGTGCAAGAAAGAAATATTCCCATTTTCAGTGTAATAAGAAACTGTTTGCTCCCTAATCACATGAAAATTGAAAGCTATGTTTGTAAAACATCTTCCTAGTGCCTTTCTGCTCATTAATACAGAATTATACTAAAAGCAGTGAGTTAAACTCTAGAAGGATCCTGCAATGCTGAATGAAGGTGATTGAACCTGGCACTGACTTTACAAAAATACACAGCATATGGTTTAAAAGGAGATGGCCTAGTACCAACGCAAGCAAGAACTCATTCATTTTTCTCCATGTTTGTTCTTCAGAAAGATGCAGGTTTCCCTTGGGCACATCAAAGGTGCCGGGTTTATCCCCTCTCAACTAAGGCAAGAAATCGCCAGGAACAAAGTGCATCAAGTGAAACCAAACGATAAGAAGCCGAGTAATACAGCGCTTCTCGGTCTGATTTACTGCTGCAATGATCTGTTTGAACTGCACGTTCTCACTACACCCATTTGCATGCCTAATGATGCAGAAAATAACCCTGCGCTATTTTCTTTTGGAAAAAGTGTATTTGTCAGGGTTAGCTTCATACGCAGGTTCCTGTTTAAAATCAGCGTGGACGGTTTATTTTCCTTTTAATAAAGCCCAGCGCTTGAAGAGACATTACTTCATTCATAAATATTGTTTCAAATATTTTAAATACCTCTAGGACAGTAGTTTAAAGATAACAGAGCAATGCGAGAGCAACAACAAACCTTAAGGAAATTCTTCTCCGCTGAGAGACGGAGAGGTCTGAAAACACAGAGGGTCACTAGGTCCCTCTCCACCCTGAACCCCCCGAAGTTTTCATTCCCAATCTTGCCCCCTTGGCCGCCGCCTCCCTTTGAAATGAAGCTCCCCTGCCCAGGGCAGCCTGGCTCTGGAGGCCGGGTCCCCGCACGAGTCTCGTCCCCGAGGCGAGGCTGCCCGGAGCAGCGAGAGGCGTGCGGGGCGCTGCGCTGTGGCCGCCCGCGGTGCCTTCCCCCCGGGGCGGCGGCGGCCGACGGCGCGGAAGGAAGGAGGACGGGACTAATTTACCTACGGAGTCAATCTCCAGGAGGCGCTGCAAGTCGCGGATGCTGTGGATCTCGCTGTGCGCCAGCCGCTCGATCAGCTCTTGCGGGATCTCGGCCTCCTTCAAAGACACACACACACACCGCGGGTCACC
Source organism: Anas acuta (assembly GCF_963932015.1). Lineage (NCBI taxonomy): Eukaryota > Metazoa > Chordata > Aves > Anseriformes > Anatidae > Anas > Anas acuta. Next base: position 12,304,131 of record NC_088993.1, read on the forward strand.
GCGCAGCCCCGCGGATCGGGCGCCGCGGGGATGGGGATGGAGGGGTCGGGGTTTTTAGGAGGGTGCGGGCTGCTTGCAGGACGCGTTTGGGAGAAGCAAGGGGGAAAAAATCATCCCCTCCCCACCTCCGCTCCGCAGGGTGCCGGAGCGCGCCCCGCCGCCCCCGCTTGCGCGCCCGCGGGGGTTGCGCGCCCCTCGCTGAACTGCGCCACGGCTCGGCACGGCTCCGGCCTGCCGGGGAACCGGGCTCCGTGCCCGCCGGGGCAACGCCGCTTTTCCCCGAGCCCCCCTCCTCCAGCCGCTGGAAACCCGCCCGCGCAGCCTGCTGCCGAAGTTTGCCCGAGCGGGCGTAAAGTTCACAGCGGGGCCGGGCTCCCCCAGGCCGGGAGAGGGGTCCCGAGGGGCTCCTGCATCCCACCGGCGGCTCCCGGTGCCCAACGGCCCCGGTCCCAAAAAGTTACAGTCGTCGTGTCCCCCCCTCCCCCGCAGCGCCGAGCACCGTGCTTGTCCCCCCGGGGGCCACCTGTAGCAAGCCCCAGCCGCGGCTCCGCGCCCCCGGGAGCAGCGATCCGATGGCAGGCCGCCCCCCTGCTTCTGCCCCCCAGCTTTGGGCGAGCTTCAGAAGCGGGGAGCGGTGTCCCGGGGGGGCCCTCACCCCACTTGTGCCCGCGGCACTAACGGTGCCCGCGGCCGGCTGCGTGCAGCGCCGTGCGCCGCGGGGGCGGCCGCTGCCGGGCGGCTCCGCGAAACCGCTCTGTTTGCAAATAACCGCAGCCCGCCTGCACCGCAGGGGAGACAGAATATATCACATCCATGCATGCGTATATATGGAGATTATTGGGGTTTTTAGGCGCAGCCGGCGGCTCAGGAGCGGAATGCACGGTCATTCCCACTTCGCCGTTGGCATGCGGGAAATGGCAACTTGCTTTCGGCCTCAGCTGCGCAGGGGCTCGAGCAGAAGCAGGGGCAGAGGCAGGAGCAAGGGCAGAAGCAGGGGCAGGGGTTGGAGCAGGGGCAGGGAGCGGAGATGCCCGCGGAGCCCCGCGGCCAGGTGCGCAGCCCACTGCGCCCCCCTGCCCTCCTCCGACGCCGGCTTCCCCCCGAGCCCCGGCTGCGGTGTCCCCGGGGGAGCCCCGAGCACGCAGCGAGCCGCTCTCACCCACCTCGCAGAAGGTGAAGGACAGGTAGCCAAAACCTATCAGCAAAACGCAAGCCCAGGTCCTCATCGCGGTCTGGTGCACTTTAGACACGGAGGGAAGGCAACGCTGATGGAGAGGAGCTGCAGGCCGGCTCCTGCCGCGCAGAAATTCAGTACCATCCCTCAGGGGAAAGGCAGCGGGGTGGCTCGGGGGTCCTCCGCATCCAGGCTTGGGGTCGGGGCTTGCCTCGGGGCGGCGGGGGTTTTAATTACGGCGCTGCCGCTGTTTGTAGGTTCCCCTCGCTACGGGAGCGTGGCCGCGCTCTCCTTGCTGCTGCTCTCGCTCGCTCTTCTTGGCTCTTAGGACTAGACCAGCCGGTACTTCTGCATATTTGCTTAGATCAGACCAAAGTGAAACCCAAGGAGTCGATCCGGAGCGCAGCCGAAACGCCCATCACCTGGCTGGGGCGGCTCGCCCCCCTGGCGGCGGGCGGCGCTGGGGCCCGCCTCCCCGGCCTCCGGCTCAGCGCCGGGACTGATGGGCTGCTCGATTTGCCGGCTTCTTGCCCCCCCCTTTCCCTGCCGGGCTGACCTCCACCCTCTCCCCCTTTAGCAAAAAGGGAAAAAAAAAAAAAAAAAAAAAAAGAAAAATCTTTATTGGTACGGGTGGAAACGGTTCTCTTGCTGAGAATGGTCCCGCTTCCCTCCCCGGCTTGGGGGCAGGTTAAAAATGGTAATTAATTATGAATAATTGCAGTGATAAATCGGAGCAATATTGCAAGATCTCGCGGGCTGCCTCAGTGCAGCTCCTTCCCCACTTTGTACGGGAGAAAAAAAGAGGAGGAGGGAGAAGGAAGGAAAAAAAATTATATATATATATATGCAAGAAGGTTTAAATCCCAAGGGGATCGGAGACGAACTGCAACTCCTGGCGGAGGGAGGATTCCCGGGCTCGCTGCGAAGCGGTGGCCTGTCTGGAGCGTGGCTGAGCGGAGGAGCAGCATATAGGGCTCCCTCCCTGCCATGCGCCTCCCCCGTCCCTCCTCCCGGTACTCCCGGCACCAAACCCACAAACAACAAGTAGTGGGGGTGCCGCCAGCTGCAGCCCCTGCGCGCACGGCGAGAGGGGCTCTGCCCACATACGGGAAAAAAAAAAAAAAAAAAAAAAAAAAAAGGGAAAGGAAAATTAAAAAAAAAAAAAAAAAAAGCCAGCGAGGGGCTGGGGGGCCGGGGAGGGGAGGAGAGGGGAGAGGGGAGCGGGGCAGCCTGCCCGCCGCCCCGGCCCTCTGCGGCACTGGGGCGGGGGAGCCGGGAGGGCTGGGAGCTGCTGCGCAACAGCCGCCCTGCAACCTTACGGGATCCACCTTGTGCCCCTGCCTTTTATATAAGGCGGAAGAGATCGCCATGATCACGGAGGGTTTGAGGGTGTTTTTTTTTTCCCATCGTTAATTACTCGGTTTTGGCGGTGGGGGGAGAGCTCGCCGTTTGCCGAAGGGGAGGGGCAGTGCGGCTGCGGGTTGTGTTTTTTTTTTATTATTATTATTCTGATTTTTTACGCAGCTATTGCAGCGCAGCCTTCGTCGCAAAGGAAAGACCCCCCCCCCTCCTCCCCCAAATAAAAAATAATAAAAAAAATAATACTAATAAAAGCAGCGGGCGCCCTCCGCCCTGCGGCACCCGGCTGCGGCATGCGCGGGCGCGGGGCTCCCCTCCGCGGCCGCGGAGCCGCTGCACCCCGGGGCTCCGCCGCAGCCGGCCCCGGAGCCGCCCCCCCGTCCCTGCAGCCCACCGGGGGCACGGCGGCCGGAGCCGGGCGGTGGCAGGTGGGGCTCCTCCCGCATCCTTCCCTCCCTCCCTCCCCGCCGCCCCGGCGAGCAAATGCCCCCTTTTCCCCGGCGCGGATTGGCACAAGGTGCCTGCTGCACCCTGACATCTCCCTGAACTCATTGTGATTTAAATACCAGCCCTTTCTCATCTAAACAAAGCATCTTAATAGCAGATGCAAAGAATTCAGCTCATCTGAAAATCCAATAGCATTTAAGTGGATTAACTGCAATAACACAACTGAGGAGTGATACTATCCTTCATGGAAGACAATAGACTGTAAATGCACAGCCAGGGAGACTTATCCTTTCATCTCTGAATTTCCTTCAGCATTTCAAAAGCGAATGCTTTCTAGAAGCCCTGAAGGGGTTTGCACGCTACTGGCTTGGACATGCTTCTAGGAAACAACCTGTGCTTTAATGGGCACTTTGCAATTGCATAGAAGTTCCCACCAAAACAGAAGTGGCCTTTCAAGTACGTTTAATTCTCTCTCATGATGTCATGTAGACTTACAGGGTGGTCTCCAGGACCACAAGGGGGGGAAGAAAAAGGTGGGGGTTGAAAAGAGAGAAAAGGAAAAGAGATGTAAAAGATTTGGAAGCACTTTAAAAAGGGGATTTTTTTTTTTTTTAAAGGAAAATGCTGAGCCAGTGTGCAGCCATTCTCAACTGCCTCCTGATAAATAACGAGAGATGATCCCAGTGCCACACTGCAGCAGACCCATCCGGGCAGCCGGAGGCAGATGGGGCAGGTCACTCTGGTTGTTGCCATCACTTTCATATGTGATGGCACTTTAGTATATCACAGATGTAAAAGGTGATGGCTTTAGCTTAAAAAAAAAAAAAAAAAGTCTCATCTGCACTTATCATTAGCTTGGGTAAAAGAAAAAACTCTTATGGTCTGTGTTGTCATAGTAATAAAAATAATAATTACCAAACAGTGAAATAGATTCTGACAGTACTGGTCTCACTAAGCAGTTTCTTCTTTCCTTCCTCCTTTTGCTGGCTGGTGTGTCTGGGATCACAAGTGCTGGGTATTTTGTATGTATTTTGTATATTTGTAGCTTTTCCAAGTGGCAACTCTCTGTTAAAGCCAATGTAGCGATAGCTCCTACTTTATCTGGTGTTAAAAAAATCTATGCAGTTTTGATTTTTCTTGCATTCCCCTCATTTTATGAGAAACACTGCATCAGCATCTTTTTTAAATCTGTCATTGTGGAGCTCAGATAAGCATCTCTCCTCTGGGTCGAGTTACACTTGGAGTAGCTTTTAACATTAGGCTGTTTATATGGATCATTGCAAATATTTGATAATAACGCAAAATATGTAAGATCCCCGAAGAGACCAAAGACCGGGGAACACAAATAAAATTCACACGGAATCTGCACACAACTTTGTGCTTGGGTTGTCTGCCTGGTTATGAAACACATCTTCTCCTTGCCTTTTGTTGGATATAAAAATGTATTCGTGCCAAGCAAGTCGGAAGAGTCCTCACAAGCGTGCAAAGCTATGTAAAAAGCATCATACTCTCTACTTCTCTACTTCTGCATGACAATTTCCTACAGTCTACAAGTCTATTAAACATGTGTGCACCTAACATGAAATTTCTTCTTTTATGTAATACCTATAACCACACATGTGGGGAGAGTGACAGGGTGGTATTTATAGGCTGAAAAGAAAATCAGCACAAAGAACAGAGCATCATAAAATCAGGTTTTGCACTTTTTTATTTATCTGAAAGCAGCAAGCAAGATATTGCTTGTCTAATTTGAAGCACATACTGCTAGAAGCCCCTCAAATGTCAGGAATTATAATAGAATTACGCTATGACAGAGTGTTGAGAGGGAGGATTTCCAGGGTTTGCACAGCACTTGGCTTGGGGGAAGGGATGCAGGCGCTCCTTGACACAAAATGAAACTACTTCATTTGGTCCCCGTGTTTTCTGCAAGTGGCGACACATAAAGCCGGGCTGCCCCAAATCAGGCTTCCAGCACCAGTCACAAAGCTCATTTCAATCCATGCAGGCTCAGTTGTTAGAAACACGGCTAGCTCAGGCCACGTGGCGGGACCAACTCATGTTTCAGAGGAGCGTGCCGGGGCCACGATGCACGCGAGAGCATGGGCAGCCAGGGCACGGTGCCGCAGCAGCGAGGCGGGTGCTGCTGTTTCAAAGGTTGGGCTGAAATATTGGCACTCGCTTGCCAGAGGAGTAGCGTCGTTGCAATCACCTCCCTGTTGAAGCAGTCTTGGGAAAGCCATCTGATTCCTTCCCAGAGTTGATTTCAGTGGGGATTTTGCCTCGTTGATAATCACGTTGAAATTATGAGAATGAGGTTGGGTAAGGGTTGGGTTTTTCTGGAGGGGTGACCTGCTTTTATTGTAGGGGCTGTTTGGGGCTCAGTGCATTCTGCAGGATGTGTCCTGCCATGGCAACTGAAGATGGACCCAGAGCCAAGAGCGTCCTGGCTCTGGAAAGGGGCCGTACGGAATGCTGTCAGTGATTCAGACCCACACTGCTCAGCATCACTGCCACACAGCATAATACTAAGGATAGAAGTTCATACCATAAAATCCAGAAACTCACCCACTTTGGGAGGTTTCTTTCTAGTTTTGGCCATTTCTTTGGCCTGTATTTTCAGAGGGGCACATGCCAATGGTGCGGGTTTTCTCCCCTCTGTTCAGTTTTTACCTGCCTTTGGAAACAGGCACGAAGTTGACCCAGGTGCAAGTGAAGTACAGGCAATGGGTTGCAAATGCAGAGACAGCAAACCAGCCTCTTTCCTGAAACTTGGCCTATGAACAGCAACAAGGAAAGCTGCAAGGGGAACAAGCAAGACAGTATTCCAGCTGGTACACCTACAAATATTGTTTCCTCCTTTTCCAGCTCTTCCTTTTGGATCCTTGCACTGGCTCCATCCCTCTGGCCAGGCTTTGTTTTCTTTGAAATTTTTTTGGTGCAGCTTTCCAGACGCTTTCATGGTTGATAATTTTCTTAAATAGTCATAAGATGCAAATCTGCTGCAGGGTTTCAGCTAACCAGAGTGATCAGGAGGAGCTCAGAGCTGTGTTACCATGTCCCTGTCAGCAAACACAGAGGGTAGCCATGGCCAGTGCCACCTGTGCGCCTCAGCGCTTGAACCACAATATTTCTGTAGAGGGTTTGCTGCCCTGTGCATGGGGCAGCATCCCCTTAGGGCTGCCACACACTTCCCAGAACTGCCCATTTGACTTCAGCAGGGGTTAGTCTCTGTAGAAATGCCTTGGCTTAATAGCAGAGGCAGTTAGTAGCTCTCTGTTTAATGCATTCTTCCCCCTGCCCAGCTTCTCCTTACCGAGGAGGTTGAGCAGCACAGCCGAAAGCGAGGGGCTGCCTGACCTTCCCTGCCGCAGGAGCCATGCTGAGTGACACGCAGTTCACCTTCAGGGCTGGAGCACGAACGGGCAGCCCTGCCAGCCTGGTAGCAAGATACCATGTTTAGGCATTAAACTAGGGCACTTGCATACCAGCACGGCCCGCTATTTTAGTGGGTAGATGAAGTTGCTCCCTGCTCTCCACCCCTATGGGACAGCAGAATTGCTGCAAGTCGGGGATATCTTCTGCCTGGTGGATAAAGCTATTAAAAATGGGCTGTGTTTTGTCAGTAATGCTTAGTTCATCCAGCTGAATAACTGTGAAAGTACCAGCACAGCTTAAGGTATACCGTGCTGATACGCATTGTAAATGAAAGTAACATGCTGTGGGCTCGGTCTCTAGGGTCCTGTGCGTGACGTACTCATTTATCCTCAGCAATGTGGGTGTAAAACCCTTCTCCTCTGACTCAAATCAAAGCCAGTCGCAGAGATTCTGTGGAGACCATCCAGGATGTAACTCAGCCATGCTAAGTACCATAAAATTGTGATATTATTCTTCATTGTTTGTAGCTTGGAAGCCTGCGGAGGCCTAGCTTGGAGCAGTCCATTTTATTAAGCTCCATCCAAACACCATCCAAACACAGTGAGATAGTTGTTCTTCTGAAGAATTCGTATTCTCAAAGTGCAGGCCGCCCCGTTTGTATTCTTGTATCCATGCAACCTTGTTGCTCCTACAACATTACACACTTGTCCTGTGAGATTCCCTCCCTTACAATAAAAACTCACGAGAATGATGCATGCATTTTCAGCCCTGCATACACCAGAGACTGCAGGATCCAGCCATGCCCAAAGGACAAAGGAGATAGGAAGGCTGCTGTAGTGGAATCGCTAATTTATTTTGAACTGCAGATGTTTGTAATGGCTGTGAAATTTCTTAATTGAATTTCTGACCCTTTTTGTCACAGAAACCCAGTTAATAGAGGGGAAGGAAAGGAGCAAATAGAAAGCATGACTTTCTTTTTTTTAAACTTTTTTTTTTTTTTTTTTTAAAAAAAAAAAACTGCTGCAGAGTTCTGTACATTTGTCTTTTCATTTTCTTCTTTCATCTTCATCTTCCAAAAATACAGCATCCTGGTCCTCCTGTGGTCTCAGTGGCTGCGCATAGTTCAAAGGACCACACATGTAGTCCCCAGTCCAGTGCAACATCACTCCACAGGGCTTTACAGAGCCCGCACTAACAACGTTCCCCAAAGCTAATCCTCTCAGCACACCTCCATCCTTCGAGGCACACAGTACCCACTACTGGTGGTGACCCGAGCAGAGCAAGCAACCCATGCTACGACACACGTTCCTCAGCAGAACTTCCCAGGGAACTGAGTGCTTTCCAGCAGCTTACTCTCAGTGCTTTGTGCTTACATAGTTTCCTACTAAAAGCTGCTAAAGCTCTATAACCACTAGGCACGTGGCTGGAAATGCAGAGGGGACATGGTGAAGCTAAACAACCTGCACATTGCAGATGAGAAGCTGGGGGCAACCATTTCCAAACCCACTTGATCTCTCAGCCACCCACCAACATCATCCAGCTGTACTCCAGGTCTAGTGGAGCTCTTGCAGGCATGCAGTGGTCACATCATTCAGCTGTGACACGTGGGTGTTTTATTTCAGTCTGTGACCTGCTAGCCACTGTTCTATGTTCACAAAGGCTATGTTCATACCTGTGATCTGCTACTGGCTGCTAAGGGGATGTGTACCTGTCACTTTTTTACACCAAAAGTGAATTTCTTGTTTTTTGCAAAAAGTAAAATGCAGAATCATCTCCCCTGTCCTATTGAATGTAGAATTAGTTTACCTTGCAGCATCAATTTGTGATGCGGTACCCATCAGCCCAGATACAGAACTCCTTTCTTAGAAATCAGTGAGAAATGCTGTTAAACCAGAGCACAGGCAATGGCCCTTTAAGCATTGTCTGTTTAACTGTAGCACGATCTCTCCTGCACTCGAGTGCTTTCCATAAACAGCAAGTCATCCTGGAAGGGGAGGGAGAGGATGATAAATAATCCTGTTATTCATGCGACTGCGTTCTTTCATGAAACTGGGAAAAGGCAAAATAAAGTGGCGACTGTGAGGCTGAGAACAAAATTCAAGGCGGTAGGTTGTGTCGCCGCAGTTATTTTGGGCCAGAAGAAAATCTGAGAAGAGAAAGGTGAGCAGAAAAGGTTTAAAATGCCAAGAAGCAAGCAAAGAGACAGGGGATAAAAAACAGTTTTTTCTGTATCCCTGCTTTGTGTCTGGAATAACTGCTAGGGCTGGCAGTAGCTCTGGCTGCCCACCTCTGTATGCATCCTAGACGTGCTGATCCCACAGCACGACCACCTGTGCTGGAGGCTCTCTCCTGTGCATGCACCTTGCATGAAGGTGGGGAGTAGGAGCTCCAGTGAGCACAGTGCATCAAGGAGAGACCAGAAGTGGGTGAACCCTGGGAAAGAAATCCCATGGAGCAACAGGGAAGCAGAGCAGAAACCCATTTGCTGAGGATCCTGAAAAATGAGCTGTAATTAGTCGGTAGAGTTAATGGTGTTCCCTTTGTCAGGCTTTGCCCCCGTGCCAGAGGTGCCTCCCCAGCTCATGGTGCCCTGCACTTCACCTGCCTTCTTCATGCATCCCTCTGGGCCCCAGGCTGGGACAGCTGAGGCACAAGCATCCATCCCATCCGGCCGCCTCTGCCCGTGGGCAGCCTCCCGCAGAGCCTGGGCAGACAGCTGTGGGGTGGTGACATCTGAACTCCCTGCAGCTGTTTGCTGTCTGCATGTGAGTCAGAGCCCTCCGTCCCTGCAGTGCTCCTGCAAGCAGCTCCGTTGTGCTGCCGGGTTGCCAGGTACCAGCCTGGCCTTGGGTTGTAGGATCATCTTATGCCAGGAGAGCACGTCAGCACTTTGAAGACTTCAGGAATGACACACATTTGTTTCAGCGGCGTGGAATTTGGGACTGGGACAAGGCAGGCCATGTTGCGATCATCTCCACAAAGTGCCTCTTCCCTGTGTAACTTCATGGCATCAGCACAATTGCTTCAGGCTTATAAAAGCTTAAACCATTGTAATCAAGGCCTCAGAGCCTAGGTATTGCAGAGAGAATTCTTCTCCATGTCCTAGGTATTTAAGATGGGGCGGGGGGAGGGGAGGAAGGAATATCTGGGGGAGAAGGAACATTTAAGATGTCAGCCTCTCTGCTAGTGTAAGTGGAACCAGCTACATTTAACTTCTGTCCGGGTGTCTCTGTTACACCATCACTGTGCAAAGCTCCCGGAAAAGCAAATGGGAATTACACATGGTGTGATGAGAAAGCAGTAGATACCTTTGTAAATACTGCAGAATCACATGAGCCACATGTATCTTTCCTGAGACACTCTGCCAAACTAGCAGGTGTTTTTTACATCAGGTCCTATATTAACACACTCCTACGTACGTCTGGCTGCATCTGCTGCATTAATGATCGTTCGGTGCATAATGGCTGGGTGAGTTTGTGAAGCAAAATACCACGGGCAACAGCCCAGTCACAGTGCATACAAACGGTGAACTGCTCGTGCTGCTTCTGGTTGTATCACACAGTTTATTACTCTTGTTCCTTCACCGTGTCTTTTTTTTTCTTCCCTCCTCTTACTGCATTTTCTCCTTGTTCCTGCCTATTCCTTCCCTGTTTGTGGTTTCCAGATCTCCTGAGCCTCTTTTTCTCCCTCTTTTGCCACAGCTCTTCTGTCTCACTTTGGTATCTGTGTATGCCAGAGTTGATGAGAGCAGCAGCTAGGCAGCCCCAAACACTCCCGTGCACCACAGCAGCCTTGCAGCAGCAGGATACTGCCCCGGTGCCTGGTGTCCAGGAGGGGATGGCACCGCTTCCATGCCAGCTGCTCCTCCTGGCTGCTAAGGAAGCAAAGAAATGCTGGAAGGGTGTCCAGAAGTTGTGTATGTTCAGCTCCCATCCAAATGGGAGTTGTGAGCATTACTTAACAAGAAGGATTTAAAAAATAGTTTCCTATCCTCCTTTGTTTGAAATTAAGATGTCAGAATTCAAACACCCATGCTAGCCTGGTATCTGTTTCCACTGCTCATGCTTTTAGTCTTGTAGCTGTTGCCATGGTCCTTCATGGAGGTCTCACCTTTAGTCTCAGGCACTCTTGGCCTAAGTTTTAGTTTTCTGCCATTCTTCGACAGCGTGTGTGCACACTCAGAGCACAACAGCTGGCGGATCTCTTATTCATGGCTTAATCACTTCCCTCTGGAGGTGCACAGTGTGCTGTGTGGTCTAGTTCATCCCTGGCTTTCTGAGGGATGGAGAGGCAGGGTCAAGCACAGCCCCAACTGAGCCTAGCACTTAGGAGCATGACTAACCCTGGGCCTGCAGCACTCCATTGACGTCGCCGGGACAGACCTGCTTCTTTTCCTGGCGTTCAGCAAGCATTTCATCTTTTGGAGTCTGCGTTACCACACCCTTCTCATCTCATGCTCATCCCAGCACCACGCTGCTAGCTGCCCACTGGGTTTCCACACGTCCCTGCTGACTTTCCACAGGCCGCCCCTCTGATCTCATAACCACAGCTTCCCTAGTGGCTTGCCGGGTGCCCCCGGTCCCACCCTCCATCAGAGGCTGGCGGTACCACTGATACTTTCCCCCATCCATCTGGAATTCCCCCTGCAGCCCCTCAGCCACCTACTCCCATAAATGTCATCGGGAGCTTTTGCTGGGAGGGGCTTTCTGTGTTGCCTCTGGTGTTTCTTTGCTTCGTGGTTGCGTAACCCAAACTGGCTGTCGATTTAATTTGAAACACCATTACTCCAGAACAGGGCCTCAGCATTCACAGCGTTTGAGAGAGATAAAATAGTGATAGGGAGCCAGATGGCTCAAGAGACTGGGAATCAGCTATGGAGTCTTTAACTTCTACATCACTGCTTCAAAATGCAGCTCTGATCCACAGCGAACACCAGGACTGCAATTCAATTTCCAGCATACGTGTGGCCATGCCAGAAAAGCTTCCCCAATAAAGCACGACCTGCTGTGGCTGGGAGGCCTACAGAGGTGTGTGGCCGTCACCTCACCCCACGGTGAAGTCTCCTCACAGAGGCTCTGGCAAGGCACAGTCAGATTGCCGCGCTGCACATTAGGCCTGGTCAGATGGCCATGCTGCACACTAGGCCCGCTTCCACATGAAACCTGTTTCCTTCCCTCTCAAATTGCCTTTCCAGCCGTTTTGAGAACATCCTTGTGGCCAAGTCTCACGGGGCCACAGTCCTTGTGGCCAAGTCTCGTGGGGAAGCAGTCCCAGAGGTCTGCCTTTGATCCCACGTGCGCCTAGGGAAAGGTTCCTCAGTACTGAGGGACACTTTGCCAAAGAGGCGGTAACACAGAGTAAGAAGCAAGTAAGAAATTTGTGTCTGGAGCATCCCTAGCATGAAACCAGTGTGAGAACAAAATTCTGGCTGTGTATGCAGGAGCCAAAGCCATACTAGGCTAAGCTGCAATAGTCTTCTTTCATTATGATGGTTGTTTTCTAACCTCACTATGCATGGATTAGAAGGAAGCAGGTGCCAGAGGAGAGGTGACAATGAACCAGCACTGACAGAGCAGGACGAAAGCAGTCCAGCCTTCCTGTTTTCCTTCCCTAGAGCTGTGATAGCTGAGTAGTGCATCAGACTCCTTGCTGGTGAAGTCCTTGCTGTATATGAAGGCAACAGAGCAAACAATTTGACTGTTTTTCCTTGCAAGGCTTCTTGGCTTGTGCATGGCTTGAATGCTGTCCCTCCTCAGGCCATGTTCACTTAACCGCTCTCTCCCGGGCTCCCCTCGCCCCAGCTGGAAAACTGCCCAGAAACTCCCTCCCCAGATGAAGGGCCAGGACCAAACCAGCCAAGTCAGGCTTGTTACTTGGGTCTGTGCCCCTTCGGCTCCCCATGCAGGCCCACCTCGAGCCTCCCTCCTTGTTTTGGCTGCGGACATTCCTCACTTGCCCGGGTGGCCCTGGCTGGTGGTTGCATGCAGCCCACGCTGCCCCCGGCACCAGTCCCACCCCACACATCCATGGCCCCATGTCGGCTCTGGGGATCTGCTTTGTCCCATGAGCAGTTGTTTGGTTTATGTTCGCGTATCAGGCTGTGACCCTGAACTGGCTTCTCCCTTTAAATTCCTTCCACTTGGCTCTGCCCACACTGTCCACAAAGCCTCACAAAGAAATGCAACTTGGAAAAAAAAAATACATCCAAGAAGAAGAAAAAACACTTCACAACAAAATGTCCTTTTCTCTGCAGGCAGCTCTGCCTGGCTGCAGTTTTCCCAATGTTTGCCACTTGGATGCGGGGTCTGCACACCTCTGCTCTTCCCTCCTCTGCAACATCAGCAGGGTCACCCCACCACAGGGCAAGGCAAGGAGCACCCACAAGCTGTCCCCATCTTCAGGGCTCATCCCAGCTCCTGAGGGGCTGGGCCCCTGCCCAGAGTCACCTCACTGCTGCTAAAACATGCTTTTGTCCAGCTTGCATCCCATATCACTCCTTTAGCATCTGCATATATCCACCCTGCATCTCAGATCACTCCTACAGTGTCTGCATTTATCCAGCTTGCATCCCATATTGTTCTTTCAGCATCTGCTTTCATCCAGTGCTGCGCCTAGTGCTGAGCTCAAAAGGGGTGCAGCATGGTCCAGAGCTTTCTCACTCCACTGTAAAGAGGCAGTGAACCCCCCTCGATGTCTCATTATTTATATGAGACTCATTATATGTACATATATATATAGGATTGTCCCCGTGGAGTGGTAGCTCCATGCATGTGTGTGTGGGTGGATAGCTTTGCATTTGCCCTCATGATTTCATGCCAAAAGCATTCACAAGTTCAGCTTGCTGCTTGATTTCTCTCTCCCCCTCTTATTCTCCCCTTTCAAGCTATTCATGGGCTCCAATGAACCCACCCCATATTTGCCCCCCTAACCATGCGGTCTGTGATCTGTTTTTGGCTGTGTCCCTGCAGCTTTCTCTCTCCCTTGCCCTGCCCTGCCTTCTCACAAATCAGACTTTCGGCTGCAGGCTTCAGGCTAGACTTTCAGGAAGATCAAAATAAATTATGCCATACGCATTGCTGTTATCAAGCCTTCCCTTTAGCCTCTATTTTCAGCAGCTATTTCTGGATGATTAATAATTTACAGCGAGGCTTGGCACAGCAATGGTTAAAGGGACAAAGCTGATCTGACGCAGGAGCCTTCTGGACAGAAGCAGTTTTATAAAGTCTTATAAGTGATATTTTTTTTCTTTAGGAAAGGAGTAGACTTTTTTTTTTTTTTTTTTTTTTAAGTGTTGTGAGAACAGGAATGTTTCTTTTTTAGCCAATTCCACATACTTTTTGTTATAGGAGAAGATGTGGTCTGAGGGTTTTAGCAGAGGCTAAAACAGGGGAGAACTGGATCTATTTTGGTGGCGTATCAAGTGAATAGGAAATAATCGAAAATGCTGCATTAAAAATGAGTTTAGCAGCAGCTGCAGGCAAGCCCTGCTCAGCAGATAGCCCTCCCCTTACCTGCACAGCACCCGCGGGACCACGCCACTGGGTGTGAATGCGCAGAGTTGATCCATTTTCCCCCTTTGGCCAAAATCCATTCCTTTAATCATGCCCTCCTGGGATCTGAGGTTTCATGTGCAATTGTTTTTCTGTTGTTGAAATGAAGCATTTTGGCTCCCAGAGGTTATTGCAACTCTGTTTTCAAGAGCCGTGCATCCCTTCCCATCACAGCACCCTGTCACCATCGCTCCCTGCCTGGTGGAAAGGCGATGCTGTTTTTTTCCCCCGCTAAGGACACACAGCAGTCCCGTTGTTTCAGGTGCACGCCCAGGTCAGCCAACAGTGTCGCCTGTAGTGATGGGTGGGATGAGATTGAAAACAAGAGGCCAGAATCTTTTTAGGTTAATCTGCTAATGCCAAAGGAACGCGTTTGGCAACAGCATAAGGAGAGTTCTCATCAGGTTCTATTCCCACTTTTCTTCCCTTCAGCAGTCTAGCCCTCGATGTTGCTGTGAAGGGTCCAGATGCACAAAATCCTCCTGCAGTTACTACCCCTCCCATGCCCAATGGAAATCAGTGCATGGTGCCAGGGCAAGCTGCAGGGCCCAGCACCATGCCACTCCACAGGCTGTTCGGGGGTGATGGATAAGTCGGCGCCACAGGGAGGGCTGCTGGAGAAATGTGCAGACCTCTTCATGAGGACATGAAGAAAACACCCTTTTTGTGTTTGCATCCCCATTTGTGCTCCTGAAGAGGGGACAGTTGGTAGCTATCGGAAATGAAACATTTTGGTTGTCGCCGAGGAGAAACTCACATTTTTTCCCTGAAAACTTTCACACTAAATGGAAATTTTCTGACAAACTATTCAGCCAGAATGACCTTTTGTGCTGCAGAACAAACTGTGATGAACATTTTTTTTTTCTACCAGGTTTTTCTTATGACATTATGAATCCTGATGGGAGATTAGCAAACGCGGCTCATTATCAGTGTATGTAGCATCGGAGAGGAAGACTTGAAGCTATGTGAGATCTTGAAAACAACCACCCGATGCCAATAAGCAATTTGAGATACTAAATAGAGCCAAAAAAGCAGAAACCGTGGGCTCGAGTCAGTGCTGATGTAACTCCTCTCTTTAAGTTACCCTAAGGCTGAATTTGCCTCGAGAAAGTCAAGCTGGGGAGCAGACTACTAAGAAACTCAGACTGGATGAATTGTGGCAATGAATTGCCAGGGTTAGCAACAAAATCATGAGCCCATCACAGCAGAAACAGGATTCATTGCTGAATGACTGAGACCAGAGCCTTTGCTGGGGCAAGGTGATGAGGCAGAGGTCGGTAAATAACCTTTCAAACCACCAAGGCAGACCAAATATGCTTCACCATCGCCCGCTTGCTTTTCAATGTACGCGTGCAGTGTTTGGAAAACAAGGCCCTGTCTGTCTCTGCTGAAACAGAAGCAACAAAATAACACTGCTTGTTAGGGAAATGCCAAAACATGAAAAGATAATTGAAACATTCAGGCTGGCCGCAAATGGGGATAAAGGCAATAAATCCTGAAAGCGCGTTGTGCTATCTCAGGCAGGAGTTGCAGGCACAAGGCTTTGGCTGTCATTCTGCCAGCCCAGCGAGGCTGCCTTGCTGCGCCTTTATCTGGGGAGTTGTGCCTCACCCAAGGCCACAAACCTGTGCAATGCACAAAGGGATGTGCTGGTGCTGGACCAGGGATGATCTGCATGCCTCCTGCTGCAGCTGCCCTCTGCTCTCTTCGGAGAGGTTTTTTGCTCACAGCAAGCATGGTGAGGCAGCTGCAGGTGAAGTGGGGTTCACGGGCTACCTGTGGACACACAGCCTGTGGAGTGATGCAAAACAGGAGGCAGAGAGCACCCAGGAGTGGGGTGGTCTCACTGGGATGGATGTGTGGTGTTATGGGGGCACCCCAAGTCCCAGTGCTGCTGTGTCACCCTCAGGGCACAGTGGGCTGCAGGCTGTCACTCCAGCACAAGCGGCATCATGCAGCATTTTGGGGGCTTTTTTGGTGCCTGCCCAGCCTGGTTATCCCTGGTGACTGATTTTATCTTAACATTAATAAATTCAGAGTAAATGATCAAGGGAACACCATAACTCAACTATAAATCTGATATAAATGAAGACAGGATCTTTCCATTTGGTTCTATATATCACTGAAACTCATAATAGGGGGAGAAACCTGGGAAGAAAAAAAAAAAAAACACTACACACGCAATCCTGCAAACAAAAATAGGATCCTCAAATCTTCTGCTTATTACATGGCAACTAAGGTATGTGACACTGCAGAGCTGTTGGCTGGTGGCCTAGCCCTGCTCTCACAGAGGTCTGGGAGAAGTTATGCAAGTCCAAAGGGAATCTGTGAGTTTTGATGAGGACTATCCCCATTCCTCCAACGCTGCTGTCCGTGACAGGGCTCAGCTCTGAAATGTGCAGCAAGGTAGGTGGCTGATGGTGGCCATTGCATCTTCCCATTGCTACTTCATTCACCTGACTTCCAGTGCTGAGCCCACACCTGGAAGCAGACTTCTGTGCGAGGCACTGTGTTGGCATCATTTCTTGGTGTCTGCTCTCTGATTGGGGTGCTAAGAGTTATCAGAGAGGGATTTTCCAGCACAAGGACCAGCCCCAGCCAGCCAGAAGGGCTCAGCAGGTGGATGAGGGCTGTGGAAAGCACAGCAGGGCTGGGGGGATGCAGTCCTTTCCTGAAGAGCAGCTCCCCTCTGAGTTTTTTCCCGGTGAGATCTTTCACAGACCACCCTCTGCCCTTTTACTGGCTTTGATAGTTTTCAAATGGAAATGCTTGACTCTAGGGAAGAAATACAGAGCAGAAAGACATTTCACCCCTACTTCTTTTCCCCATCTGCTCCTGAGCTTGATCCTGCAGGTGCTACCAAGGCAAAGCTGGAGTCAGGTGGGAGAAGATGGTTTGCCAGAGAACTCCAAGGTGGGCAGTAAGCACAGAGCAGCCAGCTGCCTCCTGTGCTTTCCCCTTGTCTGATGCTGCATGGGGACCTGCACTTCTGCAGCACTGGTATAGCTCCTTGCAGCTCCTTCACTCTGAGGTCTCGAGGCATCGCTGTAACCTTCCCAGCTTGCTATGTGAATGCTGACCTGGTGAGCATTACCTGTCTTTTGCAAAATGCAGCCATTTCTTTTTCTCTGCTGTGGTAGTTTTCCTGCAATTAGAAGTTACCACAGAGCAGCTGGAACTGCCAGCACTAATACAACACGCGCAGCAGCCGCCACTACCTTCGGGTGGACGGCGTGTATCAGATGGCACCCGGATGGTTTCAGCATGAATCACTCACTGCCTCTGTAACCAACATTCCCATAACCTAAATCTATCAAAAAGAACATAAACCACATCAGAAGCCGGTTCTCAGATACTCATTTGCTAAGACTTTGGAAATCTCTTATATTAAACAGATCATCTCTTTATAGGAGTATGAAGCTGCCCTAATTGTACAAAGTGTGGAAAGGGACAATCTTCCATCTGGGAAGGCTGTTTAAGTTTTTCTGGCTTCCTAAAAAGCCATTGTCTTGTAAACTGAGCATTCCTCTGCTAGCCTGGTAGACACAACATTCCCCACATCCCAGGCGCGGCCAGCTGCGCTCCTGGCACCGCAGCGTATGGCAGCGCTCCAGCCCGGCACCCACGGGTGCAGCAGCCCCATGGGGATGGGTGGCTCGGGAGGGCCGGAGCTGTCTGCCCCCGAAATGCCATTGAGAGTGTGATGTGCTGCCAGACACAGACCCACACTGGCTTTTGCATGACAGCAGCAGCAATCATTGGTTTTGGTACTTTGGTACTTTGGCTCTTTGCTCTGGGCACACACTGTGCATTGCCCCCTTCTGCTTCTGCTCCTGCTCCATTAGAAGGGCTGCCTCCATTCTTACAAGCTCAGGTTTGTGCACACTGACATCTGAGGGGGGTGCACTGACAGGATATTCAACAACATCCATCAAATGCCCCCTGCTTGCAGTCCATACACAATTTTTTCTGCCCCTGAGGAGCTGACAGTGAATGGCAGTGAGGTGTCACTTCTTAATGCAAGTCACATCTACCAGGGAAGACTTCACCTGATGTGATGATAATCCCAGGCAGTTGCATTCTGCACTACCAGCTCTCATTCTTATTTGTTGCTTCCTTCATCTCTTGTTGATAATGTGCTCGGTTTCTGTTTGTATACATGCTCTGATACATGCTACTGTACAGCTGATCGGCCCCTACATTCACACTTTGCTGAAGGTATGTTTCTTTCAAAAGGTTTTACGTTACCAAAGGTAGTAAGTCATAAAATAAAACCATTGTGGCAAACATCATTTGAAGTTAATCTCAATAAAATCCACAGTAAATATTTATATGCAATACAAAAGTGGTTGGATTTGTTTACCATTTGACATTGTTGGAGAGAGGATTCCGTGTAGATTAGTCAGCTAATCTGCTGTAATCTGCTTAAAAAGCAACCAAAATGGGTTCCTTTCACTGAATCATGTTAGCCCTATGTGCACGGTGACCTCAGAAATGGAACAGATTCAAACACAAAAGGGCATTTACCTTGTGGGCGCTCACAGAGCATTGCTCGCATTGCAGCAGGGCCATAAATTTCCTCTTTACCTTAAAGAATGGGCTGTGGTGACTGAATTTAAAGTGAAAAGGGTGTCAGGCTCTTCTATCCCATTTCCTTGCTGCAGCGTCTGAACTACATGGCCTGAGGATAAGCTCATCTTTGATGAGGCACCTGTGAGGTGTTTTCACATAAATTGTCCTTTCTGGATTTATTCTTTTCAGTTCACTCCCTCCTACCAAGGAGCCGTGAGGTGCCTCTATGCTATCTTGCTCCTGAGTTAATAGGGAAAGCATCCTGCTAATTTCTTGATGTTTCTAAATTTGTGGCTGATGGGGATTTATGTTATGTCCTTTACCCACAACTCAACTTTGTTCATAAGGAAATTGCAGCTCACAGTGGAAGAGAATTTAGTTACTCATAAAGTAAAGTTTCACCTTGGCAAAGGCAGCTAAGGGTGAGTCCTGAGCCCACTGCCCCAAAAGAACAGCTTGCCTACCTCTCTGCTTATTAGTTTTAAACCCCAGCACCTGCCTCCCCCAAGCTCTGCACCCCTCTGCCCCTGACCTGCTCCTCCACCTGGGCCAGATGGGCAGCTGCAGCCCAGCTCTGCTGCTGCGGCTTCAGACCGAGAACCTCTTCAGGGAAACCCATGGAAGGAAAAGCCCAGCTTGTCTCATCCTGTAAACAGCAGCACCACCAGGACCACTGATCCTGGCGTGGGAAGGGATCTGACCCATCACCTGTGCTGCCTTCTGGCAAACAGCTTTCAGTGGCGGGGCCATCAGATTTTTTCCCTACCACATATCCCCAGTGCCGGTAGATCATTTCAGTGTGGGTCCCTCTGAATAAAACATTCATCTGCAGTCCTTCCCCCACCCCGTCCTCAGCAAGGCCTTCATTAGCTGAATACAGTGGCTCGGCTCCAGCACGCACAGCTGCCGTCACTGCTGCAATTCTTTTGCCTTGAGAAAAAGCATATACAATTTAATATGCTCCTGGCACAACAGCTTTTCTGTAGCGGAGGAGGCGGGTTTGTTTATGGCTATTTTGATAGGGCAGCTTTCATCCGGACACAGGTTCTGCTGCATCTCCCCGCCCGCACAAGGGTGCTTTTGTTGGGCTGGTGCTCATCTTCCTTGGGCAGCTTCAGTACCTTCTGAAGTACCCACTGCAAACGCAAGTTTTAAAAAGCCGTCCCGAGTTAATTCTGGATTTCTCTTACTTCGCTAAAAGCTAAATCCCGGGCTAAGCGCCAGAAACACAAGGCAATAGGAGAGGGTGTGATGCTTTACTGGCTACGTGTCAAGGATAGGAACCATCCTGCCATCTCATGGCGATTTGGCCCATCGTAACACGTACTGGACGCATCTGAGCGCTCACGTCAGCCGGAGCGGGGCACGTGATGCTGCTGGCCGCCGTTTGCAGCTTTGCCAGGCTCAGGAGCAGCCCTATTGCTTTCCCAGATAGTTCCTCCAGCCTCGCCAAGATCCCTACAAGGATGCACGACTCCTGGGTGGCAGGACCAGGACCGGGACTTCTCCATCAGTGCCAGGGTCAGCGCCAGCAGGCGCAGCTTCCCTTCCTGCAGCAATTCCTGCCATCACTGATACATGGGTTTGGCTATAGGGTGACGTGTCCCCCCCCTGCATGCCACAGGCTCTGGCTTCCCGGGCAGGGTGGGGTCCGGAGGCGATGCACCTCGAGGCTGGAAGTCTCGATGAAATAACCCACGAACTGTGACCGCAGCCAGCTACTCCTCTCTGGCAAATTGCTCGAGCTGCCCCTGGATGAGCAGGAGAAATAGCCTCTTGTATTTCTCAACTGTTAAGTCTGTTCTCTCTCTCTCCCTGCCGGAGTGGAAATAAATGGTGGGAGGGTTCAGCCAGCACTAATTCAGAGCCATGTTCTCGCTAAGTCTCTGCTACTTTGTGCGCGGACCACAAACACAACTGAGAAAATGAAGGCTGCTAGAAATACGACAAATCGTCAGATTATCTTAAACACATGGTAACAAAACAGAGTCACTCTGTAGCGCATATAAATTCCACACATGTGGAGGAATGTAAAGCAGCTATTGTGCCCCCACTTCGCGGATCCATTTCACTATTTTCCCAGTTTATCTGGAAAATACATACTGCATGGTACTGTACGTCGTATTTCACTGCTATGCACCATGATGTCTTCTAATTGAACAATTGCCATGCTTGTAGTCTAAGGGCAATACAAAAGTGCTTTCAAACAATAACAATACATTTTCTGTATAAAGAGGATAGGGAGTAGCCACTTCCCAGAAAGGCTTGATTTCCCCAGAGCCAGCAGTATGAACATCCAGAGAGCCAGTAACAGCAGGCAGTGGTGAGAAAATCCCTACCTCATCATCAGTCTATATGTCCTGCGTCCAACTGCCAGCTCTCCAAAGCCAGGCGCGGGCTGTCGGCACCCACCAAGGGCACGGGAATGCACCCGGCAATTCCCAATGGCGGGGGGCTTGGGCGAGGGGCACCTTTTTGGAAATTAAACCTTTTGAACATGAACCCAGACTGTAAAGAAAGGGGAGCATCACTGGAGCAGCTACCAGGGATCACGCAGAAGCACAGCATCTGCCAATTCATTCAGCACTGCTGGCCCACAGAGCAAAATGGCACGCCGCTGTTCCATGTTTGGAGACAGTTTATACTGGAATAGGAGCAGTCTTTTTGCGTAAAATGATTATTTTTTTCCTCCATGAGAACTCATGACTTCTTAAAGAGAACTCTACATGCCTGCACAAGTGCAGGAGCCGGGGATGGGTGTTTCAGCCTGTCTGTGCACAGATTCTCTGTGCTACTTCTGCAGAGAGTAACTTGGAAACAGAGATTAAAACAGGGCTGGGGATAGGTTGAAGTCCTCAGAAGCCAAAATAGTCACCCATGCACTTCTGAGACAGGACTCCAGAGCATGTCCAGTGAGACATTCATGTTCTGCTTTGCTTTCCCAAGCAAAGTGCAGCCTCTTTTCTAAAAGCTGCATCCAGATTTTTAGAGCTCAGAAGAATCGCTCTGGTATTGGAGTCTGATCAAGCACAGAAAACATCCTCAGCCTTCACAAAAATACCAGATGGCTGCAGATGCCAGCTCCTTTGGCCAGGCAGCTTTTTCAGAGAAAAGGCCAGCTTGTTGTGCAAGTGCTGCATCCCAGATACAACTCTGCTGAGCAGCAAATGGCCGTAGAAAAACCCTTTTTAGGAGCATCTAAGCCAACGCATTCCCGTAACATCAGCTTTCCAAGGCTACACATATGCTCCTAGCCAGTACGTTCTCATTCTCCAGAGGGAAGGGGGACCCACAGAAGTTCCTCTGGCTGTGAAAACCCCCTTACGGGTTTCTGAGCAGTTTTATGCATGGAAGGGGAAAATGAACCACAGGCAGAGTTGCCAAATCATCGGGAACAAATTTTAAAAAACATGCCTGGGCATGCATGATAATTCTGTCTCTGAATGGTGAGTTGCTCTTTGAAACATGGTCTTTTAAACCAGTTAGTGCTCACTGTGTCAGCAGTGTGACCCTAACTGTCCTGCTCTGCTCATCCCACCCACCTGCCGCAGTCCCGGGGGACACCACAACTGCGGTGGCTGCATCCACGTAGCACTGCAATAAACCACAGGCATCACAGTCTCTGGCTCCTTTCAAGGACATCATCATGGTTTTACCTCTGCACAAGACAATATTCTCTCTCTGCTGCTACACAGAAATGTACACAAAGAACAAATACGATCTCTTCCACAGATAGGAAGGAAAGGATCTACGTGCCACTGAGAACTGCAGAGCCAAATGTGATGCACACAGGTCGTGCAACCTTGCACAGCAGGAGAAATTTCACCCTTCGTGCGGTGGCTCCATTTCTGGAGATCACTTACTGCAAGAAAACCAAAACAGCAGCCAACAACCAAGCCAGCGTGCATTGGTATCACTTTGTTCTCTGCTACTGCTCTTGTTTTCCACTAACACCGGAACAGGTAATGTCATGTCAGACCGTGCCTGCTTGAGGATCAGGGATTCACAGGACTGGTACCTTTGCACAACTTCAGGCACCCGTTGCCACAAAGTGGTAGGAACGCTGGAGACTGCTTGCAGTAATCTGCTACATACACAAAAGCACGGTCAGCCATATGGGGCTTGTAAAAAAAAAAAAAACAGAGGTACAATCAGTTTCTATTAAAAATACAGTCTTTTCTTTCTTTTCTGAGTCCTGAAATGGCTGTGAGACAATTAAAACCAACCGAAAAAAGAAAGACAATGAGGAGTGGTGAGATGCTCTTTTTGGGGGAGCATGGGCTGGTAATGTCCATCTGGAAGAACCTCAGAGAGAGTGGTCACTTCTGATTGCTACATAATGTGAGTAATTCTCTGGAAAGATGAGTCCTTCCCGCCTGAATCACTGCGAAGGGGGAAAAATAACACAGTCCAGAAATGGAAAGCTGGATGGCCCTTGGAGGCCAGGAGCCGCCCAAGATTCCTGTGTGGGGGCCACCGCAGAGAAGTTGCATGAGCATATCCGCAAGCCCAGCACACTGCTCTGGGTGACAGCTCCAGCCCCAGAGCCAAGCTTGGGCCACAAGACGCCTTCGTATGTGGCCACCCAGAGCTCTGGCTGACACTGCAGGTAGCGTGTGTCACTTAACAACGTGCTAAATACCTCTTCCCACCAAGCAGCCATAGTCTCCAGCCCTTCAATCCTGATCCATCCGGATTCAGGAGATACAGGCAGTTCCTTCAGAAGCTCTGCCTTCTTTGAGAAGTTTGTCCTCGATGCAGTTCTTCTTGGCCAAGCCACGGCAGCAGCACAGCACAGCTCTGGTGCCAAAAATGGCTTCCTGCTTCAGTCCTAGGGAAGCTGCACTTCTAAAATCTGTGTGGCCCAAAGCAGAGAGGAATGACTGGGACAGATTCTCTGTGGTCCAGACTGTGGGCTTTGTCTGTGATACTGGGAGAAAAAGCTCTGGTATTTGAGAACAACTCTGTTCTCACCCAGTTCCTCCAGCTCTCTGTACAACAGCTTGCACCAGTAGCCCTGTGGGCTTCAAAGCTCTCCACAGAATCCCTAAAACCACTGAGACAGCTCATGTACTTCATGTTCCACATGTGCTTAAATTCCTTGCTAAATTGACATCTCAACAACATGAAGAGCCTAGAGACACCTTGAACCCCTACTTCTTTATATAGATGTATATGGTTACATTTAAACCCAAGAATTTTTCTCTTCACGCTAATCCTGCAGAAAACCAGTTTGGTTTCCATTCCTATATATAGCACTAGGATTCTTGGTCTATTTTTTGTCCTTTTGCATCTGATTATTTTCAGCAGAGTTCAAACTTTTTATGATATGCAGATTTTAACTAGAACATGACTTCTATTCATACAGACTTTCAGTATTAATAAACCCATAACAGCCACATGTAAGTAGAAGAATTTTATTCATACTGCAATTCTGTCCCATCATCCACTGCAAATATTACAATTATCTTTCAAATGTCATAGAATATCAGTTTGTTCCACTTCAAGCACAGGAACCCTGGTGTTAAATGATTACACTTCTCTTGAACTTGCTTATAACAGAACCATAATTCAAATGTATTCTTCATGATCTATAAAGGTTCAAAATTCAAAAGAGTCTGTTTTTTGTGTGTGTGCTCAAGTAGCTTCTAAACAGTGAGACTAATAACTTGGTGTTTAGCAAGACATGTGTCTTGCATATTATGCAAAACACATTTTTTTATGAATACAACAGAAATGCAATAGGTTAAGTAACATACATGAGTGACCGGTAACTTTTAAAAATATGTCTTAAAAATAGCAGAAGAGAATACAAAAAGAGTGAAACAAAACAAAAGTTTTGCAAATGCTTATATGTTTATTGAGATATATAATGGGCGTCTGCCTATATAAATGTATGTCATAAAACTGCAAGGTTGAAAAACATGAATGGTCATATTTGCTACATGCAAGGAGCATAACATAATCATAATAAATAGTAGCAACTGATATACAATGACAGGACCACTGAATATACGCTGAAATAAATTAAGCACCTTGAAGTGATGGTAGGACTTAGACTCTGAAGTCAAGGAGCAGTTAGCTCTGTAAAAACCACTGTGGACAGGTACTGGAATATTGGGTCCCAAGAGCCTTTTTGGTGGGAGTCAGTAGGAAAATCCGAAATTATATTTTGTTAACTCCAAAAAGGAGTTAACACCAGTATGAGTAATTCTATACATGTTCTTAACACCTCTAGTTTCAAAAGGAAGATTGCTGCCTTAATTCATTATATAACTTTTGGCATGTAAAGGGTATAGAAAGTTCATATTTACTCAGCATAATGTTATCATTAAGAAGAAATACAGTTTTTCTGCAACTGAAAAGTGAGCAGTGCCATTTAGAGTAGCAGGGACGCAGAGATTTGCTTCTGTTAGCAAAGACAAGTTTTCCTTCAAAGGAAAAGCTTCCCCAAAGAAAAATGTAACTGATCCCATCCTGGAGGGCTGCAGAGCAAAGCCTGGCTCTGCAAAAAGCTCCACTGAAGAGGAGACCCATATCTACATAGAGCAGCCATAGCTGCCTGCAAGGCTGCGCCCACATGGGGCTTACTGCAGGTTCCTGGTGCTTTTTGTTCTGCAATACACGTCTTTTGGAGGAGAGGCAGCATTTTGGAACATGTATGTGGCTTTCAGAGAATCCTGGTCATGTACTAAAAAAAAGGCTTTTAATTTTAATTAAGTGGACCTTACGTAAAAGAGTCCTATTAAACTGCTGATGTACAGCTGCCATTATCTCTTAAGTATTTCATATAATATTCAAAAAAGTGGCTGAGGACACTCTGGTGCAGATAAATATGTTACAAAGCCCCACTTAGTTCAGTGAAGAAGTTCCCATTGAAAGGGCTTGTAACACAGAGGAATATGGCCCCTATTTCTAAACCACAAACAAGGTGACTCAAAAGTTCTACTTTTCCTTGGCTTACTGGAATGATCAAAACCTTTCTCTAACATTCCCTCTTAAATTGTGCAACTGCCACTGACCGCATGGATTTCAGAAACCTCCAGTCCATAAGCAGTGAAAAGGCTTTTAGAAGTGACAGGCAGAGGGACATCACTTTACCAAAGAAGCGTACAAAAGGTGAATAAAACCAACTTTAAGGGTAGGTGAAAGATAATGAGGGAAACAGACATTCATACATAGTTTAAATAGTTAAAAACACAGTTTTATCTATATGATCCAACAACAGGTAAAAATCTTGCCTGCAAGCCAAGAGCCTAATCTTCCCTGCATGGTACCCCCAAGCTAGTCTTATCCAAACAGTTGTCTTCTTTCTTAAATGATACATAATATTTGAACTGACATCCAGTGCATGACATAACAGAAAAAATACACATGAAATGCACACCTTTTATTTTTTTCTTTATAAAGCTATGGAGCTGCACAGAGCAAATTTAAGTGCACAAGGTCACACAAAGGCAGCTTTCCAAAAGGAATCATTTAGACAGTGAGTGAAATGAAACTGTTGTATCTCTGAATGTTTCTCTTGAGGATCTCAGAGCAAGGGCCGAGCACTCGTTCGAAGCGGGGCCGGTCGAGCTTTACGCACTTTAGGGGTCCACGTGCCACCACCGTAGCAGCCCGGGGCCGATTGAGCAATAATGCTATCTCACCTGGAAATAGGGACAAATACACTGTCACACGTCTGTGCCTCTGTTTTGGAAAGTGCATATTCAGGCCACCATACAGTTACTTTGATTGTAGAACATATCCCTTTATATTATCTTGATAGACACTTTACATAATTCTGTTGACAGTACAAGTGCATTACACATGCATAATGCATGCGTGTAAAATGCCTTTGAAAACAAATGCATTCAGACTGTTTTGCTGATTCTGGAGCTGTCTCCTATCAGCTACATTGGTGTAAACCAAGGAATAGTTTTGGCTTCAGTGAAATCTCTCAGTGTTGCTGAAAGCAGAAGCTGACCTATGCATAACCCCTTGTTTGTTAAAGAGTAGAACGCTAATTAAGCCAGCAACTACCTCATACAATCCCATTTGCTGTCTTTCTGAACCATTCTTAAGATGAATTTTCTTACCAAAATAATCTGATGGTCCAAGTCTTCCCACTTCAATGTACTCCTCATTATCAGACCTGCGCTGGAGAACGGAAGCTGTGCCCTGGGAACAGAAGCGGGGAAGGTTACTTTGCTTTGCCTAAACCTGCCACCCCTTTGAAAAGTATTGAGTCCGGAGTATCCGCTTTCGCAGGACACGTCACACTCCTTTAGTTCTGCTATGGGAGAGATGACAATCTCACTCAATTTCTTATACATGAATAAAAGGAATTGAAGAATTAAAAAAAAAAAATCCACCAGTATGGAAAACTTGATTTCACTCTATGAATGTGGCATTGTTTGGATGTGGACAGATTGGGCTCAGGCACAACACAAGAGGAACAGCACAGAATTCAGTAATTTCTATGTTACTAACGCACATCATGCTGTGCAAATGTATGCTTCAATATACTTTAAAAATGTGTTCTGAGTGGATGGGGAACCTTATAAGTGATGCAGAGAAGATTTTCATCATAAGCACTAAAAAGGCAATTTTCCCAGCCACAATCTAGGGACAGAAATTTGTAAAGCAGCAACTAGAGCTTATTCCTCACCTGAACGTTAACTGGCTTTCTTGCCAAGATTGTTGGTAAAGGGAGTTTTAATGCTAATTGCAACAGAAAGTGTTTTTTTTTAATGTCTTTGCCTTCTCATGGCCTTTAGTGATCTGGACACCTGCAAGTCAGTCACTTGAGAGATGGAATGTGTCTTGTCTCCACGACCGTTAATAACTGCAGTGCTTAACACGTGCTAATACATGTCAAAACTCAGTAACAGTCTATTTAAACCTTCAAAGGGGTTTTACATGCAAAAATATTCTAACCTGGAGGAAATCTTAAATTATTTGCGGCACAAAGTTTTTGTAGGGGAATAGAGAAGGTAGCTGCTTTCTGCAAAAAAAAATTACTATGACATTAGAAATTATGTTCAGAGTCTACACCAGAAGCCATGGCAAAGGCAAAATGTTAACATATTTGATTTTAACTGAAATTAAAAAGATTCTTAATAAAACAAGATTTTTAAATAGACTGCAGAGCCCATTTTTTTTGACAGTGCCCTGATGCTGCTGCAAGAACAGTGCAAAACAGAGGAAGAATTTAGGTGCTGTTGGAAAGCATCAAAAATTCTTTTTTCTTTTTTTTTTTTTAATTTTCAGCTTGGAGAGTAGTATCTGGGAGCTGGTACAACCTGGACAGGGAAGTGGTGGAGACACATGTAAAGTGACCTATGCTTGGAAGATGCCAGTTATTGGACAGTATCACAGGAACCCCCTACTTTAACACACAAGCTTTGCATTGCTCTGTTCATCTGCACTATTGGTGCCTGTAACCAGCTGCAGCACCACTCCAGCCTGGAGCACAAACCTCCCTCCAGTGCTGAGTGTTCAGTGCAGATGAGACAGCTGCAAACATCTTTCAGCTTCCTTGCATTGAAATAAATATGTATGCTTCAGTTTACAACGGGGGCTCAAGGAGACACTGAGCAACCTCAAGCTCCTTGGCTTCAGTGCGGCTAAAGGCACTCAGCACCCTGCAGAACCAGCCCTTCACCTCTGTGCTGTGTTTAAATATGCCCCATAGGATCCTGAACATTGCCATTGAACTGTAAATCTGAACAGCAATGTGAGGCTGCTTCAGGTCTGACTTCTGTTTTTCTAGGACCTGGGGCCCAGGAATATCCACTATTATGTAGCAAATTATCATAATTTGCTTTTTTCTGAACAAGTACTGCTAAGATGCTGTAATACTGTTGTATTGAATCATGTCCTATTTCATAACAGGGTTATTTTTAAGCCCATATAATTTATGAATTGCTGGGGCACTCTCTAGGTTAATTTATAATGCAACCTTTCTATGCTTCACAAATGAAGAGGTAAATTACTTCTGATGATGGCAGGAACCAGAGCCAAAAATCAAATAATGTGCAAGCACTGTTTGAAAGGTGCTAAGCATCTGATAGTTTTTATATGTACTTGGATGTATATCAAATTAATCTGACACAGTAGAAGTTATAATGTCTTATTTTGCCCATTAGCAGTAATCTGTGCTTAGTATAAATTAGTAGATATCAGACTGTCACCACATTATATTGGCCATGACTATTTACCATTCCACTCCACCAGCCACATGCCGTATCAGCATTAAAAAAATACTGAATAAACACCAGGGCTGTAAATCCTAGTCCTTTTGAAAACAATTGCAGAACTCTTGGCTTCAATGCTTTCACTCTTGATATACCAGACATCTGATGGCATAAGATACAGAACCATGTGCTTGGCACAACCTGCAGGAGCAAGGACACCTGAGCTGGGCGATGTTTCAAGACCAGTTGTTCAGAAATAAGCTAACATATTAAGGGAGGCTGCCTTTGGTCTTTTGGTCGCAGTTGCTTGGGGTTTTATCTGCTGTTAAGACCTGCCGTGTACATAAAACTGTCCACAGCAAGTGTATGGCCATCCACAAAAGTAACTGAAAGGACAGCATGTAAGAAAGTGATTTGGTGCCTGTCAAGTTTCCAGCAAGAATTCCTTATCCTTGATATAACTAAATTGTTTCGCCAAAGCTGCTGTTTTCCAAGATCTTCCAGTAAATCTGAAAGGGGATGAAAATGCAAAGATAGTGTAATGAATTTTGTTATTTGCACTTACCGCAAGCTTTAAAAACAAACACACTTTCCTAAGCAGAATTCTCAAGAAATACCTCATACAGGGAATAAATAATGTGCTTATCAATCTCACTCTGGACAAACTTCAGATCAGGTGCAGTGCATGGGCCTAACTCAATGCTGTTCTTATTGCTTTTGCAATGGAGTCAGAATCAGCTTCAGAACCACTTCCAGCCCCTGTCCTCCACTCAGTCCCCATCTGGAGCCTGGCAAAAACCTAACCCCTTGACCCAAATAGCTGTCTGCAATCCATGTCTCCATTCTCTTTCCCAAAACTATTTTTTTAAAAACTTTTATTACAGATGTTTTATTACACACAACAACAAAAAAATCCCCAAAGTAATCATATTGACTGCCCAGGTCAAATGAAAAAAAGAGTCAGTTCCCCATTGCTCATCTTGAGCACGTTGCCATAAAGGTAATCACAATATCAAGCAATATTGCTTTCATCTCCCCTAGTGTCAGCTTTTATTGTGCTTAATATTTTTTTGACAGGGTCCATATGATATAGGACTTCAATAAGTCAGTCTTCTGAAGCAATTTCTTCCACTGTTCCACTACAGTCGGCCTTTTTAATCCAAGAAACACCATGCTATCTGTTGGAGGAGGACAGATGTGTCTGGCCTCCACAATAAACACTTGGCTTGGCAGGACAAAGCAATGCATATTCCAGATACATATTTTTCCACTCTTGTTTTAACAGTCACATAGGCTTTTCCCGTTGCCCAGTGAGAACAGGTCTATCATGGAGCGAAAGAAGTTTCCTGAAACCCTGACAGCGAGCACCCAGATGTAAGATCTGATTACGCCGTTTGGCCTCTCTCTGCGAAAGTCACCAGCTCCACAAGTACATCCTGGAGCATTGTCACAGTGACCTTCACGGGAAGACCGTCCACACCACGAAACAAAGAAGATGTATTTATAATTATCTATCTGCCTCACCTTCGCTTTAGGTATCTTATCTCTGGAAACAACGTTATTCTAACTGTATCAGAGGAAGAGTCCAATTGTACATGAGCAGTGTAAGCAGAGCAAAAATAAAATAATACAGAAACAATCCCTTAATATTTACACACTACCAAAGTTCTCATACTAAATGAATTAGGTGCTGACCCCTACCCTCGCTCCCATCACAGGCCTCACGGCTGTATTTCATTTTAGTTTACTTGTCAAATCTTTCTAATGCAGTTATTGAGCTTTCTGTCCTTCTTGCGCTTGAGCAAACCCTGCCTCGTATAAATGGTAGCCCTGAATAAACCTCCTGAGCCCTGTCCTGGGAGGTATGAGTATTATCTAGTAAGGATTCAAGGGGCTTATCACTCTCACCCACCAAAAGCATTTGGTCTCAACGGAAAAGATTTCCCCTTAAATGGCACACAAAACTTGGCAGGATCAGTCTCTGTGAAATAAACTGCACAGTCCCAGATTTTCAGGATCAGGCTATTTAGTGCTGCTCAGTTTAAAATACTGTCTTGTACCCTGATAGTCATTTCAGCCTCCTACGCCACAGAGCAAAACTTTCAGAGTACATGCTCAAACACTGTGAAGAAGTTTGACACCATTTAATAAATCAGCACTTTGTGATGATATGAAACTGAAAGCAGACAGGCATGTCGTTCTCCTCGCAGACACTTGGGAGTGAAATGATCTTTGGTGGATCCAGGAATATTCCCTTTCAGCCACGGGGAGTGCCTGTATTCCCAGGAACCGATATCATTAACCTCCCCTCCTCTGCTCCTAGTAAATACAGGCATCTTATTGCAAAAACAACAAGAGTAGCAGTTCCAAAAGCAATGCGCCATCACCACCTCTCTGCCATCCTCACCCCACGCACCTGCTCACTCCCTCTGTAACGCTTCTGTCACAGTGCTGAGAGTATTTATTCCTGTCTTTCAAATGCATCAGCAGTTTGTTTGGTAAAAATTTATGGCTTAGATACAGCAGCATAATTTAAGATACAAAAAAATAAGTTAGGGTTTATAATCCATGAGCTCCCATCCTCTCCAAAGTAATAAGATTTTGATAGATGTTTCATTTTTAAACTATCAGACTGCAGGGATGAGTAGGACATCCTACAGTGGCCCATCTGGGTCAACATGAAGATTCCCATGCCTGATCCTGCATGTCCTTGTAAGCACAAAGTGCTTCAGGAGCTCTATCTTCATATTTAAGTATGAATTCTGTAGCCAGGAATTGGCCTAAGTAGCTTAGTTATAAAAGGCAAACGTTCAACAAGGTCAGAGGGGTAATCCTGTAGTCTTCCCTCTATTCCAGCAGAGGAAGCTCTGTGGATCAGATGGGATCCCCCCTGCACTGGCATGGAAGTGTCCTGGGTACCACTGGGTAGGGTGGGCTGTGCAGGGTGGCCCCTGGGTGGGCAGGGTGGCTGAGGTTGGGCAGGGAAATGAGCCCTGCTTTTTTTAACTTTTTGGTTTAAAAGTTAAACCAACTCTTGTTGATGTTCTGTTTCCACCAGCCAAAGCTCTCAGTGTAAAGATAAAGCAATCAGTAAAAAATTCAGTGAGGTTCCATCTGTGATAAGAGACATATTTATCGTTATTAAAATTGAAGAATGGTTATTTATTCTGATGATAGGATGCAACATCAATGTCTATGTCCTTTTGATACACTAAGTATACAAAATAAAATTCTACATCTTGAAGAAAAGAATTTGAATGTTTACAAGCAATAAGCTACTATTTCTATTTCCATTTCCATTTTTATTTTTTACTTTTTCACTTATATTTAAAGTAAAGCATGGCAGACAGTTTTTTTCTCCATGTCCTCACAATGTTGTACTTCTACCCTAGTTTTGAGCTTAGAAAGTTTTTCTAGCTTATTTCATTTTCCTCTGCACAATCCACTAGAAAAGAGCAATGCAGTAGTTTTTCTATAGAATTAGCGATGAAAAAGGTCAGGCCTATCCATCTGTTATTGCTATTAGCTCCATCAATTTCTATTATGAACATACCTTTGCTCTTTCTCACTTTGTTAATCCACACACTCCATAATTCACACATTGAAAAGATAACTTTCCCTTCACTCCCCAGCAACACAAGCCCTCATTATATGCTGCTATTAAATCTGCGCTAAAAAGACGAAGGAAGAGGCTGTGCAGTGGTATAAAACGTTCCTATACATGCGGCGAATCACACGGGACTCAATGTAAGGACTCCTACTGGTTTTACTGGAAGCAATAGCAGATATGAAATGAATTAAAAGATCTTTCACACGGTGTGAATCTGTGATTATTTTATTTAATTGCAGGCAAGACAAAGTTTGTGGAAGTAATATCTTTTATTAGACCAACTAGCTAGAAAAAAAGAGAAATGCTTTTGGGCACACACACCTTTCCTCCAGTTGTCTATTTCTCCAGATACATCTAATAAAAGATACCATTTTCCTACCTACAAACACTGTCCTGGCAATGTTCTTACACTGCCATAGCTACAGGGACAATAAGCTACAGAACCATATCTGCCTACTCACTGGTTCAGGCACGTAATTAAATTACCCATAGAGCATCTCCAAATCATTAGCTTAAATTAAGAAGGGCCAAAAGCTCCTGATGCTACAAAAATCCTGGAAATAACAGTTGCCTAGTGGATCTGTGAGTCCTGCTGAGATCTGTCAGCTCTTGTTTCACCCTCCACTTTAAAAATGATCATTTAAATCAATTCATCTGTCTTTGATGTGAAACCTTTGGTCCAGTTTGCCAAACTTTACTTTTATGACTGTCATTTATGATGTGCCTGTTATATTGGCTATTTAGTAAGTAATGTCTGTAAGAACAGCCCCCAGGTTTGCATTAAGTGAAAAAGTGCTGGTTGTTTGGTTTCCTTATCTGTAGCAAGTGAATTCTTTTCTCCATCCATTAGGGATCTCCGTAGATTACAGTGAAAGAGACAATGCCCAAGTCAGAAACATGAGCTGCTGCCAACTTTGAAAACAAATACACAATATTTTGCACATTCGGTCTTTTTAATTCAGTTGTGACTCTAGAAAAAATGTTGAGTGCCACTGATTTCAGCAGATATTCAGAAAGCCAGCACCTTGGGAGTATCTTTAAGATTTAACAGTGCTATGTCAAATGAGCTCAAAGGGCAGCATTATGGTAATAATGGGAGCACTGGGGTACCCCTATGACCTCCTTGAGAGAGAGCAGCACTGTAGAAAATGCCTTTATACTGCAACAACTCCAGTGATGATGTACATGATTATCATAATGTAATCATCATAACTTTATAACATTAATTCATCATATTTTTTATTGGCCTTAATTGCCAACAACACTAATGCGGACTGCAATTCAGCAAAGGTGGGAAGCAAACATTACTTCCCAACTGGCATGGATCCTATACGTGAGCTCTACAGCCATGCTTGACACTAAACAATACGCAGTTCACCGTGTGTACCAGCTGTATCACACCTGCATAGGACTACCATGTGCATATCGAAGCTTCCATCACTTCTACTATCTAGGCACATTTATGTTGGTTTAGGAATAACATCCACACCCGAGAGAGAGGAACAAAGCTGTCTAGAGCAGTCACCAAAATAGCGACAAACATAAAGGTACTTTTAAAAATGACAATCAATCATAAACCAAGTGTAGCTTGAACCAGCAGAAACAACTGAGCCACAGGGCATTTCCTAGGGATATACAAGAGGCCAGGGTTAAGGCCCAGACATGACTACACCCAGCCAGTCATTAATCACCAGGAAATGCCTTTGCCTTGATCATTTACTATTTAAAATTGTAGACATTTGACATGGGAAGACCTTTTAGATCATTTTGTTCATCCTCCTATTGCGGTATCTCAGGCAATCTTTCCCTTCATTATTTCTTTAAGGCAGCCTGCATGAAAGTTGTCCTGTACCTAAATGTACTCCCCTTGAAGTAAAAGAAACGTTATTAGATGGAACAAGACAAGATTCAGGCAGAGACCAATAAAGACAGTGCAAAACCAAAAGAAGCAGAGTATTGCACAAAGTG
This sequence comes from Anas acuta, assembly GCF_963932015.1. NCBI lineage: Eukaryota > Metazoa > Chordata > Aves > Anseriformes > Anatidae > Anas > Anas acuta. The sequence continues at coordinate 12,338,367 of NC_088993.1, forward strand.
TACTTTGCCTCACGCGTGGAGGTGAAACAGTGGTTTTGCACAAAGAATTAAAAAATTGGGATTTATTCATTAAGACTTTTTTGTTGAAAAGCTTTTCAAAATCAAAACTTTCAGCTTTATAGTCTTTTGACTTCAAAATGTTGCCCTTTAGCTGCAGCAGCATAGCTAGGATCTCTCAGGAGTCCAACAGAGGCACCTCCAAGTGCTGGTAGCCTCAAGACTTCATCGAGAGTCAAAAAAGCAAGGCAGCAGCACGGAACAGGGCATGTCACAGTGGTCTCTGAGCCTCCCAGACTTGGGGCCGTGGTAGTCCCATGCCTCTTCCAAACCACCAGCTGCCAACTGGCACTGGGAAGCCTGGGAGAAAGGGGACGGTGACACAGGGGTGACGAGAGCAGCTCTTAGACATGGGAGGAGCCCCTTGCCTGGGGTGTAATCCTCTGTGGCTAGTTATCCTGGCTTTGTGCCCAGCTGCTGCTGGCAGAAAGCTGGGAAGTGGCTGCACCATAGTCTGGACTTTGGGGTCCATCTGCACTTTTACGTTCGCTCTGTTCTAGAATTCTAGTTGCCCCTTCTACTACATATTCAGTCCACCTGCTGCAGTGGACTGCTCAGTCAAGGTGGGCTCCGATGCTTGGTTTTAATGAATCATCTCAGGGATACTTGGCCTTGACTAATCAGTAGCTTCTGTGGGAAAACAACTGAATTAATATTCATCCCAGTGCCAGATTTTAAAGACTGTCTGTGCCAAGCGCTGTGGATTATTGGCAACAATGCACTGTTTTCCTCCCTCTGACATGTCAGCCTACAAAGCAATAAAAGTCACAAAGGAAAAAAAATGTTGCATTTTAGAGATTCTTTCTTTCTACAAAGCTAGCCATTATCTTTACTCTCTCTGAAGCCAGGAAATGTCCACTGAGTCAACATAAAAGTGACTCTATAATGGGTTATTCATCAACTGTTCATATTTGTGACTGACCTTACAGTTATCATGTCCTGGAAGCAGACAGTGCTGCCTGCTACCACCTACAGAATGGGCAGTGTTGAATGCAAGGGAGAGAAAACACGAAAACAGTGCTGAACCTCCTTCACCCTGCCCGCGAAATCCTTTCTGGTGAAAATCGTTTTTAGCTGTTAATGTTGTTTTACGGCCCAATTACTCCTACCACCATCTGCTTCTTTGTGAAAACATTCTGTAGATACTGAAGTAACCAGACCAAGCAAAAGTCTGAGACAGACATCATAATTAAAGTCTCATAACTAATGCTGTGACCAGGGCTGGGCTGGCAGCTGTGGCCAGCTAGGGCAACAGCTTCAGAGCAAGAAACAAAACTTGGAGTAAACTGGGGGAAGGGGAAACGGGAGTTTATCATGGAGATCATAATGTTCGTGGTCATGTTGAGAAAGTACTATGAAACAGGCCTTCGTAGTACTCAGTCTTCAATGCCAAATTGTTTATAAGAATCCTGAGAACCTCCTGAAAACCTAGAGGGGTAAGGAGCCTGGGCTGCTCTCCTGACTCACACAGAGGCATTTCATTACCTGTGAACCTCTGCTGCTTCCACAGACTTCCATGGCAGCAAGACTCTACTGAACAAGACTAAAGAGAGACGACTCAAAACCAAAACCATGCCTTAAAGCAAGCATTATGTACGTAGAAAGTCACAGTTGGTTCTGAACACAAAGAAAACCTAGCACTGATTTTAATGAAAATTCAAATGGAGCACACAAGTACTAAGCATGAAATTGACTATTATTAACACTGGGTTTTACATCTTTGCACACCAAGCCATCTTCCATTTTCTGCATACCCTATAGTGCTAAGAGGGCAGGGTGTGGCTGAATTTCCAGCTAAAACTTACATTTTATGGGTTTACAAATCAGATGTTTTAAATTACAACTGAATGAGACTGAAGACTCCTACACAAGCTGTCATGTCAGAAATGAACTGGGGAAACATTCATATGCATTTTTTTGCACTGGGTATAGTATGTGCAAAGAGAGGTTATGAAAAGAGGTTACTTTTAAACCATTGAGAACAAGACTGCCACACTGCCTCTTCCTCATATTTTTGCTTTAAGATGTAAGTTTACCAGTGTCCGAGTGAGATGGAGTAACACAGTCCTGCATGTACCTCATGATGCTGGCATAAGCAATGTTCTCAGTCGTAGTGTCCTGGAAGACCACTAGCATATCACTCCTCAGCTGCCATTTTAGCCCTTTGGGACTGCTGATAGCATCATTCCTGGGACGGCTTTTATTTTACAGCTAAGCATCAGCAGTTCTAGGGCTACTTTCCAAGAGAAGACGAATCCTTTGAACTATGTAGCCAAAGACACTGCAAATAGTCCTTCAGCCAGTAAATAATCTTGGGTTTTTATTATTTGCCAACCTTTGATTTATGAAAGACTATTATACAAAAACAAGGGAAGAAATAAACAAATTTCAGTCAGCAATACAAAGTGCAAACGACTTCCACATAAGCTGCAGTAGAAAAGAGCACCCATCATTTTGGGGCTGTAAAATTTAATGTAAAGGAAAAAGGACAGTCAGTCAGTACGGTAGCCTGGGATTCTGGCTACAGAGTTCACATTTCTTCTCTGCCTTAGACCTACTGTGAGCAAAAGCATGAAGATCCAGACCTCCAAGGCACCTAATTCCCACTGATTTTTTTCAGCAGGAATGAGGAGCTATCTTAATTCTTGTGCCCGTGCTTCAGATCGTAACATGTAATGTAGAGCTTGCCTCACACACCTCATCACACAGGTGTCGTGAGCATCAACTCCATGAAGTTCATGAGATGTTCAAGTAAGACCAATAGATAAGTACCTAAGATAAAACAAGTAGGTAAACAGATTACATAGATTATATACCACAGTAATTATGGCTCTCAAAATTATTTGGTCATATGCTTACAGAAAGCAACATGAATTTGCCAATCAAGGCGAGAATTTTCTTTCCATAACTAAATGTTGGCTGGGGATGCTACTTTTACATTGTTTTCCTACCCATCAGAGTTCTCTTAAAAATGCTTCATTTTTATAATATAAAAATTAAACTGAATGCTGTTAGAGAAGGATGATGCAAAAGGACTTAATTCTGATTGTGGACTAGAGATTGAGTCATGACTGGGTTTGACAGTACTTTTATAACCATACATTTTTAAACTATTATACATTATTCTCCAATCTCTGGGTTCATAGCAACTCAGAGAATTTACATACAGTTGTCCTGGTTTCTGCCACAAATGAGGAACAAAATCTGCAAAGTTCTAAAATAGACTAGAAATATTGGCTAATCTGAAATCTCACAAAAATGTTAAGAAAATGATCCAGCATACATCACTTCTGTGGTTTCAGATTTTGCAGAATTTACAGGAGGTGCCTACATTGCCATGGTTATCACTGGGGCTGGAGAAAGATTTGGAAGGACCAAAAGCTGCAGTCACTGACAGGTCCTCCCATTGCAGTTGGGAGCAAGAAGTGGAGCAGCCAGTTGCTTACTATGAAATTTTGGCCTTTTCTAATAGAGGAGAGATAAGTATACGCTGAAGATTGCATACATATACAGCCTGATCCACTGCTCATTGAAGTCAAATTTAAAGCAAATTCAACCAGAAATGAACTAAACCAGCGTTTCAGTCACTGACATGGCAAAATACTTCACCTCCATCCCCAGGCAGGATGGCACCCAATCACGCACCTACCTTTTTATCTTTGACATCAGCTGGCCATTAAAAATGGCACCCTGAACGGCGATGAACTTTGATGCAGGGCCAATGGAAGCGCTGTTGTTTGAGTACAGCCAGGTGATATCAACAAAATTGAGTCTACCTTTCCTGTAAGAGTCCTACAGAAAACAATGTCTCCACAGTTGAAATTAAGCAAACTGCAGAGCTCTCAGTGACTGCTGGCTCTGCTTATTAGGTATATTTTATTTATGAGGCATATTAGGAGTTGCTGCAGACTGCCTTTAACAAATATACCTGGTATCAACAAAATCCTGGTAACACTAAGCAATTCGGATTGTAGCCTTTGAAACTCCTTTTCTAGACAACATTCATCTTCCTAATTAATAATTAATCACACTGTGTTTTTAAAGAGATTATCAGGTGTGATAGCAGAGTGTGCCTAAGGCAGTGACTTCATTAACCATACGGAAGAAGTTTACTTTGTAGTTCTCCTGCCTGTTGTAGGGGTAGTTGCCAAAGGGGTCTCTCTTGGGTTAGAATGTCAAAGAGCAACAATTTAAAGCAGGAAACAATTGGGCTATTATTTTTCTTTTTTTTTTTTTTTCTTTCTTTCTTTTCTTTCTTGAAGAGCTTTTAAATCATAAATCTTCAGATGCTTCTTGTGCAATTTAAGACTCAAGTCTACTTTTCCTACAAAAAGGCCCAATTCTGTAAGGAGCAGAGTGCCCTTCCTAGCTAACCCAAGGATCTTCCTCCTCTCCTTCACGTTACCATGCTACAAAGAGTTTACAAACACTGTTCCACCTAATGAAGCTTTGAACTGCTTTTCTGCAGAGGCCCTCCACAGCATGCCAAGAGTGTCAGCAGGGTTGGAAACACTGATTTCACCTACAGGACAGTATCTCAAGCATGCTTTCAGCAGTCACAATAACTCACAGTGGATCCTGCCCAGACTGGAGCCAGTTAGTGGCTCTGACTTGAAATGTCAACAGCAGCATGACAACTAGCAGCTCCCCAGGAATCTCAACGCTGTTTTGAATGTGATCAGCACTACTCATGGCTGGATCAATAATTATTACCAATTCATTTGACTAATTTCTACCAGTCAGGCAGTTCTCTGCACCAGTTTTGGAAGGATTTCTGCACTGTCAGTGAAAATTTTCTCTTATTTTCCAATCTTGCTATTCCCATTCCCTGTTTTCAGTGTTAGTGGACACTTAATACATTTTCCCATGAAGCTTTTACTCACCTTTATGGAGTGTCATTAGGATTACTCCCACTGATGTGGAAGCAGAGGCCCAGGGTGGGTAACAATCTGCCCACAGGCTGCACTGATAATACAAGTAATCCTGAAAATCAGAGGCCCTGACTGCCTCCTTTCTAGCCACGAGGAAAACAATAAAGAACACAAATCCCAAGCTTTTTTTCAGTGCTTTTCACAAAGGACTTACAGAGGAGGCTGGAACTACCCACTGTCACTAACACTAATCTACAATTAAAAATACCAGGTTTTTAAATGTTTTAAAGTAAAAATTCTAATGTGAAACTGCTTGATACAATGGGTCCATTTCTCCTTGAATTTTCTCCTGCCAATTATCTTCTATTTTTAGCTCTTTTATTTTTAGGCTGCTGCATGTTATTGCTGGGCAGCTCAACCAGCTATTAATTGGAAATGTTTTGCTTCTCATGCAGTTTTATTTCTTTGCTTTATGCACCACTTAAACCAAACTGTCCTCTTAGGAGATGACAGGCTACGGACAGCACATTTAAAGGACAGTTACAAGCTGTCCTCCGTGGGCACAGGAGGGCATTATCATAACAATTTTGCTGTTTTTCCGTCCCACACCTGCACACGTTTGCATCTGTGTGTGCATTTTCCTTAAACCATGTCAAACTTTTTGGAGAATTGGGGCCATCTGGCAGCACTTCAGCAACCGGTCAGGCACAGTGAGCTCTCAGAATGCAACTGATATTAAAAGACTCCCCGAGCACATTCAGCAGAGTCCCATGACAATAACTGTGTGTCGTATATGGTGCTTAGCAGTGACAAGTAGATCCAAGTGATCTGACACAGGGAGGGCTGGGAGCTGGAAAACCCAGCAGGGCACTTCACGGCTGCAGATCCCAGCATTTTCGGTAGCTGCATTATGGACTTTTCTCCAAGGTGCAGTGCCACCGAGCCAAGTTTGAAGCTGAAGTTACAGAATGGTACACGATCCTAACCTCTATTTTTAATACTATTGTCACTACCTTGTTCAGTAACCTAGACAACAGCAAAAAACTCAGTTCTTTCCAGTTTCATAGAACTACCACACTAGTCTGAGCTGCTGCTTGAACTGAAGTCAGTGGTAAAGCACGAGTTGGGGAAAAAAAATCAGCCCTTGTTCAAATGGCATTTCATTTAAAGGGATGTAACATTTTCTGGGATATTTAACTCTGCAAAGCTCACATGCCTTTGCAAGCTACCACTTTAAAACGCTAGCTAAAAATATTTGCTTTATCTGAAGTCAGATGAATAAATCCTCCCTACCGTTGGTTACACAGTGTGGCAGTGTACAATACAACTGCAAATGTATTTGTTAGAAACTGTACATCTGTTATGATTTACGCTTGCCAAAATATAATTCTTTATGGCAACAATTGTTTCATGGTGCTTAAAGTTTTTCACCTCTGTGCCAGGAATCTCATATGGGATAATTCCATGACCTTGGAATCCAACAGATACATTCCACATCTGTCTGGTCTGGGAAAGCCCGAGTTTGTTGTGTGAAAAGCATAGTGGGAAAATAAGACCTGGAAATATCTGAAAATACAGAAACTGCAGGGCTGCTTCTTTTTTCTTTTCTTAATTACCAGTTTCAAGTGCAGTAAATCAACCTCACAAAAGTAGTTATTTTGCTTTTGTAAGCATGCATTCACTTCTGATCCTATCTTCAAATTAAGGAGTATGGTATAAACATTAAAATAATTCTATCACTGGAAAAAATAGCAGCCTTTAAATATTTAAACTAAATCTTGTTGAAGGCTGCTTAACATTTGAATGAAAAAACACCCAACCAACTTACTGGTAAACATCTTACTGCTGCCTGTGAAGACTTAGCATGGCAGAAAAAATCTTGCAGTCCTTAAATCTCAGGGTAATACTCTTCTCATCAGATTTTTAACAAAAAATTACCACAAAGAGCACTGTGAGCAGTGGACTTAACAAGACTGGTTTCCTGTAGCTCTTCCCCATGCATATTTTTTGTTATTCTAATAATTTGGCTGAGCTCATGCTGCAGCCTCTGCCTCCACATAGCATTTTCATGCATACATCCTGCACCTCAAACAGCCTGCACCCTACCGTGATCTATGCAACACTGGAGGCAGATGCGGGACAGAAAGCCATGAAAAAGGTTATATCAAGAAAAAAAGGGAAAAGGTGAATCTGCTTGTTTGATAGAACAGGGAAAATAAATACTCTTTTCCGTACTAACCAGGATGGTATTTCTAGTTTACATCAGGAGTTACTTTGCTGGTCAATCTGTAAGTCTCCCCTTAAAAAGGTGTTTAAAAATTGCACTTCATTCTGCCTGAATGTGCCAATTCATTTGTAGGCTGTTTCCTCCTGCAGGACCAGTATACTTAAAAGACAGCATCCCGTAGGATGTCACAGAGGAAGGCAGCATTGCAGGCTAACCAGAAATAAGCAATTTATGAAGTTCATAGAAAACTGTGCTAACAATTTAAAATCCATAAGTCCTGTGTGTCTTTGAGAACCTTTTATGATAGAAGTCACAAGATCCCACTTGAAACCAGTATGTGTGATGCTGGTAATCTCTGTAGTTGTACTAAAACCTTAGAAATTGGTGACTGATTTGTTTAAGGCATGTCATGAATAACTACGTTTTATAATAAATAAGAATCCTTCCCAAAAATTCTGTGGGAAAGTTCAGCTTTGTACTACTGGACATACTGTACTCCAAAGAAGGCTGCATTCTGGTGATATATGAAATGGTTTCTGCACACGTAGCAGCCTAACAAATTAGCTATATTTGTAGTGTTTGGATTATAAGGCCACAAACATCAATAAATATATGAGAGAAGCTAATGACTTTTCAACATGTTGTGACAACAAACCAGCCAAAATTAATTTCAACCAAAGTTTGTGGAATAAAGTGTTCCTGGTGGGTTCATCAGCAATCCTTCAGACAAATTGAACATCAAAGATGCAAACTCATGTGAAACCGGGTTTAAAATATAAACTTTAAACTACAGGTGAGCAGGCATAAATACTACTGCAGCACAAGAAATAATTGATACTGGATGTTCATTCTTTAATGTAGAAAAATACAGGCAATTTCTAAAGTAAGAAACTATGCTAGATTTATAGTGGATCGCTGAGGTGAGCAGATACTTTATGATTACACAGTACACAGTGTTAATACTTTTCTACCCATTCAAGTCTTAACAGCTGTTCCTTCTAGAGGGAGAAAATAACGGCCCTCAGTAATTCTTTAGCAGGCTGCCAATTTTCCACATGGGTTTTGATGGCTAAGAAAATCAGGTTTTCCTAGTCTCATGCTGCTGCAAGGAATAACAAGACACCTAGTAACTCTTGTAGGAATAAAAATCCCAAATTTCTAAAGGAACAAGTTATTTCCTAAATTTTTGTTATGTAATAAAAATGTTATTAATGAAAAAAATCCCTATCTAGTATCTAGTCTGGTTTTATTCTCACACTATTGATTTGAAGGCTCATCACAATTAAAGTTCCTCAAGTGTGTAGCTGTGCACTATGCAGGTGCAGTTATTTCAGAAGAGAAACTATGTTCATAAATCAAATATGTATTTCAGCACCAGCATCCAACACTCAAGAGGGAAGAAAGAATGGAATTTTAAGTATCATATATTGATTATGAACCAAATTTTGGCTGCCTTGGATAGAGGCACCTGTCCAAAAATTCACAGATAAGTAGCAAGCAAAGGAAAACCTGTTGGCCTCTAAGCCATTTGGAATGGGTGCTGTACAAGCCCTTCACCATCTGTGTAGGGTATGGTCTCTTTCCTCCTAAAAAACACATCACAACACAGCAGTCTGATGGAACCAGAGATGCATTCTTTGTACATACAACTACCTCCCAAGGCAACACAATGACACCAGCTTCATTACATCCACCTGACCCATCTCCCACTGGTAGGAATTCAGATTACCAGCACCCCTTGTGATGCCATCACTGCCTTGTTGCTGGTCATTTAACATCTGGCCAGAGATGTGCATTTGAACTGTCACACATAGACATACGTCAGCCACTCCCAGTCTATATATTTGGGTATGAACACTCCCAGCTGGCACTGAAAACCATGCCCCAAACTCCTACTTCAATACATACACAATCATATCCTAATGCTGGCTTGTTATCCTTAGTCTGAGTCTCTCTAATACCTTTTTTATAACTTGTTACATCACAGTGTCTAAGTATTTGTGTGAGATACTGAAGACCCAAATATTTATGTCAGAGAGGGAGGAAAAATCCCATCAGCATCTGTTTGCAGAAGTGAAACAGTGGAACTGAAGTGTCAGATAATCTCCCAAAAAGATGTCAGTATTTTCAGCTGCCTGACAGATCTGTCTGCTTGTGTGAGAGTAAACAAGAAAATGGCTCAGCCATTTGGACTGAATTTAAGGCAAAACAAAGAACAAATTATCTATTTTCAGATCAGGTCTCCTGCTCCAGTCTACAGATGTTCATTGTGATTTCCCCTGTAAGTCCCTTTGGGAACAAAGATCAATGCACTGTGTGCCTGGCCAGCCTTGCTAAAGTATTGGCAATCTGGAACAAAAGCAAAATTAAGTCGAAAAGAAACCTTCAAACAGTAAAGACACTAGACACATCTCAAAACTCCATGTCTTACATTTTCCTGGAAAGTAGGGATTGTCCTCCTCCACTCACATAAGGTATTTCCACAGAACTGGTGTCTGAGTTCATCTGAATTTTGAGTAATTCTCCTGGTTTGAATGGAATTAGTTCAGATTTATGCTGAAGCAAGACATTAAACTGAAACCAAATGTCTTTAATAATACGTCTTGATCTTTACCAGGAAAAGACACAGTTTATCAGGATGCCAAACTTACCTCTGTAATAATGAAAAAGTCGTCACCAGGCTCTCCCTGCACAACAATTTTTTCTCCATCTTCAAACTGGACAGGTTCCAGTGCATCAGCCACTGTCAGCCGCTCCCATTTGTCCAAGGACTCTAAAGTATTGAAGATCATAAAACTTTATTATAAAAAGATTCTTACTTTGGCTGAAGATTCATATCTAAACTGACAGCTCCGATATGCCTGGTTCTGTTACAAAAGAAACATTTCTCTCATCCGTGCACTTTGTACAAACTTCAAATTGAGAAAATGAATTTATTCATTGTGCCTTAAACTTTCATAATCACCCAGATAATAATCTTAAAAGTTGGACAGGACAAGTTGACAGTTCCCCAAGTCTGTGGTCTGATCTGCACTGCCCAGATGCTGCAGTGCACTGGAGCAGGCTAGATGTTGTGAGATACTACTGAGATCCTCTCTTAACACATCGAAACCCAGATGTCAGAACAAGTCCTGCTGTTTTTTCATCAGAGTTGCTCTCAGATGGTTACTGATGGCCTTCTTAATAAGCACTGGAAAGGTGCTAATCCAAAAGAAGACTCTTTTCCCATGTGTGAGATAAGGAACTATCGACACCAAGAGCAAGTCCCTGACAGCACAGTGGCAGTGGAACCAGGTATAGCTCTGTAAAGTTGCACCTCTGTTCCATTTGCAGTTTTGGCCATTGGGAATGCACACAAAAGTGCAAGAGCTATTTTTCTTTTCCTTACACCACTTAGAGAGAAAAAAAAAAACTTCAAAGTAAACTTCAATAAGAAAATATTAACAGTCTATTTTATAAGTAAAAGAACTCGTAAAGCCTAGCTCCTGCCCCTTTGTGTTCTTATCACCTACCTGCAGCTGCCACAAATCCCCTATACCTGCCTGGCAAAAGACAGTCTGCATAGTGGCTGGTTCTGGGCTACTCACTGACCTGCTGGCTTCCTCCCAGTGGCTTTGCTAAGGGGTGAATTCTACCTGCTCTGCTCTCAGGGAGAGGAAGGATGCTCATCTGTATCTCTCTCTTCCGCCTGTTTGCATGAGAATTCAAGCCAATGAAATGTATTTGAACTCCTGTCTTTCTATCAGATGTGACTGAGAAAAGCAACATGTTTAAAAGTTATTAGAAGAAACAGATAACACAATGTTATAACCTCCACAGTCTTAAGAAGTTGGGCTAAAATTCATTTACTAAATTTCTGTTGATTCTTACTCATCTCATTGCGCATCACCAAACAATTTATGTCAAGATACAGCTTCTGATAACAAGACTAGATTTAGGTTGTTTGCTCAGACTCTGGTTTTCCCATTTTGTTCAAAATATTGCTTAGAAGTATTGTGGGAAGGTGAGAGAGTTGTTCTCTAAAATTTAGAAAGCCTTCTGGCTGAGCTCAGAAGAGCAGACTGAGCCCAAAAAAACTAGATCACAGTGGACAATGCACAAAATGTTAAGTTTTGAGTTGCTGGACACACATACATCTATCTTTCATATTTTTACGCTCTTTCTGTTGCAGTTTGAGAAATAATTATTTCTAATATTTTTTCCACTTATAATCACTAATGCTCTTTCCTGCTATGGTCTTTGCTGTAGAAACATTAATATCAAAGTCCAAGCTCACATTGTCAATGCAACATTCAAAAGTGCTCTGTTTGACTAAAAATAAGCATAAAACTCTTTCATACAGACTAGAGTAGGCTTTTTCTCTTCCTTTTTTTTTTTTTTTTGAGAAAGAACTCAGCAATTAACAATGAAAAGAAAGAGTCCCTTTAAACTTCTTCTTCAGTTGCCTTTATGAAAAATTCAAAGCTAATTCCAGCTCTAGTCACGAAGTGTCTCTCTTTTGTCCAAAGGAATTGTACCACTACAAATACATTGGTTAATGGTTCTTGCAAACAGAGTATGATATAGAAGTTTGTACATGATAAAACTCTCAAAGTTTTAGTTGCAGAGTTGAATTCAAACATCAAATAAAGTAGACCATTTTTTTATTTCTAAAAAGTACATATAATTCATGTCTTTACATTTAATTAAAAGCTGGAGAAAAGATTTAAATGGAGTAGTTATATCTCTTTAGATAAGCAGCTACTGATAATCTAAAAAATCCTTAAGATTTAAAAATAGATATATTCTTATATTTATGTAGCTAGTTACAGACACTAGGCCTTGAAAAATATGTAGCAGGTAGAGATTTTTCCAGTGAGAAATCACCAAGTTCTGACCGCAATAATGCATGAGGTGAAGTTGACTTCCTAGTACTGTGTTGAGATTTCTAAAATACTTCGCAGTTTTCCAGCTGTCACCTACTATTTAGACATGTGAAATAGATCCTTAAACACTTCACCTAAATTCTCACAGTTCCTGAAATGATGTGTTATTTTGTCCAGTGCTTTTCTGTACTTAAAAAAGGTTCAAATCTTGAAGTCCTTACCCATTTTTTACTGAGATTGAAGAACCATACTACAAACTAGGATACAATTATACAGCAAACCGCATGTTTAAGGAAGCGCATCTTTGAATAACCTTTCTACTCTGAAATTGTTTTGAGATGTCTCGTTGTAATTGCTTCCTATTAGTACAGGTGCAGAGATGTTTGTTTTCTTTAAATACTCATTGTAATTTAGTATAATTTAAGCTTTTAATTTAGAAAGATTTAAATTAAGCATAAAAGAAAGCATTTAAATGATGAAAATTTCATTAGTAAGTGAGTAATACACTTGGCCTACTTTAAGCACACAAATATAATTGAAAATCTCATGCATAGAACCTCTCAAAAGTTCAGATCTGTTTTCATTAAGACTCTCTCATATTTCAGGTACCTAAGCTCAAATCATGGAGGAATACAGTAAACATGAAATAAAGTGTTTAAATAGTAATACAAGTACTTTAATTATATAGGAAATTAATCCTCAACTGTTTTTTTCAAAATAGCCCTAGTAGAAACATGATGGCTCTCCTACAGAATCAACATTTCATTGTACTGTCTAACACTGTCCTCGTTATTAGAAGTTTTGTTCTCCTAATGGTGATTGATTGGTCAGGCATTATGGGTTTGTTGTTTTTCCTACTGAAGGCCATCAAGAACATGTCCGAATTTCGTGGCTATCACATTAATCAAAGGGAAACAAAATCCAAGGACAAGAAGCTAAACAGATGTTTTAAGAATGTGAGACAGAGGCTGTAAAAGACAGAAGAAAAAAATCAGTCCATTTTGATTTGTGAGGGTAGTTTGCTTAGTGCATTTAAATACAGTATTCTTGTAGGAAAAAGCTTCTCACCTGTCACCTGAAAGGATGTAACTAGACTTCATGATAAATTCATAATTCTGTACTGCTTTTTCTTCTATCTATATGCAGTTCAGTAACAGCAGCTACTGAAAGGTTACCAGTGCACGCCTGCTGGCATATTTAAGGAAAGATTTGCCCTTAACATAAATGTTCAGTGCTTATTAAAGAATGAGAAAAACAAGTCCTAAAAAAGGGCCTTTTACACTTTCTTTCCTTAGGAAATGATGCAACTGTGAGATCTCCTGTTTGACCACCATGGCTTTCATCACGCCATCAAAGACCAAAATTCATTCAGCCAGCATGTCTAACAGAGGAACTAACACACAAGTCCAAAGGGCAACTGACCCAAAATGGAGACCTTGCTCAGGAATTCTTCATACATCTTCCGCTTTCTCAGCGTGCTGCCCTGTTATTAAAGGAGAGAGAAAAAGAAGGTAGGACATTACACAAAGTATTTTTGTGTTTTCTTCCTACAGCTGCTTTTTTTTTTTTTCCCCTCCCCTTCCAAATTCTAAGCATAGCCAGTATAAACAGCCTAAGGCAAATGTTTCCCCATAAAATGTCTGGGCAAGTTGTATTCCTGATAAGCAAAGACAGAAGGAATCAAATTCAACCCTGGTGTAATTTCACTGACTTCACTGGTGTTACTGGACACCAAGGGTGTATTGTATCCATTATTTACAGGCACTCATTTAAAGCCAGAGTTTCATCAATTAACTGTTTAGCTAATTCAATATATATCTTGTTACCAATGAGGCCCTACTAGAAGGGAATTTACAGTTACAAAGTAGGATAAAACATAAAATGCCCCCTCACGGGTCCCGCCGTTTTAGGTCAGAACCTCTTTCATGACAGGAGTGTTTGTGTGTAAGCCTTTGTTTTTATCGTGTACAATGTTGTATGTATTGTTACAGCTGAACAACCTATTCATATTATTTTTAACAAGATTTAAATGTTTTGGAGCAGACAATCCATCAATGTATGTGCAGCCACCAGCAAAGTCATTCCCAATTTAGTGAGACTTTTTATGTAACAAATTACTGAGAAAACTTATGCTTACGTGAAGTCTGATCACCACAGAAAGGCACTCTTAAGCAGCCATTCCAGAAAACATTATTGTCAGAGATATTGTCAGTTATGAATAAACACAGTGCAACTTTACCAAGACAAAAATTATTAATTAATCTATAACTCCTTCAGGGATACAAGTGACCGGAAAAGAAACCCTTCCCAGATACCAAAGAGGAATTCCAGAGTCTTCCTTGCTACCCTGTAGTTTACTGTACCATATGACAACCCACATCATTTTTGTCTGGATAAATTCTTGGTAGATATTGAAGGTTGTCCGGTGCCTGCTAGTCAAATCTACAAAGCAGGAGAACAGCATAGAGGTGATAATGCTCATCTTCTGAAGGAAAGGAAATGAAGATTGCATTTATTCATAGGCCAGAAAGAAAAAAGCAAATGTCAGTGTCTGCCACAGAAAAAGACACTTCTCTACTCCTCAAAGTGAGCACTGGTAAGTGCTAGAAGCAGAGAAAGTGGGGATATACAAAGGAAAAGGAGAAGAAACATTTCACCCTTTGCTATCAAAGCATTCAGAAATATTTGGGAAAGGCTACTGGATTCAAGCACATTGATATAGCTAAGCAGTTAACATCGTCCCTCTTCCTACACACACCGTTCAGTTCAGGCCTGATCCAACAACCAAAAGAAACAGTACTTCATCCACCAAATTCAGCAGGCCATGGCTCCAGCTTCTAGCATGAGCATCAGCAGAGGCTGCCAGGGCCTCAACTCCTGGGCCACCTCTGCTCCGAAACAGCCCCAGCACCAGCAGAAGCTGCTGCTCCCCCCAGATCTCCATGGATCATCAGCAGCCACCGAGGTCTCCCTCCTTTGCACCCCTTTCATAATTTCCGAGCGTGGTGCTGACAGTTGGCCTCTCAGAGATAGCATCACTAACCCCTGTCTGACCTCTCTGTCTGACAAACCTGGTTCTCAACCTCAGAGGCCCCCGGAGCATTTGAAGTGCCAAAAAGAAAAAAATGAACTTCAAACAGGGGAGGCTCTGCAAACCACGCCAAATCCTGACAGCTCACCATGAGACAAAGAATGGAAAACTGGACACTGCGCAGTTGTTGCTTTCCTCCCTACAATCGAGTGGAAACTAGACCAGCAAAATTGACAGCTGTGGAAAACCAGATTGGTGGTTTAGCGCGATGGGCTGGGGCACCCAGGGACAGATGTGGAAAATGCTTTTTAAATGACTGTGGACACAGACGAATTTTAAGAAGCAGTAATCAGCAGCCATAAGTGCCGCCTGACCACAGCTTTGAGTATTTAGAGACGCAGACAAGACCCAGGAAGGTAGGGACTGCTGGCATCCCGGCTGGCCCGGAGGGCAAGAGCCCATCACTTCCTGCAGGACGATGGGTGTGTTAGCTCTTGGCTAAACTAAGAGCAGAGGTACAGAATTCACCATGAAGAGAAGTGCATAAGCAAAACAGAAGGGGAAAGAACTAACTGAATGTGCTATTATCATTATCTGTAATGTGGTATTATTTGTCTTGTGTATTTATTATCTCAAAACTCAGCTGCAATTGGGACTACTCTTCATGTATAACTTAAACATCCCATGTCTCTAAATGATACTACTGACATAGGTAAGGGAAAACAAAGCCTGTTGAAGAACTAGTGGGTGAGGTTTTAAAATCCTATTTCCCAGCATATGCAGTTAAACCCAAGGTGATCCAACTAATGGCTCATAACTCAGCCTGTAGAATAGCTCCTTGCAGCCCTCCATCTCTCCTGGAGGAGACAAACAACAGCCTCCAGGGTCCCCAGAGCCACCCGATAGCTGAGCTTCATCTCACCATGCCAGGCATGCACAGAAGCTATCTCTGCATTTATGTAGCATGAGGCTGGTTCCCACTCAGCACAGATAGATCCCAATTCCCCTTCCAGAAGGACAGAAGGAAGATGTATAGTTCACGCTCAAGCAGGGGCCAGAACATCACTTTATTTTTGCTTGTGTGTGTTTTCCTGCTCAAGCTTTCATAAGCACAAGGGGAAGAGATCTTGGGAGAACACTAATACAGGATTAAAAACAAAACAAAACACACAAAAAAAACAGCAGTAGAATTCTTACAAGAAACCAAAGCATGTTCTTATTGCCATTGGTATTGATCTTCTTTCTTGGCTATGTAACAGAGAGAACACGCTGACTGCCTACTTTCCCACCTTCCTCCATCAGCCCAATATTACCCTCTCATTCCCCACCATGCATGCAGTGTTACCTAACTCCTGATTTCCCTTTTATACTTGCTTTATTTGGTCTAGCCACTTTACCCATGAGGCCAGGAATGTGAATACCACATAACCTCTTCTATTGCCCTTCAAGTAGTTTCTGTAGGAGTGTCAACCAGCACTCTCACTGGGATATGTGCAAGTCTGATCTTATGCAGTATTTTCATGGTTATTCTAGAAGCAGCTACAAATCAGACAGTAATAATATCTGCAGACTAGGAGATACCACAAATGCTTCCCAGGAGAGGAAAATAAAAAGAGTGGGTCTAGAGACATTAGAAATGGAAGCAGAAAATAATAGCATGAA
Source organism: Anas acuta (assembly GCF_963932015.1). NCBI lineage: Eukaryota > Metazoa > Chordata > Aves > Anseriformes > Anatidae > Anas > Anas acuta. The sequence continues at coordinate 12,355,080 of NC_088993.1, forward strand.
CTTCTGTTCAGAAAATATAGCTTAAAATACAAAGGAAAAGAGCTCCAAAACACAGACATTTGAGGAAAGGGAGAAAGCTGGAACACGGTAAAGCTGAAAGAGATTGACAGATAGTAGAGGAGAACCTGGTTTGCAACATCATCCTGCAACAAGGCTAGTTTGGTCTGTATACCCAAAGACATCATTTGGGAATGAAGTCCCATCTCCTTGGCTCTGATGTGACTGTACCTGGTGTGTTACACACTGCCTGGGTACCTCTTCTCCAGAAAAGTGCTCCAAAGCTGAACCAAGCCTGCAGAACCACTAAAACACTTGGGGAGAGCTGATAGGGAAGGAGCAAAACAAATTCAGCCCGTATGTGTTAGCTCAGCACTGGGATCATAGGTAAACGATGCTCATAGTTAACATGCATGGTTCTGAAGTTTTACAGCAGACAGTGATAATCACCTACAGATATATGACAGAAAGATTGGACAATTTAATACAGCATAATTTGACATAACTCAAAGTAATAGGAGAAAATTAAGAAAATCTAATTTAAGATGAATATCAAAGAAGTTTTCCCAACTTAAGATTTATTCTCTTGCAGAAAAGCTTCCCAAGGGAAGCAGCAGAAATCTTACTGCTCGAGCCAGATAAAAACAATAGTAAATGTACATGAATAATTCTGTACTGGCAGGGTTCTTGATGGCATGTTCTATAAAGTCTTTATTACTTCTGCTTTTTCTAACCTATTAATATCTTCTTATTTCAATAGTCGCTGCTTCTCCCTCTCCCCACTTTCCTTTGTTCACTTTCTCCCCAATTCTGAGCTGTCAGGCACAACCTCATCTTCCTAAAGACAGAGGTTCTCCCTAATTATGAAGAGTCATTAATATTCTAATCTGCAGTGCTCCTCCCCGAAACTGTCACAAGGAAAAATGAGATCACCTGCATTTGCCAAATCCACCCAGAAAACAGCTCAAAGCCAATTTTTGGGCCATTTAACATAGCAAGCACTGGCCTTAGCTTAGGCAATACACAGGCTCTGAAGAGTGAATGCCACAGAGATTACAATGGGTCTTGTTGAACAGGACTGATGCATCTATTTTCCAGCTGGCTCTTCTTCACGTCCTCTGTTTTCTTCCATTTTTCCTCCCCATTTCTCTGGTCTGTTCTCTGCCCTTCTTCCCCTCTGCTTGCCTCTTTGCTTTGTCCCTCCAGCACTCTTACTGTCTTCTTTCTTGCTCCCTTTTTTCAGCTGTGCAGAAGGGCTGGCTGGAAATCTCCATCCAGCCCATCCTAGAAATATCCACCTTCAGTAAGAAGCCAAACAAATGGCTACTGAAAGGCAAAGCATGGCTCAAGTTTCAAATAAAAGAGTTATGCTGGCAGGTATGCAGCTGGCAGGAAGCGCCGGAATGGCCTTCTGGACTGTTCCAGCGCCGGTTAATCCCCATGTAAACCTGATATTGAATGATGCTTAGGGTGTACATTCTTATAGGAGACTGAAAAAAAGTCACAGAAGCAATGCAATAGTGGCCATCAAAACAGTACCCACAAGGTCCTGGTGCTATGATGTGCAGATGTTAGACAGAATACAGCCTCTGGATTTGCTTTATGCTTTGGCAGCCATGCAATCCACATTTTATGAAACACAAAGTCCTTCTGACTTGACTTCATCTGAGTGGAAAAAGGCACTTGCTAAAGAACTTGTTCTCAGATTCAAGCTGTGAAAAGATGGCAAAGCAAAGCCAAAATAGCATAAATAAAATGAGGCATAACATTAGGAACTGACTAACCTTGCTTTATCATTACTTATATCCCAATATTTGTTTTCTAGGAGCAAAGTTTGCCATACAGGCAAAAACTATTTTATACAATGCAACTTCCCTCTCAGGGCCAGGTATCTTGGACCATGGGAACCATAAGATAGTTAAATTATCCTGAATCAGACTTTCTTATAGAAGAAATTACAAGAAATTAATACTTCAAATTTCCTCAGTCTGGGAACTGAATTGTCTGGGGGATCAATCTGATGTTGGGATACAGACATTTGCTTCTCTGGTATTTGTGGTATTTGCTATATTTAGAATACAAATACTGTACTACCCTGGGATGTTCCCCACTCTGTGATGCTCTTGAATCCCAATTGCAAAGAAGAAAGCAGCAACATTTTAGCAACTGAATTAGATGAGAATCCTAAGGCAAAAATTCCTTTACATCTCTCCCAGAAGAATGTAAATAATTAAATATAGAATACATACATAAATTTCTGTTTGCGGATGCACACACAGAGAATATGTACATAAAAAAAATTACAACAGTGTGAAAAGTATGGAACTCAGCACAGATAATTTTATGAAACAAATGGAACACACAGATGGGTAGATAATTTGTGAGCGTACTGAGGTGGGAACATGTTGAAGTGTTTTTTGTAATCCATCTAGTATGATGAATTTCATGGTATAATACTTTGTCAAGGACTGCAGTGAAAGCCAAGCAGTTTCTCTGCAAATCTGAACAAAAAGAACTATCCCAACTTTTACAATCATCACAGCTGCTAAAACAAACTTGAATGTGACCCTCAAGCCACCAGGGTACCTAAGCTGAGACAAAGAAATATAAAGAAATATATCTATTTTAACAAACTTCTTTTGGGACAGGCAAAAGTAATAAATGGATGACAACTGTAACTAAAAGCCAGCAGGAACTTTTTGCATCAGGCTTTGTCTATCCAGGAAAATGGAAAACCAAAACTCCCAAACCTCCTGAGATACATTTTATTCATACCATAAACCAGTCAGTATCGATGAGACTTCTAAGTGGGGAAAATGGCACTAAGTAGAAATAAAAACCAGAGCTGACTGAATGTGAAGCAAAGAACCAAAACAGAGCCTGAAAGGAGAAATGAGGTACAGAGTCAAGTGTCTCATGACAGGATAAAATCTTTTTGGCAAGTGTGGACCTGAAGGCATGATTCACAAATAAATATTTACAACTTGAATAAAATTTCAACACTAGCTTGAGAAAAACGGGGCTGGTCATGGCCAGGAAGGAATGCAGACAAAAGAAAAAACATTATCACGGGTTATGGAAGGACTTTATCTGACTACAGACAAAAAAAAAAGTCTTTGGAGAAAAAGGTCATTGATTTTTTTTTTTTTTTTTGCAAACAGGAAAAGTACTTGCAAACGGGAAATAAAAAAAAACAGTGCTCCCTCTCAGTTTTTGAATCATCTTAAATGATATATTTCAAAAGTTATCCTAAGCATTACTACTTCTTATTTAAAGGCAGAAGCATTTCTACATCTAAAATATCCAGCAGCTTTCTAGAAACATAAGGTTAGAGGCTAAATGTCAGGAAATAATCTTTCTGGGACTTGAAAGGCACATACTACTGCATCTTAAAACTGAATACAGCAAGAACAGCCAAGTAACGGTGGAGTTAGCTTCAAGTAAGAAATGCAGACGCTGAAACATGATGTAATTAATTCTTGGGCTTGAGGAAATGTGCAGGGAGCCACTGTAACCTGCCTCATATGAATGCACAAAGACAGGCATCTTATTTCACCTACAGCCAAGAAATTATCCACACTGCACCTACAAAGAAATGAGAAGATGGCAGAATCTATGTAGTCTGGGGAAGTAAATTGCTTTTGCAGTGGGCAGCACTAAAAATGGGACATTTTTAATACTTACATCAATTAAATCACCTTGCTACCTGAAATATTTCATGTCTAAATATGAGAATATGACAACTATGTTGTCTGTGTATCTAATGTAATAGAATTTTTAATGGCCCCAACTGTAAAGAAAAAAAAAAAAAAGGAGAAAGAGGGAGAGAAAGATGTAAGGAAGTTCTGTTAAATTACAGATCTCATCCAATGCAGAAGATAAGCTTGCTGTGAAAGGTACAGTGGCCACCGGTTCACAAAATGAATTTGAAAAGCAGTTATCACTACACTAGAGCCAAACAGAAGTAAATGCATGATATTCAAGTGATATGTATGGCTAAAGCCAGCATTACAAACATAGCCTATTCCACTTGGACTTCAATCCCTTTTAGTAAAATCCTGTCTCTGCAACCAATATGCATCTCCTGAAGCCTGCTATCAGATGGTAATGGACACATGACCAAACCCAAATTGCACACAAGTTTGAACCACGTTAGGTTCCACTGTTTTCATCATTGCTGAGACTGAAATTACCTCAGGGCTATGAGGCCTGTGAATCTTAACCTTCAATTCTTAAATAGCAAAGTTAAAGGCAGCCATAAAAAGCGATGCTTGAAAAAGCCAAAGAACGTAGGCCTTGTACTGACATTTGTTTTCTGCCTACATACCTTCTCTTTTATACCTTCAATCCTTCCTTGCAGCATGCAGGTTCATTGCACCCATTATCCCAGACACCCCTCCATTGCATCCATGTAGGATATGGGACAAATAAGTTCAGTGTGCCTCTTAAATCTGTTAGGAAGTTCTCCTGCCCTATGGTTTAGAAATATCTTGAAGAAAGGTCTCAGTTACTACTGACTGCTTCCCTGCACTGGGAAGCATTCAAAAATTTCATCTTGCTTAATAACAAGAGAGAGAAGACAGTATGATTCTCAACTTTATTCCTATATCTTGTCTTGGAACTACCAGGCTGAACGTTTGGGGATAGAGCGTATTTCCATCAGCTGTACACTCCTGGATGTCAGCGTGGTGTTCATTTATGTGATACAGAACCCAGACCATGAAATACAGACTGAAAAACAGTAATGTTTCATACAGACATCTAGCAGTCATCACAAGTATAAAGATCATTCGTACACTCAGTTGCTTAAGAACTAATCATTTAACTGTAAAATCTACTCAATCCTTTTGCTAATTTTTCAGTTACCCATGACATCTGCTGGATATATATATATATGATCTCAAAATGCACATTCCTTTATTATGCTGAGAGCATAGTATAATTTTCTTCAGATCATAATGAAACAATGCAGCTTTTATAGGAAAGTCCTATTGAGAAAGAAGCTTTACATAGAGCTGTTAATTATCCAAAAAATAATAATAAAAAAGAAGGAATATTTTCTGGAAAAGGAAATAATAGGCACATTGAGATCAGAAACAAACACTCAAAAAAAAAGTTATGACATTGCTAAAGATAATTATCTGTCAAAGTTTTCATTATAAACACACAACTCAAGAACTGACAGCAAACCCATAACCTAGCACACACCCCAGGTGCCCAGAAGTTCTGCTGAGCTTTGCTGCAGAGATCAGGGAGTCTGAAAGGAGCAGGGCCATGAACTGTCAGCACAGACTGCAGCTTCGCATCCTGTGGTATCTGTGGCTGTGCGCTGGCTGACAAAGATGTAGGGCAGAGTCCAACCGAGGCTTTTTTTTTTTAGGATTTCCCTAGCATTGCCTGCCTTCAAGAGTTCATGGTACAAGTTCAAAGACCCCATAGGCAAGGGGTAGTGATGACATTTTGAGGTGCACAAGGAGAGGACTTGCACTAGCTTAGGTGGGTAAGGGAGGCCTGAAGCTTTCATAGTTGTCAGCAGTTATTCAGGTATAACAGTTATTCATAACATTATTCAACTGCATTTCTGAATCAGCATCTTTCAACTGAATCTTGGTACCTTTTACTTCACTTGATTTTGTTACTTGATATTATTGTCATGTCCTCTCTTTTATATAGAAACAGAGGCTGCAGAGCTTTCTGCCATCAGGGTAATCTGATCACAGAATAAAAGCACTGGCACTACAAAAGAAAGTAAAAAATATTAGCTCCATAAACAAGTCATTCCCCATGAACTTACCATTAAAATGCGTCTGTAGCTGTCTCTGTCGATGCCCCAGAGCTTGAGATCTGTCTTGGCCTTGACCGTGGCAGCCCTGGGTGTACCATAGATCAGTGCCAGCTCCCCGAAGCTACCTCCTTCTCCAATGCTGGTGACCCACTCTCCGTTGACATAAACCTACCATGACACAACACAAAAAGAGAAGCAAAACCAGTTTGGGGTTTTAGCTGCAGCTTTCCTTCTCCTGCCAGTTACCTAAAAAGCTATTAGCAGTTTCCTTTCTAATAGTCAATGCTGGGGACACAGAAAGAAAACAAGAGCGTAACAGTTTCCTCAGTGAGTCACAAAGAGGGCAACAACCTGCTTTGTGGACAGAATTTCAAGTTGTCTTGCTTCAGTACAATGCCGGTATTTACTCTCTGCATTTTCAGCTCCTGTGGTTAACTGGCATCAGCTTTTCCCTCTTGTGTTTGAGGCTCAGACAGTCAACAAGCAGAACTGTCACAACTTTGGCTTTTTATTAACACTGTCAAACTTGAAAGGAAGGAGATTTGTTGATACGTATAATGAGGTTTGCCGAAAAGCACCATGGCCATGAAATTAAAAACACTTAAGACAGGGAAACATCTTCTGAAAAGGAATGTTGTTTTTTTTCCCTCCCTAGGCTTAGTGCCTCCCACATTTAAACATAACTATTGAAATCTGTTTCTTCCTTAGTGAAGAGTACCAAGTGCTTTGGATTTGGGAAGCTACACACAGAATCATCCTTCATCTGTAACTCAGGCATCTGAACTTGTGAAGCAATGTTTGGCCCAAAGGCTGTTAGATAACATCCTCTCGAAACACGGCATGGATTGATACCACTACACACAGCATCACTCCCGGATGACACAGAATTTGAGAAGTCCTACGCTTGAGTCCTATGTAAAAACTTTGCTAGAGAAAGGGGGGCTTAGGCAGGTGCTTTACACTGGGCTGAATTTCTCATTGATCATACAGCTCCTGAGAGATGATAATGTATTCTAAAATGAGTATGAATTGTGTATTCTGCAGCTTGCTTGTAGCCTTGCTGCTATAAACCTCCACAATAAACCCTTTTCATTCTGTTAATGTGTCAGTGAGTTTAGATGGTAGGAAAGGCTGTGTGCATTTATCTGGTGCAGAATATGTCCCCCTCTGTCACAGGCCAACAACAGAAATCAACAAGAATTAATTTTACTTCTGTGGAAGTTTTGTGAAGAAAAATATAATGAAGAAAATACGCAGGTATCTTTGTCTTTAGCAGGAAATGATAGGAAAGGAAAGGGCCATAGCCTATTACCAGTTGCGGAGTAGCAGATGAACAGTTTTTAAAAACATGAAATAGAACTGTATTCAAGCTACGCATGAGAAAAGACAGTGACCAAAATAAATGAACTAGGGTCAAAATTCAACGAACTGTCAGTATTAATTTTACTTATACCTTCATTTTATGATGAAAAGGCATATTACAAACTACAGCTGGAATCAATCCCAATTTATCTTCCCAATATTCAATTAAGATCTCATCTGGCTCCTACTGAGGTGAGTGAAAAGCTGTTTCAGTAGGAGCTAGATGAGGCCATGGAGCAGTTCAGCTGATCAAGGGACCTCTTGGGAAAGAGCTGAAAAGGAGCAGTATTAGCATCGCTGCTGGATTCCGGACAATGTTGTGGCTCTTTATGTTCCTGGAGCATCAAAGATCAAGGGGTTGAAATAAAGAGGGAAAAGAATCCAAAATAGGCAGGTGGTAGCAGACTGCCAAGAAAGAGCTCAAGCCACAAAAGGTGTTTGCAGCTTCTTTTCTTTGCCACTACAGAAGGAATGACACGTAGGAGAATATCACACAAAGAATAACAACAGCGTTTCCTTTCAAACTTTTACACTCCCTGCAGAAAGAAATTCGCACAGAACATTGAATTTACTTCTGATTCTCCTCAAAGATGAAACTAGAAAAAGAAGTTTTAAAAACCCTGACAAGCCCAAGCACTTTCCTGGAAGGTGAAACAATCAGGTAATACTGTCGGTCCTGGATCTTTTTTTTTTTTTTTTTTTTTTTTTTTCTGACAAAAAATGGAGAAATGGATAAATAGATTTAGGATTCTTAGAAGCTGGTAACATAATGTATGAAAGTTTTTATGAAAATTTGTGTGAAACTCAGTTAATCCATTGCAAACTTGACCACATGCATATTTGAATGTAGGGATACACTCTTACTGTGGGGTATTTCATCAGATGGACCCCAGGTTTACTACAGCTAATTCATGTCCTCAGTACAAACTTCAACCAAAGTCACAGAATCAAAATTGTTTAGGTTGGAAAAGACCTCTAAAATCATCTAGCCCAATCTCTGAGGTTGTCAAAAAAATTCCTAGGGTCAATAGGGAAAGTGTAATAGATTTTAATACATTTTGGACTACATTGTGAATGTCAGTATCCTTTATTCATTTTAGCACACAAAAATACATGTGTTTCTGTGCGCTTTTGTGAAGAACAGTTCTTACTCTTGCACAAGAAGCAGTTTGGTAAAATGATTTGTTAAATGCAGTGACAATTTCATTGAGGAATACAAACCAGAGTTTGAATTAAAAGCAGAAAATAAACTCATTCCAACACCTATTTTTAAGCAGTATGGTTGACGTTTCTTTTTAAAGCATTATGCATTATGTCTGCGGCCCAGAAGGGAATTAAGCTGGTAAAACTCAAGAGAGAGCAAGTGAAGGATAGTCATTTTCTGTTACACAGTTGTTGTAAACAGAGGCTACTACAAATCTGTTCTAAGACTAATTTTACTGTCTTACTTGACAAGACTCCCCAAAAGATGTTTGACATCTAGCCTATAAACAGTTTATGCAAATAGTCATTCCCCCAACCCAAGGGTGTCAGGTTTAAAGTACTCTGAAGTGAAACCAAATCATTGATCTGACAGTCTTTGGGCTCAGCATTCACTCCCCCAATAAAAATGCCATTTCCAATATCAGTCTTCAAAAGACGAAACAGATTGAGAATAACTATTGTTTTCTAAGAGGAAAACCATTGCACATCATTCTCTGAAAAGGCCTAAGTCAACAATTAACTTTTGTCTTCATGATGATGTTAAAGTGCATTGATGATACATCACAATGCCATTCTGCCCTTTTACAGAGTTCAACTCCACAATTCCCTTTCAAATTGTTTTGTTTTTTTTTTTTAAAAAAAAAAGAAAAAAAAAAGATAAGTAGTAGAAAGGAAAGTGGCTCTGCTTGTAAGGTGTAGGAAGTAAAGCTATTTTAGGCTCAGAACAGCTAATGAAAGCCAATGTTATATGGCAGCAGCTCAGATGATCTCCTTCTTTATCCTAAAAAAATATTGGGCTGAGGTTTTGGCTCAGACCGTTTTAGGCAATTGGGAACTCTAACCAAAGAAGCGAGTACACAAGTGAATTATTCCTACTTGTTACTTGACCTGCTGATCACAGCTCTGTAATAGTTGGAACCTTCTTTTTTCATGCAGCTGGACAGAAATGTGTAACTGCAAATGCCCAAATATGAGGCGGAATAAAGCCATCAGGACCACCTACTTTCCACAGATCAAGAGATTTCTATTGTTTTCCACCATGTAGTATGAGCAGTGTGATTCTTGTGGGCTTGAAAATCACGCAACTTGGTTCACTTTAGTTTTTTTTTAGGAGACAAGTGGGAAAAATCGTCTGTGAGCATCAGCGGTTCCGTTCTTCATAGTCCACGATATACATATGTGCTAACTGCGAGAGAATATGCAATGAGTCACACAATGCTCAATGTAACAGGAATGCATCTTGGCCTCATCCATCCTCCCGTTGTCTAAAGAAGCACAATGTGACCTTACCACAGTAATATAACCATGTTACTTTGAAAGCATAATATGAACGCGTATCTCTGAGCTGTATAGGAGTGAGCTTACCTCTACTACTAAGTCTGTAATTTTGTATCACAGATTTAAAGTAGATATTTAGCTTTTTTTTTGTTGTTGTTGCCACTTTGTGATCTATGTGGACAATCTAATTTGTTCCAGGCATTGCAACTGTCAGATCTTAAATTCCCTCCCTCAAATCTGTTTGTAATAATTTGTGCTTTGTGTCTTGTCAAGCCTTAATATTTGTTATCCAAAAATGAAGATGAGGTTTAGTTCATCTTGGAAAAATAAGCAAGTCTTAGACATGAAGGATATTTATATGTGGGTAGTTTTCCCAAATAAAGCCAGTGGTTTATTTGTAGTACGAATGTGTTTTTCTTAAATATAAATATACTAACTTGGAGACTGCTTTCAGTATCCTAAAAATTCAAGCTGAAAACTACAAGCTTTAAGAAGTTATGTTTAAAATTTCAGAAAGTATCCTTCCAAAATTAGAAAGGTGTCAAACAGGAAAAACCTTAAAGATGAAAGAATTCAAACAAAAAGTGACCTATGGATTATAAAACATAACTAGTTTTAAAAAACAGCACTATTCTCACATAAACCACTATGTAATTTTCATCTTTGTATATACAAACTAGACAATTTGTATATACAAATAAGGGCCTCAAGAAGATTTGAACTACAGTAAAAAGATAATCTTATCTATTGTCCATAATATTACTTTACAGCTCCAAATATAACTTAATACAGTAAACAAAGAAGCTATTTAGGAGAAATACTGAAAAGTTTTCCCTTTAATTTTCACTATACTGTATTTTGACTGCTGTTGTTTTACAAGAAGAAAACCTGAGAATGACTGTAGAAAGTTGCCATGACATTAAATAGAATGGGAAGTTGTTGGGTCTAAAAAATACATCTGTTCTAAAATGGTAGTTGATGGTGCTTTTTAAAGTAAAAAATGTGAGGTTATAAGATTAAAATAATAAACAGGAAGTCACTTTTATATTTAGAAGTATGGATTAGAGATTTTTGCAAGACACATACTTTAGCAGGTGCTTTCAACATCTTTACTGGAAGCTGTAATTTAAGCTCTGCCAGATACGTTTTGGCATACGTTCACGTCTCCAAGCAGAAAAGCTTCCGGTAGACAATTGACCTCTGAAACTTCAAACCTCATGCCACTATCTACCTAGTATAAACTTTATCCATATGCAGGGCCAGGTCATGAGTTTACAATTCTCCTCAACCCTGGAGAGCTAAGGAAGACTGTGATCGGTAACTTTATCATGCCCCTTCCCACCCAGTGCCTGCTTTGGTACAATACCTTTCCCATCCTGGTTTCTAGTACCTGGTATACGACACAGAAAATCTGGCTTCACCCAGACCCACCTTTTCCTGATTTCTTCATTACAAACAATGTTCTGGGAAGTACTGCAAAGCAGTAAGGTTTGCACAGCTTACACACTTTTTAGCTGAGTAAGTATACAAGACAGATGGCAAGCTGCTGCAAAGAAATGACCTGAAAATAACAGCCAGCCACCAAGAACCTTTCATATTGAGTTCCTATGGCTTTTGCATTCTTTGAAGAACGCTTTGATTTCTTTAAAGTTAGGTGAAAGTGCTACCAGCATCTCTGTGGATGTCTGCTTTTATTAACTTCACAACAGTTGCCACATAATTGCAAACCTTCTTCACTGCCATAAGGAAGTGAGATTAAAAAAACTTTTTACATAAAAAAACTGTGCTCTTCTCCCTTGGTGCACAGTTCATGTCAAGCAGGGCAGAGTGCTTGTGAACTGAGGGGTATTCCATCTTATTGGGCTGGCCACAGTAATAACAGGAAGGAAATGTACAGATACTTTAATCTGTGGTTATGCTAACAGGGTGCTAAAATTCTAAGAAAGGAAAAGAGTTGAGGATAACATATTATATTTTAAAATACATTATTGAATCGTACTTCCAATTTGACTTTGATTATTTCTAAGAAAATTGGAGACTTTCTTACTTTTCTGGGTGCCTATCCCAAGACTAATGGTAAATTACTTTAGAATGTTTCTTTTTCCTAACTCAGAACACTACTGGCTGCTTTTGTTACCCCCATTTTGTTGGTAATTTCTGTTTGTTTGTTTTTTGCTTGGTTGATAGATTTTATTTCAGTTTTGCCCTAACTTTCTTCCAGGGGATGGAAATTTTATGATGGTAACTGCGATTTCCTTTATATGTATCTGTGCATGTGCATGGTAAACCTGGCTGCTCAGAGTAAATTGCTCCTTGGATCCACAGTCCAGGCATACCTGCCACTTCTGTGCAGATCATGGAAATGATGAAAGCACAGCCTGGCCAGGGGTTAAAAGCCTAAATGCATATGCCAACACCAGCTGAACTAGGCAGAAAATGGCTTGAGGCTTTAAGTCTCGGGGTCAATTGTCTACTCTCCAAGTAGCTTTTTTTTCTTGGAGAAGGGTGGAAGCATGCCAAAAAAGTATCTGGCAAGGCTTAAATGAACTGCAGCTCAGTTACTAGCGGTCTGGATTTTCTTCAGACAACAAGGATTTTAGCACTGTTGCCCAGAAAGTGGAAGAACTTTTTTTTCTGGGGAGCACTATATTTACAGAGTTGACAGTGCACACCCATGGGGGCTGGGAGCCACTGCCTTATACACAAGCAAGTTACTGGGCATGAGCTGCTCTGCACCAACTGCCCTGGTACAAGTTTTAATCTCTGGGGGAAAGGGCTTGTTTCCCTGCATGCTTCACAGCAAAGGCAATTTCCATAAGTAATTTCTGTAGGTCCCATGGTGTAGCTGCAACTTGCTCCTGGATGACTGAATATTTCTTGTGCCTTCCACAGTAACTCACAAAGGAATTCATTTATTTTCTGGCTGAAGATGTAAGCAAGGCTTAGGAAAGAGAGAGCACCCAGCTGAGGAGATGGGACTGCAGCAGTTAGGTCCACCAGGATGAAGGAAGGAGGATGTTGAAGGAGGACATCATGATAGTTGGTCACAAAAGAGTTTTTCAAGAGTCAGGAGCTTTGGCTGGTCCTGGAATAAGCACAGTCAAAATGACATCTAAGTCTAATTAGGATGTGTTTGTCCCACTGCTCACGTCAGAAAACTGCCCATCCACGGATCTGGGAAGCGTCAGGATGACATTGTTGTGGATCTTTCCACTTTGATCATTCTCCTAGCAGCTACAGGCTGCTTTCAGCAGTGAGGGTAGTAGGGGTTGAGAATGCTTGGGAACATGAAGGTGTGATCTATTCAAAGAAATCCAGCAATTTCTTTTTTTCTTAGAAATCTTTGGAAATCTCTGAGACAAGGCAGGAAGACTGAATATCCCATATCTTATTTAATTGACTGGAAAACTGCAAACTAATCAGAATACAAACAGAATTTCTGCCTTCAACTCTAAGAGCATAAAACAAAGCTGTGCGCTACACTCTTTATTTAGCAAATAATGGGTGGTACTTCCCTTGTTCAGGAAAGCACTCCTAAGATCAGTTAATCCTAAACATGAATCTCACAAAAGTCAACAGGTTTGCTCACCTGCTTGCTCACCACCCTGTCAAACCGGGGGTCTATGATAAAATTTTCAAAAACCACTGTAGAGTTTAAGAGCCTACAGGTACTTGCCGCTGCAGTGGCCATGAGGCTACTTAGTTGCTCTAGTTACTTTTCAAGTTTTACCCCAACTCCTATCTCAAAAACCTCAAAGGCCCCTGAAATGTTCTGGGAAATGTAATATTATTCTGCATGAGACTTTCATGAACTCAAGAAATCATCAATTAAAAATGATCTGGACACATGTCTTGAACCATTTCTGGTGAAGATTACTTCTGAAAGAATTTCAACTTTATTCATAAATAACAAGCAGAACCTCTGATATACAACTAGCATGCTGTAGTAACAGTGCTTTTGAGTAGGTGTCAGGATTTACCAGGGAAGGAAACTAAGGTGCTGTCTTCCCTGACAGAGAATAGAGCCACTGATACTCTAAGCAAATGCTTCTCAGCATTTGCAGAGATAAGGCCACCTTGGCCACAGAGGCAACCACCAGTTACAGAAAATCTTCAAAGCACCTTGTGTGATGGTTTAACAAGCAGATAAAAAACTAGGCCCTGGACATTTATTTTCCCCACTTTGTCAGTGCTTTGTGTGTAAAAGTGATGTGTGCATGTGGAAGATATCTTTTGTTGCAATTAATTGCAAGCATTTTGAGATTGTTTTCTTAGGTCATTTGGACCCCCTCTGTTCCTGAGCCAAACATTGGAGAATACTTTCCTAAAGGTTTTCAGTGAAGGCACATTGTTTTTAACGAAGATTAATCTATAACTTCAATAGTGCATTTGCGTATGTTTGTGGGTCTGATTCAAAGCCAGTGAAGTCATTAAGCTCAGTATCGGGCCTGAACCAATGATTTTAAAACTAAATTTTAGCACTGTTCTATAAATATTGTTCTTTTATTTTATGGCACTGTGTATGTGGCAATGTTTGCTATTGAGAGGTATGCCTGATAGGAACAGTGAGTCAGGCGGATTTCCTGAGAAGCAGCTTCCAGAGGCAGAGGCAGCATGTGAGGTTTCTCAATTCCCAACAATACCAATTAGATGGTCTCCTGACACAAAGAGACTTCTAAAAAAAACATAACTTTCACTAAAATAACCGTATGCCTCCTGCCTGGATTTAAAATAAATCACTTTCTCCTTTAAGTATTCCAGACAAAACTCATCTGGGCATTTGAAGAGCAATGTTGCTAATGAGCAAACCCATCCTACCCAACAACTCTTGGTAGGAAAGATGTGTGTAGAGAATTCTGTCAAATGAGAAACTTGCAGCAAAACTGCAAAAGGGTCAGTTTCATACAGCATAAATATGATAAGAGGTGAATAGATTACAATGTGGAAGGCAGTTTCAGAAGAAAACTGCATTTCAAAGACTTGCTGATTAAACCACCACACACTCCCTTAAACATTTTGTGGTCTAACAGATCACTTTACACTTATAATAATCCTTGCTTTATTAATATGCTGCATTGTTCGTATATTTGGATCTAATTTTAAAAGCAAATTAAGGTTTCTGAGATGAAACTAGCTGCCTGAGGCTGTATCTCAATTTGGAAGAAAAAAAAATACATGAGCTAAGCTAACTGATTAAAGAAAATATTTTCCTTATGGTTGATCTGAACCCTCGGGTGCATTCCAGCATGGTGGCCTGTTCTGCCAAAGACTGCACACCTCCAGGTGTGGTTAGGGTTCTGAAGATAATGTCATTTGCTTGTTTTTGATACCGTATTTTCCTGCCTGAAATGGACAAATAAGCTAGGATGTAAAACATGCCAATTATAAAATTATGCACAAATGACTTAACACAACAAAAGCGAAGTAATGAGACCAATCCTGTGAAATCTATTTCAAGAACAAAGGAGACAGAACCACAGAACATGGCTGGATAAAGCTGTGTGCCAGTGCATAAAAGTTTATTAAGCAAAATCAAAATAAGCATCAGACCGTAACTGTGTACTTACATCAACCTCGCCTTGGTCAATCACGTAGAAGTTGTCTCCTTCGTCACCTGGAAGCAAAATATAAACGGTGAATGTTTCCTGAAGGTCTGCTAAACTAGTCACTTATTTCCTGTCTCCATATTTAATTCTGTACATATTTGCACAGGCCTGTACACCAGATTACTTACAGGGAGATTCATTTTCTGAAATATCCTTGCCTACTTTCCTTCATAAATCAAACTATCACTATGATTTCTTCCTATTAGTATTTTTCAATTGCATTAATTTATCTCTTTTGATTGATTCAACACTTTATTCAATGTAAACAAGCAAGAGGCTTTAGTATATCCTGAGGGTACTGAAGTCCTCCACAACATGCTGCAGGCATGCAGGTAAGTTGCCAAGTGTGATAGCTATGATACAGCACAATGAGGTGTTGAATATTCCCAACAACTGCAAAAATATTTTCCACCTCTAATTACCCTCAGCTAGCCTGTGCCACCCTTGCACACTCTGAGTTGTGCTTTAGTTCCTGAATATCTTAAGTTAAGGAATGAACATATTAATTTGAAATACTACTTATCTACATTTAACCACAGCAGTTTGAAACCCTAGAGAGCTCTACATATATTAGAGAAGATTGTGAACAAAACATTGGGCCCACATCAATGAACTTATGATATAGCCCGACACTTACAAGCTTTTGGAATATGGTCATTCTTCCCACTAAGCAAAGATGGTGAACTCTCAGATGAAGAGATGTGAATCATACAGTCTAAGCAAACATGCAAGGGTAAAGAAGAGGCGAAGGATTACCCTGTTGTATGACTGTTTCTCCTGCGATATGTGTAACGGGAAACATGGCATCAAATATGTCACTGGAAAAGAAAGAAAAAATTGTTAATGAATCAGACGTATTTCTTATCTAACCAGTAGACCTACAGTCATTGTTGCATTAAGCCTTCATTAAGAGATATGGCAGAAAAAGAAAAGGAAAATGTTAGTTGCAAGAGAACCCCTGCTTGGCAAGAAACCAAAATAACTAGTTTGGCACAAGCTGTCGTTTAAAACTAAGGCCGTGATTCAGTGCATGCTATTTTGAAAGAACTCTTGAATTATATGCACATAGGCCACTTCTTACAGCATTACACAAACTAGCCAGCTTGAATATTTTATTGTCTAAGCAGACAGATTTCAGATTTTCAGCTGCAATCAGTATGTGTCACAGCAGTAATTGCTAGATGCCTAAATGGGAGCTCTGCTCTTCTGAACATCTGGCCTCACATTCACAAGCAAAACCTGTTCCACAATGCAGAGTACATTTGGAAAGGTAGATGGCTCTAAATTAACGCAGCATAAGAGCTGGCAAGAGATTACACTTACAGTGCAGCAGACGGGAGGCCAAACTGAAAATCTTAGTTGCACTTTAGCGAGCTACTAGTGAGAAGGGAGTCTGACCAATGCTATAGAAACGCTGAAGCTACAGAAGAGCCTTTCCCTCATTAATCACAGCTGAATTACACACCTTACTGTGTTCTTAAGCATACTGTCACATATCCTTAAAAGGCCAGGCAGAGCAGTAAGGGCGAGAACGCACCCTGCACCAACACTTTGGGCAACTTGCCCAAACCCAGTCCTTTGTTTATTGAGGGAGACAGCAGGCTCCCTGGAGCCAGGGCTTCCTCTCTCCACACCGGGGTTTTGGGGAACTTATTTTCAGACGCATGAACAGCACTGAGCCGGGTGCTCCCCACCTCTCTTCCCCTTCCTATGCATCAGTAGCAAGGGCTAAAGGAAATAGCTCCCCGACACAAACAAAAGGCAGCCAGGCGGAGTTGTTAACTAGGCTCTTCGCTGGTCTGGAGTGGGAATGGTCCGTTCAAGGACCACCGATGAGGGAGGAGAGACGAAACCCTTAGATTGGAATAGAGCAAATTCCTCACAAACGTAAAGGAGTGCAAACAGTGGAGAAATGTAACATTTTCATCAAAATAGCCAGAAGATCAGCAACAAACCCGTGTTGCATTTCAATGCCTTATATGGGAAATGCATATTGTAAAATCCCATTATTAGCTTATTTCCTGTTCAACTGTTCCAGAATTTATTCAGGCTCAGTTCTAGGAAATGTTTTACTCCTAAGTTCAAATTGGTCATGTCTTTCCTCTTAAGCAGCCAGAACGTTTTTGCTCCCATGGCTGAGATGGAGTACCAGGGCTCTGGGTCAGTACCACTCGCAGAAGTGGGAGACCTGAAACCAAACATCTCCCACTGCTCCTGAGTACCTGCAAGGGATGCTTAGACCTATACTAAGATGATACCTTTTGCCCCTGTTTCTTCATCAGGCCCACCCTGTGCTATTTCCACTCACATTTAGGAAATGCTTCCATCACTGGTAAAAAGCCTGCTCAGAGGTGCTGCAGAGACCATGTTCGCACCCCATTCTGAGCACCGATGCAAAGATCTATAATAAATTATTCTGAAAAGTATATGGACTGTATTCTTACATCCGCTAAACTCATTTTTAAAGAGATTAAATGGGTTCAGCATTTCTCCAGTTCAGGGATTTCTCCAGTTCAGGGACTTCTCTGTTGGCAGAAAACAAGCATCAGTCTGGTGTAGGCTATGGAGCTGGTTCCTGTGCCCACTCTCATCCTAAAGAAATGGGAGCATAGTGCTGGGGAAAAGTACCATGATGTTAGGTGCTGAACAGGAACAGTCACCAAGGGGACCTTCTGTCAATGAGGCAAGTCAACCTGTTCTTCAGTAGCTCTAGGACCTGGAAACTTGGTATCAACAGAGCCTCATCTTCCTCCCCGTGATTTCCCCTCCACTGGGCCTGGTCACCTCACTGAACTGTACAAAGAGTTCTGGAGCATTTACTGGAGGAAAAGGCACTTCACCAAATGGCAGAGAATAAAGTCTCCAATGTGAAACATCCAAAAATAGATATGACACTGTGAATATCAATAACCAAACCAAAATGTGACTGCTTGAACAAACTTGGAAACATTTTTTTTGGAATAGAAATGCAGAGGAAATAACTACCCACAATTTCAGGCTTTCATCTTTGTTTTAAGATTGTATTTTATTTATAACTTAACAATTGACTGTACAAACAGTGCCCAATAAATTATGTATAGCACTGTGTCCTTCTCCTAAATGTTCCACATCTCATTTCTACAACACTTCATAGTTTTCTCAAAAAACTCGTTGACCGAAACTTTCAGTGGAAGGTGTAATGAACCCAAAGTCTGTCAGCAGTTGTTTTACATGAATATTCTGCTGCCTCCTTCCATCACAAATACAATGATTTTCAACCAGGTCTTCATTTTATTAGATGAAGGCTTGGATTTTTAAAGAGACCTTTGAAGGATACGTCATCAAACATTAGCCTAAAATACATATAAACACATATAAACACACAGACACACAAGTTATCTGTAATTGTAGTGGTGTTGATTTATATCTCCAAAGTGAAACAAGGACATATCTTTGATAAACAAATGTAAGTGACCAGTAATATCATGACTGTCACTGGAAACACGAAGTCATGTTTCTTTCTACTTGGGAACTATTATTCTTAATTTATATGGATAGGCCAAGATCTCTCACAGTGATTAATGAGTCGGAGTGTTTCTGCTTTTGGATGCTCAGTTTGAGATTCATTAAACAGACTCAGATCTCAGATGATATGGATCAAGAGGCAGCCTCAAAGTTTCTCAACCTACAAGTCTGGCAGCCAAAAGCTGGGACATTTAGAATACCACCAAAGAAAACCACCCTTCTGGAAATTATCATCATCTAATGTACCGAATGCTTCAGGTCCCTGTATGAAATCTGGCTTTTCATTTAATTCAGACTAAGTGTAAAATCTGTTTTGAGAATTTTCTTATTGCCTTTATTCGCAGTTGCTGAAATAAACACAAAAATGTCACAAGGATCAACATGCCAAAATACTTTGAAAATTTGAAAGATTTGTTCCTGACCCAAGCCAAAATATGAGACTACAATAAGCAGACATATTTTCCACCTCCCCAGTAAATGTCCTATGTTCCACATTCAGTTTCAGCCTCGTCCTACGTCTGTACTATGTAGAGAAAACAAATCAAGCTTTAAATACCGAATGAGTTAAGAAGTGGCACTCATAGAAGGCATAAATAATATAGCAAGGTCAAAATATGGCCTGTTGTTTTCTTCTTGCCTCATGCACCTGTTTATGTTTTTAAGCCATTCAAAATAATTTGCTGATTATTATGGCTAAAAAAGAAGCCCTTAAAAATACAGTGCTGCAACGATCTCACCATCAAGCAAAGATTGTAGCCATGTTCTCCTACAGCTCTGCAAAATTAGGTAATTGCATTTCTTGGTTTTGAAAGTATTGTTAAATACTGTTAAATAAATAGAGACAGACACATGCATGCATGTTCCTACATTAGAGCATAAACAGAAAGCCAGAAAATCACTAGTTAAGTCTTCGCCCAATGTTGAACTACCGTGATTTCATTTTCTCTGTCTGAGCTGCACTACTAAGAACACAGCAGCCTCTGTCTTCTGCCTCTGCACCAGCTATTTAGCTGTTGACATCAACTGTGCTAGCAATTCTGTGTGCTGAACTGATATGGAAAGGGCTTGATTTTTTGCCAGGGTTTTTATTATTGTGCCGTAAACGAGAATTGCTCACAGGGATTTCCTTATTTTGTTCAAATGGAAATGTTATCATTTGCCATGTTTCCAGATGACTTGTGCAGGTGATGGAAGAAGAAAACAGGGCAACCACTTCTGGTATTTCAGCAGCTGTTCCATGAGACTGCAGCCACAAGTGATGCACTGCACCCAGCACCTCCTGGGCTCGGCATCTGTCCTTGGAGGGCTGTCTCTGACCCGCTTCAGAGCCAAATTTTTTAATAGTTTTTGATAGGCTCTGTATTTTTTTTTCACAACTTCCCTACCTGCTTACAGAGGATCTGTGTCTGCTTAATTGTGGCACCTGGAGCCAAACATTTGTTCCAACCAGAAGGTATCAAGGACAACTTTTGAAACTATAGTTGTAAGTGGGTTTGTATGTACAAGAATACCCACATTTGGATCCAAAGGGAGACACTAGCAGGACATTACTAATGCTTTCCAGGGGGATTTCTGCACATTTAATTATTTTTAACTTTTTGATAGTATCCTTCAAAAACAAATTACAAGAGAAGCATGTGAGCAGCATAGAACATACAGAACAGTTAACTAGTCCAACAAAGTCAGAACAAGAAATGTGTTTAGACATGAAATCTCTATCTATTCAATCAAAAAATACCACCTGTCTTCTTAGGGAATATCAAAATGCAAAAGACATTTTCAGAAAGGTCAAAGATATCAAAGACTTGCAGCAAGTTTTAGCACATGAAGCATCTTCCATGAGTGTAGAGGAGAACTGGAAATGGCTGTGGTCAGAGTTGAAATCATAGGGTCTGACCCTCCACTGTCTGTCATTTGTATGACTTCTTGACACCTGCACAGGCTGAGCCAACTCCCTTTTCATGCAAAAAAGAAAAAGCCACACAAATCAATGAGGCAGCAAAGGTTTATACCAGTAAACAATCTATCACACTGATTGCAAAATAAGTATGATGAAACACTTTGCTGATTTAATTCAGTAGCATTTTATATACCCTGTTTGCCAAGACATAAATGACTGCACTAAGAAGAAGCTAGTAGAGAGGGCAGGCCCAGGAGCTTCTCTTTCTCACGAGAAAAACTGAATGATAAAAATAAATCATCTCATCTGCTTTTACACTGAGGCTGCCTGGAGTCAGCACAGTATATGAGATAGGCAAAAAAATAATGTGCAGTGTAGGTAATATAGTACTGGCAATGGGCAACTGAGACCAAGCTTGTTAAAACAAAGCGAGAGAACAAGGATTCCAAGCACTTTCAGAACCAGACCATGGCAATGGCCAAAATAGGGAAACTATGTAAGACAATTTATCAGTTTCACAATCAGATTTCTTTCCAGCCCTTGCTGTGCTGAATGCATTACAGGAAAGGAAAAATGGAATAGACAAAATGTATATGTGTTAGACAAAAATGGAAAATCCTCGTTATACCTGCAGGTTATAATTTGTCAGAGTTCAATCAGAACAATTTCATCCTGCAGACAAACTCTGAAAGCTTTCAATATGTGTGCTACACAGCATTTTTTCTTGTTTTGCTATCTCTCTAACAAAACAAAGAAAGCCCTGTATTGTTGAGGATAGGTTTAAAAGATATGTAGTTACTCTGGCATAATTCAACAAAGACATGCAACTTTTCCTTTGATTAAGACTGCTCTAGCATGAGAATTTCAGTGTTTTAAACCTTTCTGACTCATGTATCCTTAAAGTTTAGTAAACATGGTTGATAACAACTCCGCCTTTTTTAGCTGTAACTCTTGTATCTGGGTACTATTTTAAGATTTCTGAAGTTTTGGAGGTTGTTCTCTTCTCCTGCTTGTCTAAGATATTCTTATGATTCATTTCCTGAAAAGATAACAACTTTCTAGCAATTGTTCTAACAACAAGCTTCTCCTGCCCTGTAAGGACGAAGAGCACAGAACTTAAAACCAACAACTGGGTTCAATTAACATCTATGCAATGAAGGAATAATTGCAGTACTTCACCACCAAACAAATGGGAGGCTCTGGGTTATGTGGTGCACACCATGTAAGTATAAACCTTTGATCCACAGCTTGATCCTAAAAACACTGCATGTCATTGCTGATGTACAACACTGGAACCACTAAGAAACAATTACTATTATCAAATGACTATTGACAATAAAAACAATACTTTGCACAGGTAAAAGAAAAGATTCCTTTATAGAGGTATTGAAAGTTAATGGTCTGGAGCCCACAGTTGCTATAATCAAATATGTGGTGTCACAGGCATGTACCTAGGGTAGAGAGTCATGCCTGAAGCCTTAATAAAAACATTATGCAGCTACTTCCGTTAACTTCTTTTCCTGTTAGGAGAGCAACAAATTAATTATAGCAACAAACAAGGCTACTAACAATTACGAACATTAAATTACTTCATTATAATGGTCAATGTTTAATTATTATTACAATTAAGTCATACAATGATTTTACTATAATGACCACATGAGTCTTTGAAATTAGACATGAGAAGACATTCTAAATGGCAGGTTAAAATTAAAGTCCATGTCTAATTCCATAACATTTATTAAGTCACAAATCCACATAACTTAGAGGCATGTGAAACAGAAGAAAAATACAACTGCCGTCTTACGTTTCTGTGAAGTATTTCCATTTTTACTGTTCTATGAAGTCCTTTTATAGGTTCATTAATTATTACAGTGAACGACCTGAATGAAACTTTATAAGCATAGCATCAATTTATTTTACAGACTCTATATATATCTGCAGGTCAATGGTTCACATCATCTTCAACACATTAAAAATAGCTTTCAAAGAGACAGGGTTTCTGCAGGGATCTTCATCTGGAAAACCATCTGCCATGGCCGACTGCAGTACGAGGTGATCCTCTAAAAAGGGGCCAAGCCTTGCGGCTGGAGGATAACGAGGTCCACCCCACCCCATAGCTTATGCCAAGGCCTCTTTTCTTCCTGTCCACTCCTCAGAAACATCTGTTTGTGGAAATCATGCAGCTAAGCCCTTTGTTGTACCACACTCGTCCAGAAGTCAGGGCTCAGTGAACATATAACTCAGATTTGCCTCTTGCTATCATCCCTAGCTTTCCTTTTAGGACGTTGATGGAAGACCTGTTTCCTTCAACAAGACCCAGTGGAAGACACCCTGTGGCAAGGCACATGGGGGATGCAGGGAGGTGGGGGAGAACACTACCAAATGTGTATGTGAGGCCACGTGGATCACGTCAGACCTAACGCCAGGCTGCAGCTACAAGGCAACCCTTCGAGCAGGTCCAGCTGAACACAGCTCTCCAGAGCTCACAGCAGACCACTTACACATATTTTACAGCTTCTAGTTCAAGGACAACTGCAGATCAAGCTGCTTTACCAAGAGAGTACCCAGAAGGGTGAAGGAATTGATTCTTTCCCCCTGTTCAGCACTAGTAAGGCAGCATGGAGTACTGCATCCAGTTTGGGGCTCTCCCATATGCATGTATGAAAGACTCTGACAAACTGGAGTGAGTCCACAATGGCCTCCAAAGTGGTCCAGGGCTGAAGCATGCAGATGAAGAGAGGGTGCTAGACCTGCACTTATGAAAAGTTCAGGGCAGACCTTACTGCTCTCTACAGCTGATTAATGGGATGGTGTAGAAAAGACACAACCAGACCTGTCTTAGAGGACCACAGCAGAAGGCACCAAGCACAAATGGGAACAGAGGAAATTCCCATCAGATAAACAGAAACATCTTGCTCTAAGGATGGTCAAGCACTGCAAGAGGGGCTCAGAAGAGGGAAGGATTTCAAACCTTGCCCTGCAAGGCCCTCGGTTGGAGCATCCAACCCCAAGAGGACCTGGCTGGAGCAGCAGGTGGGACGAGGCACCCCTGGAAGCCCCTTCCAGACCCGTCTTGGCGGCGAGCTTCCCGCAGCGGGAGAGGCGAGGAGGTACGGCACGGAGCCGCAGGCACCGCGGAGGCAGGGGAGCGCGAGTCAGGAGGCCAGCTGGAGGAAATCCCATGCATAATGCACGGAAAATATGCTGTGTGTGTACAGATGTAGGAGTATCTGCGCACTTCTGCATAAATAATTGCAAGGAGACTATATCCCAACTTCTCATCGCTAGTATCGCTGCTCGGCAACAAATTCTGTGCATATCAAGAGATCCTGATTACAAATTAGGTAAAAACATGTTTTCCTGCAGAAAATAATCAGTTTGCTGAAACTGAATATTCCTGTGGAAAATGGCTGATGCCATTTCCCATTTAAAATATATATTTTTTTAAGTTTTGTAACTGTCTACATGTTCTACTGCGGTATCTTCAGAGAATCTACTTTTCACTATGGTATTATTTCAAAATTAGTTTTCTTAATAAAAGGTTAATATCAAAATAAGACATTGTAAAATGATATTTCTATTGATCTTAGTCATATTTGTCAGTTTGTTTTCTGTTTGTAACCATTCTCAAAATTTTGATCTTGGAAGTAAGACTCAAAATGGGGGGTAAAATAAGATGCCAAGAGAAAAACAAGCAAGTAAAAAAAATGAGAAACTTGGGCCAATAAAATACAGTTTCTACTTGGTTATGATGTACAAATATATATATCTACATATATAAATACACAGACAGAGACACACACATTAGACTGCACAGGCTTCTTTCTGTTTTATTAGGTAAAGGATAAGTGATTGAAAACTCTTTCCTTAGCCAGCAGGTACAGGACTCTAATTTAAAGATAGAGATATTTATGGAGGTTATACACAGCATTGCTGCAAGCATAATATATTGAAGCTTTTACTCTGAGAAAGCTCCAAATATATTATTATTAGAAGCACAGAAGGGCACTGTAACTAAGTCAAAGCTGTTATTTGCATGAACTGGCATTCCAGAAATGACCTGGGGAAATGCTTATCACGATGAAAAATCATGTACTTGAGACAAAGTGGGCCAAATTCATCTCTAGTGTAATTGAAATGAGGTCAGTATATTTGAGCTAACTGAGGAGAATGGCCCTATAAGTCACAGATGAGTATATACAATTTACAGGTAACCACCATACAGTTAATTAATTAATTGTCTCTTTCTCAAACATGCTAGAAAAGAAATGGTGGATAACACAATGAAAAAAAAATAAATAAATATATTAATTGCTTCTGGTGGGACAGAGAGAAAACACCACAATAATAATAATCATCCCCAAAGCAAATCTCTGCTGTTACTGATAGGAAGCAAATTCCACCAGTGATAAAGGGTGACCAAAACAAAGTTCCCATATTTGAACAATTTATTTCTTCTAGTACTTTTAAATCCCTTCACTCTTTAATTTCAAGCTCCCTCTTCTGGACTATCCCAATTAAACCAGAGAGTTACTACGCACTACTCATCATCCTTACTTTAGTACTCAGATAATATAGCTAAAGAAGTCCCTTGTAAATGGCACTGATAAAGATCACTAATCTAAATGTTTTTTACAGCTGAAGATCTTTGAAAATATATTAGCAAATGCTCAGATTTAAAGAGCTCCCAAGCCTTTGCAGTGATAGACACAAAATGCACTACTATCTTATCTCTTGGAGTAGATGCTCAGCTTAGGGACACAGGAGCATATATGCCCAGGGATATCCCTACATAGGGATATAAGACATAGTGAATTATGGTAAATTACATTTCACATTTGCATAAGTAAATAGGAAAGAAAACATACTATGTACATTACCTTTTGTTGACATTATTTAGTGAAAAATACCTCCCCCAAAACAGTAATAGTGCTTTCTGTTCTACCTTTGAAAATGAGATGGAGAGGACAGTCTTTCATGAGAGAGAAACATTATATATTTAGCTTTTCTTGCATCTCTTTGGCTAGCAAACTGTTGACAGGGAAAGATTTATTCTACTAATAAATCAATTTTCCTACTCAGAGCATGCCTATAAACAGCTAATTGTGCTTGTAGGAACTTGGTCTTGAACCCAATATTCACCTATTTTAATTTACTTATTTTTGTACTCTGTGCAAGATTCACTCTTAAGAGTTTTTTATAAATATGGGAAAATTAAATTGTATTTGATTATTGTGATTGTTCCTTCAATTCACATACATACTGCTCCTACACACTACTTTTATGACTACAGCTCCTGCACCTAGGAGAAAGGTTTGTGTGCCACAAGACACAGTTGCCTCTGCCTGGCAACTATATCACCACAGAAATAGATAAAAAATAAGAAGTATAAGATATTAGGCTAAAAGCTTTTCCTTTCCGTGCCTGGTGGCCCTTGTCATTTGTGATACTGCAAGAATTAGTGATTAGATGCTAAATATAAATGCAGTTAGAGCAGGTTTTTATCAGCTTCATGTAAAACAGTTTTGCCTATCGGGAAACTCCTTGGATAATTCATGTAAGATGTGTATCAATACGTCCTGCCACTGAAAAAGCTGGGAAGTGATTAGTGACTGAAGCCAAGCCTCTGCAGAGTTTTAGTTACCAAGTCACTCAGCAGCGTGCCTCCTGCAAGTCAGAAAAACGCATGCTGCAACTAATCAAGCAGTGTTTGACATGCGTCTCCTTTGGCTGACAAGCACATAACATACGGCCGCAACCATCTCCCACATCTTGCTTAATTAATTTCCATCCTTGTTGTGCTCTCCCACACCTGGGGATATCAAACAGCTGCATATAATAAAAACATTTTAACCTGTGTTAGTGGATAGGATTCAATTTAGTTTATAATTGGATCGGTAAATGAAATCATTATAAAAAAGCTGATAAAGGTTATCTAGAATGAGTCAGAATTATTTTTTAAAATTGCATAGATGTAGTGTTAAACAGCTAATGAATAAAATTCACAGCTGACACAAAACCACATGTCCACAAGCACTTGATTTTATATTTGCATATCTATTATAGCTTACAGACATGTGCAAACTCAAACACCCACACATTTTCCTTATGTTTTCCCTAAGTTTATCATTACTCCCCTTCATCTCTGATTCACAGCATTTCTGAGATAGAATCTTTACAATAAAACGAACCAGAGATAAAATTTCCTTAGACAATAAATACTTCTTTTGTAAGAGGTTTTTAGTGAACTATGTCAATTAAAGCAGCTTCATTTTTTGCAGCTTCATTTGTTACAGCTTCAGTAATTCAGAGAATGAGAAAATAGAGATCGATTAGATCAGATGATACAAATATTTTTTCTTAAGTGATCTGTATTTACAGGGATCTGAAGGAAATTAAGCTTTTTAGGCATGAAGAGCTGTTTAAATCTACAGAACGTACAAATGCAGACCTAAGGGCACACTTTCTTCATACACATAGAGATAAATTCAGACAGAGTTGCATTACTTTGTTCCTTCTTTCTCAGTAATTTTCTTTCAGACTCTTCACTAACCACTAAAATGTACATCAAAGCAATCTTTAAGACACGCAGCAATATTACTGGCAGGAACACCTGCTACTTCTAACCTCACCGCACTAATTTACTATCAGCTTGCTGTTTTAAAAAACTGCCTTGCAAACACATCACTACTGTTTCTCCTGCGTTCTGCTGCTAACATTGAAAAAATCAGGAGCGGCCAGTATTAAATTCAGTGATTTAATGTGCACAGGTCTACTTTATCTTTCCACAGGGATTGCGAGGCTGTGAATCTCAGCTATGTTGAGCTTTCATTACATTGCCAGGATGAGAGAGGGGAAAAAGCACTATTGTATATGCCTTCCTGCATATCTGCGGCACATTTTTGAGATGCCTGTTTGAAAGGGAACACGAAGAATTCGTCAGGCAGGCTGGTAGATCAGTATTAATGCAGACATTTTTGGTCACTCTCAGTCGACCGCCAAACGGCGTGGAGTGTTTGCACCTTTTCACTCAGCTCTGCTGGCTCGGTGTTTGCCTTCATGCTGGTATCATTTCTGCAGCAGTTTCTCAGCAGGAAGAATCGTATTTTATGGCATTAAAGAAACCAGGACAAACTCAGCCCAAACCAAATTGCAAAAACTCGCGAAGGTACATTATCACCCAACTCATGTTGTTTCCTCAAAACTAAATAGCCCTCCCTGCTCACGGATTTCTGTTTAATTTGGCCTCTGGCATGACAGAAAGGAATTTTTTGCCCATTTACACAACTCTATGAATCAAATGCTGACAACAGTAAGCTGCTCCTCAGTCTGACTTAGAGGCATGCACTGCAGAAAAACAGCCAAGTGCCGTGCTTGCTCTATCAGGCCTCACACATAAACCAGAGATGATATGGCCTGTAGCATACAAATCCCTCTGAATGTTAACTTTAGGGAGAAAAAATGCTTCACGGTTCCATCTCTTGAAGACTTGATATATGGCTGAGCCAAATTATCTCAACACAAACACATCTTTGACATTTATTTCTGAACATAAAGCAATGATGGAAAAAAAATCACCATGTATAATTCCTGCAAAAAGAACCCCGAGTCCTAGCTGGATAGGCTGCTACACACTGCTCCGGCACAGGCATCTTAAAATACTCATCCTGTAAACTGAGAACTGATTTAGATTAAGTTTAAAAAATAATAAAGAAAAAAAATAGTCAAAAGATTTTGCCGTTTAAATAGTCTTTTTAATGTAGGGCATGCTGGCTCTATTCGTGTTGATATCAAATTCCAAAATACAATAAAGAAATTAAGCAGAAATGTCTATACTAAAGCCCACTTAAAATAAATCCAATTAAGGGGAATAAATAGGACAAGAGAACAACTAATTCCTTGTATTTGGTTCTCTTCAAGGAATATTTATATAAATCCACGGTCTGACATTTATGCTGTTTCATGTGACAGGGATCAGAATTCTCCATAGCCCAATGCTTCTAAAGCATTTACTCCTACAGCCTGATCGTGCACCTTTGTAACAAATAATAGAAATCTCTCCACATTCACAGTAAATTTTCTATAGAATTGCAAAAGGTCTAACCCCGCAAGCTTTTAGCCATGTGAACAGTCACCACTCATACTTGAAATAAAAGGAATAATTTAATGAAAGGGTTTGTAGAATCAGGGATTTAAAGAGAGAACATTCTGGGACAAAGAACATCTCTCTTATCTGCACTTGTGAAGTGTCTTGTAATCGCAAGTATTATATATGTGCTTTGTAATGCAGTAATAATAACAAGGAGAATTTTGAGCACAGTGCCTGAATTAAGTAACTGTCCTGGATCCTGTAAAAATCTTGCCATCGGGCTGCTTTGTGGTAAGGAGAGGGCTGCGCGACCTGGGGACCCAGCTCATGGGTTCCCCTTTTGTGCTCCTGAGCGCAGAGGAAGGGGAGGGAGGTCGCTTGGAGCCACTTTGCTTCTTACTTTTTAGGGGGACGTAGTCACGAGCTAGGAAGGGACTCCGACCCATGGCTGGTAATATTTAGATGAAATGGTCGTGCCCAAGTATAGACCACGTCCAAGTCAGAGGCAGAAAAGGGCAATGTTTGTGTGTGTTTATGGATGACCATCTACAAGACAAAACTCCAGCCCTCGGGACACTTCAGTTTGGGTCTAAACTGAGATGCTATCAACCCAAATCAAGTGCAATTTAAAAAGATAACTATAACAAGAACACTGCAGACAAACTTCTTGGTGAGGGTCAAAAGAAAGGGGAGGAGGAAGGCAGCGAAAAGTGTTTCTTAAATAGAGGAGATAAAGATAGTAGGAGATAAAAAGGTCAGACTAGGTGGTCTAAAGGTCCCTGCTAACCCTAAACTCAGTGAAAGATACAGAAAAGCAAACACTTGATCTCAGAAAGATTTGCTCATACAAAGAAAGTCTTGAAAAAAAGAGCAATGCATGTCTTTCGGAAAAGAACCAGCTATGGAAGTAATGCTTATACCCTGCTGGTAGATAAATGCATGATGAACTGCACAAACAGATCCTGCTACTAAGGGCCACTTCCCTCCAGATTTTAAACAGCATCATACACTCACGTTCCTCTTCAAAAAGGTACACTTTCTGCCACATCATACTTGATGGTAATTTCAGAGGTTATAAAAAAATTCTTAAATGAATAAACAGATCTGAAAAATAAACTACTGATGTGCCATAGGATTTGTAACATTAAGTTGACTTTAAAAAATAGACTAATACATGCAAAGGTCACTAAAATATTTATATTAATGATGGAGCTGAACACTAAGCAGATATTGACTTCTGTTAAGGTGAACCTCAAGATTTATTGGCCTAAGAGGTAAACATTGACTGAGATAAATCCAAGGTCAATATTTACTACCAAGGACAATAAATCTTGATGGCCTATGAAACATAAAATAAATAAATATATATATATGTATACACTTATAGACACAAGTATATCTAGAGATATTTACACAAATTATTTGAAAAAATGATCAACATATTTTAAAATGTACTTTCATATATATGGTAGAAAGAACCAATGACCAATTCTGAATGAGTGGTAGATTCAGCTATTTGCATACGTCAACACCAATGATATCTAGGGGTAATATTACTGCTTCTCCAAGTGACTGTCTTTGCCCAGTGAGCTGGGTGAAATGTTACCAAGGCACAAGGGGAAGTCAGGACCCCTAAGTCTGTTAGTGCAAATTGGCTACCTTATTGCCATCAACAGAGTTATATACAGCAAACTTGGCTGAACAATTGTTGAGCTCTAGGCTTATCAGCAAGGAAGATTTTAGGTACTGATTATGAGGGAGCACTTCTAAATTCAGTGTGGCTTCACCTAAGGTCAAGTTGCTTCCTACGCCAGACGAGCACAGGAAGGCAACACGTGGATATTCTGCAAGTGTTTTAACTAGAGGCACTTCTACTGTAGTTGTGGTCAATTCTGTATGTGCTCAGAACAAAGACTTATCAATCAAACTGAACAAAATAAATAAATAAAAGCATTGGATGACTTTCAGAGTTATAGGCTTTTTCCTTGAACTAGAAAAGCAAATAAATTTAACAGGAGTGCTGACAAAAGTAGACCTTCTTCCTCCAAACAGTATACAAGATCTAAGCCAAAAGGAAACAGATGACTTTGTGTGTTTGTAGGAAGTGATTAGAGAAGATAGAACTTAATTTATTAAGATGGGAGATGGTGATTCTTTTGTTGACTTTTCAGGTCAAGTGTTAAAACCTTCTGCAAATAAGGCAGTAGATACGCTACAACTAAGCCTTAATGGTTCAGGAGACAGGGCCTTTTTGATACTATAGTTTTTTCTTGTTCTTTGAACAATTGTTTTGGAAAGCGAAGTGAGAGAAATTTGCAATCCTTACCTATGCCTCTTGATGGCCTCTCCCTTTGTAAAGTGCACCGGTTTGAGCAGATTGAGGCTGCTTTACAACAACACAGACTTACTGTCCCAGGGCAGGACATGGTCGCGAAAAGGGACAGCTTCCACATCACTTCTGAATTTTTACCTATGCACCCCATGGGTAACAGAAGAGGGTTAAAAAAAGAAAAAAGAAAAAAAAAGGGGGGGGGGGGGAGAAAAAACAGAACAAAGTGCTTAAAAAATTTCATTCATCTACCAGCCTGACAAGTCTAAGGGAAGAATGCAGCACTGCATATACATTGCTGCCCACTGAATTTGCAGGAAGGAAGAACAATTAGAACTGCTGGGCAGGAAAAGGCCTGTTAGCACTGCTACCTTTAACTTAATCTTTAATCTCCTTCTATGCCTCCAACTTGTCACTGCAGACATTAATCACCTTACAGGTCTTATAGCTGTCTCAGGCTCATTTATATTATTTGTTTTAATGGTCTCTTTTATGTCGTTGGCTTTCTGTGGTATATAGTTCTGCCCTCGTATCCTGTTTACTGTTTTGTTCTATCAAGTGATGTGGTTTATTTTTACGCAGGTTTCCTAAGGCTACTGTATAGCCACAGGTTTTAGTGACCATATTACAGCTGGCCTCTACAGAGAGTACTCAGAAACAAACCATGAAATACTGCTCCAAATATTTTAGGAGCCTCTGAAGTCTCATTAACATGAACACTTCATATTTCACTAAATTTTATTAATGTTCTCTGTAATTCAGAGAATGGCACAATGGTTGCACTCTTTAATAGGATTTATTTCTTAACTTGGAAAGAACAGTGATTCTCAACTATATAAAAATTGGAACATGGAAGAAGATAATAAACTGGCAAACACAAAAACAATTTTCTAGTCAGTGTTCTAGATTCAGATGAGAACTAGTGCTAGACGTTCTCTTGACAGACAGCATCATTGCATAAAACTTATAGCCAAGATTCTCAAAATTAGAAGTTAAACACATATGGGTTTTCAAAAGGACTGTTAATTTTGGGACAGTCCTGTTCAGGAGTATATAATGCCAAACCAGAGTTAATTAATAAGCACAACTTTAAAATACTTTTAAAAGGACTGCTCCCTTCAAGGAATGGAAGCTGTGTCAGCTGTGTCCGGAACATGTCTACCACTGGCTGCTCTAAAAATTACGCAGGTCTTGTTTCTTGCAAACTATTTACCCCATGAGGACGCTCATAAAGGGACTGTAAGTGAATAGTGATAAGAATTACAATATTCAGAATATTTAGAATAGTTAATCACATTCGCTTTGAAATAGAATCAAAAATTTTCCCTTAGAATTGAAGCTCTTTTGATTACTGTGAAGAGTCCCCTATGGATTCTCAATGCAATACAATATATATTTTATATGGTGAACTCCATAGGTAATTATTTCACAGCATAGGAAATGATGAGGAAATAACAAGGAAAGTTGGGGGTGAGATTTTAAGAGAGGTAGGGACTCAGTAGAGACTTACTACCTCTCCACTGAGTCCATTTCAAAACAAATGGAAAAGCACCAACTTCTCTCACTTTGGTTATTTTAACTAGAAATAGAAATTTCTAAAAATAATGCCTACTTCACTAACATTTGAAGGGGGAGCTAGTCTAGAGGGTAGATTTCATGTAGTTGAAAACTAAATCCATTAGACATCCCCCCAGTCTGAAATCCTTTTCCAGAAAGGCTCAGGAAGGTATAACCTTTCCTGATTTGCAGTAAGGAATGTATTGTCATTGTCTGACCTTTTCTTAACCAGCTCAGAAGAGACTGAACTAAAACACACTTTGTTCATCATCTTTGATAGCTATAGATTGATGTCACCCCAAGGTAACCTGTGCGGCTATAGATTGTCCATTAGTCTAACCTCAGTAATGCAAGGCTTAAAAACAAATTTTGAAGGGAAGAATAATGAAAGTTATAGAGGTAATTGGAAAATGAGACACACTGCAATATTTGCTTACTCCCTTTATTTGATAACTGATATTCTAGACAAAATAAATCAATCAGTGCTTCAAGGAAGCATGTTCAGTGTTATAAGGTAGACTGATGGTTAAAATGGCAAAGTTGATTAGGAAGAAAAACTATATATATATAATGTGTTTAAGACAACAATTTAAGATAGAGTAGCAACAGTTGATATTGGAAGAACAAGACCAGAGGTAATTCTAGTAAGAATATTTCAAGGCCTGCTTTTAAGAAAGAAGATGCTATGTTCAGAGGTACTGCACAGAGTATCATAGAAAAAAAATGGATGCTTTTGATGACTGAAGTAATAAAGCTGGAGTGAAACGAAGTAATCTAACATGAAAGGCCATGTACGTTAAAGTTACGGCAATAATTTCTGCTTTAATCTGAATTTATTAAATCACTGGATAACTGTAAGCCACCCTTTCCACCCTTGGCTGGGAAAAAAAGCAAAACCACCCTGTATCAGCATAAACTGGGTCACTTCCAAGTGAGCAAGGGAAGTGTTAATGCCACTGTAAAAAGCACTTCTGTAAATGATCTCCCTTCAATATAGTGCACAATTCTAGTTTACCACGTGCAAAAGAAACAAAGAAAGAAGATTCATTTGATTCAAAGAGATGTAGGAAAAGATATTCTGGGATGATAAGCATAATGGAGAGCCTATCTTTTATAAAAGAAGATAAGAAGAGTCTGAATCATTTACAGCAGTAAGATGAAGTAGAATAAAAGACGTCACTGTAGTTTATAAATACATAGAGATGAGAGGTATGGGTAAGGGTGAAGATCAGAGTTGAAAAAGAGTTATTTTAACTAATGGACAACGAGGGCATGAAGAATCAACACATATAAACATTTAGTCTGGAAACGAGACACTGTCTTGCCATGGGAACAGTAGTGTTATGAAGCAGCTTTCCAGCAACTGTAGCCCAATAAACCGGGGGAAATAAAAATACCTTCATTTAGGTTATCCAAGGGGTAGTATGACTTGGTTTTCTGCACTATCAGATAATTGTACTCAATGATCCAAGAGAACGCTCTTAGATTGTCCTCCCAAGGACATGAAGAAAGATGTTTTCTATCAGGGCAATGACGAGTAAAGCAAGTGCGGGATGACTGTCAGAGAGGACACACTGATTTCTGACAGCCTACTCTGGTAACTGAGACAAAAGAGCTGGAAACCTCATCAGATTTGTTCCTCTCAACTTTAAAAGATGAGAGGCAGTGCCAAACACTCAAAACAATAACGTCTTGCCTTTATAAACAACCTTTAGTATCACTGGATATAAAACAGAGCCTTGGACATCTGCTGAGCATGCCTATTGGATTGGCATCAGTGCTCTCCCTCTGGCTCGCACGGAAGGTTACGGGGTCAGGAATGAGACAAGTTGTTCTTCAAAAACAATCTTCCATTTTGCCACTGGTAGCTTTCAGAATCCACCTCCTATATATCTGAAGCCTGTTTCATTTTGCCTGCTTTAGAAATTTTCCTAGCGTCTTCTGGATTTCCTCTGCAAATCCAAGCCTAGCTGCATGCGCTGTGCTGAGTTACTGAGCACCAGGGATGTGTGAAGTTCAGGCTCTTGGCACAGCCCTGGGTAATACTGTATGTCCTGGTACAGACTGGGAACAGGCTGTCTAGGACTACTGTAAGAACTTCATTATTACAGAGGTAGCTTGGGACTGCTTTCTCACTGCTCCACCCAACATCCTTCTCTAGCCTTTAATTTTTCTGCTAATAAATGCTATTTTTAAACCGTGCGAGCCCTCTCCATATTTTGCACATTCTCAGCAGAGATGCAGACAGCCTTTATCCAGACAAACATGCCGTATGGACAGGGAATGACAGTAACCGAGAAAGTCAACACCAGTGAACAGCGAGAAAAGAGAAAAGCTTCAGGCCTTGCTATCATCCCCCTATCTTCTGAATTGTCCTCCTGTTCTTTCCCTCTTGCCAGCAGACAACACTTGGCAGAGCCCAGCACGGTGCTGGATGAGATGCACAATGCACCAGCGCCACGCGCCACCAAGTGCTTCTCCAGCTTCAGCCCGTGGGATGGTTAAACCAAAATACAGTTGTGGATTAACACGGTAACTGGCAAACTGGGCGACTCAGCCAGGTCGAGAGGGAACACAGGAGCTTGGGTACTGGAATAAGCAGTGTGAGATCATTAACACCCAGCTGATGGATTAAAAGAAAAGGCAAAGGAAATCTCTGAGGTCCCCCTGTCTCTTCCTTTCACCGGTCTGAAGACAGGACAGAAATATGGGCATGTGTAGGGGAGGGTGAGCTATTTTAACCAAAACATTTCATCCATCCCTAAATATGGTCACAAGATTTTAGATACTTGGCTTAGTCTTAAACAGTAAGATTCTGAATTATCTCCAACTGTGTAGGCTGTAAAAGAAAATGCATAAACCAGCAATCCTGCAAACTCCCTAGAAACGTATTCACTGCCAGTTTTTTTCTGTAGCTGTTATATTAATCAGTGTCTTAAAAAATTAGTATGCCCTACTATTATGTCTCTTTCAAGCCTAATAAGCAATGTTTTGCAATTAACTTCAACTTGGTCTCCTTATTATCATTATCTATCATCTAGAGCTTTGAGATACACCAACAGAAAATGGCAAAGTTATGGCACCACAGATACGGGTTGCATTTTTTTTTTCAATGATCAGCAAACAGCAGTATTTCAGTGGCATCTTGGTTACTCTTAAGATTTCTAACCCAAATGGAAAATATGTGGAAAGATCAGCTGTTCTTGAAAATATTGCCAGAAAAACACATTCAAGGGATTTTGGCTGAATCGGAACTCAAATCATTTTCCAGAATATGGCCTTGAACCAACTCAAGAGATCAGCCCAGATTTCATGCTTCAGTTTTATATCTTATCAGATATTCACACATGAGTTCATCTCTAAAAGCTACATATACACACATGTGCAAAAGTGTGAGCATACACACGCCGAGTGTGACACTGGGGTGTAGTCAATGGATTTTATTGCGGTACTTGTAAATGTATATAGTCTCACAGAGACATCTCTCCTCATCTGCCATATATAAGTGTTATATATATGGAGTGAGTGGTTCAAGGTATTATCCACATAAATTTGGAATAGTCAAATTATTTATAAAAAGGCTCGGTAATATCAGATTTTAATTGACAAATGTTGATAAAAATGGAATTTATATTGCCTCTCTAGACTCATGGGCTAATTTTTTTTCTTCTGAAATTGAACAGCTGCCAGAAGAAAATCAGAAATTATAAAGTGAAAGAGAGATGTAAGGCAGCATGTCAAGGGCTGGGAGGAGTAGTATAGTAGAAAATGACCAGAATGAAATCCAGGTGGATTTAAGGGAGAAAGGAAGAGCAGCATTGCTGTGAACATCATGAGAATGGAGACAGGAATGAAGACAGAATCCAAGTTGACCAGAAATTATAATCAATAATAGAAATTGGGAACTAAAAATATCCTTGGAGTTAAACCCTGAATTATCAATAAAAAGAACTGCAATATGCTACCAATCATCAAATCTCCAACAGATGAATCTGCAGTAGATGGATTTTGCCAATCAACAGACATAGTAAATGTTGGTGGGTCTTATCTCATACCTCATTTGCATTTTAAAAATGCAAACTGTTATAAATTTGCTTTAATATATTGCTTTTAATTATGCTCTGAGTTTTCATGTTTCCATGACTGCAAAGCTGGGTGACCCTACTACCAAGAGGCTGAATCACCAAAGACTTCAAAAACATTAACGCAAAAGAACATAAAAAAAAGAACAGAAACTTTCAAAAAATTACATTTAGGAAAATACACTTTTTTTAAAGCTCTACACTTGCAAATCTATGTAATGTACTGCTTTAGTATTATACTCCTGCATATTAAATCAACAAAAATAAGAAAAGAAAAAGCAGACTCCAATAACAAGAAAACATTAATTCAATCACATTAGGAATATACTGTTTTATGTGAGACTTCCAGTAACTACAATAGGCAGCCAAATTTAAACTGGCCGTAGAATTTTTAAAAACTGACTTTCTGATTGAGTTAGTTTTATGAAAGAGCTATCTAAGAGCACAATTTAATTCTCTTCCACCAATATTTTCTGTTGTTTTGCTCGCAGTCCAGAGCTCCTTCATCTAATGTTGCTTTGCAGTCAATCTAATATTGATTAATCCTCCTGCTTCTAGTAGCTCCCACTGATGTCCACTGAGCCCTGCAGGACTGTAAGGGCTTGTTTGCATAGATCTAGTTTCAGGATCAGACATTCACTTTGCAATTTTATTAATCAATCACAGTAACAAAGGATATCCAAAAACAGTGTTAAACATAGCTAATGGTTCCCTACCCTTCTTAATAAAAAGCCCAAAGCACAACAGGCAAAGAGCACCTTTTAAGAGTCAACTATTGTTAATATAAATATACTTTACAAAGCTTTCCATCATTTGCTTCTCAGTTATCAAGCCACTGCCATCCAGCCTTTTTCCCGGTCTCTTGCACAGCTTCCTATCAAGCTACAAATCAGATCTCACAGCCAAGGCTCTCCTTTCTCCCGAGACCTAACGCAGTTATATGTCATTAATAAGTATTGATTTACATCCCCAAGGATCTTCCACTTCTGTCTTAATCTCTCATCTGATCCATTTGCAGCATTTAAGTGAGGACTAGATATGCTTTCGAGGGACTGTTCAAGTTCAACAGTGCTTAAAAGAACTTAGGCCATAGCAGCTCCAAGTGGAGTTGGCAATTTATCTTGAATCTAATAACAGCAACAAAATCCATATTACTGCCTGCTACTCCACTTCTGCTGCTTTTCTTTGGTAGGAGGCCCAACGCATCCAGGTCCTGCCCAAATGGTACCACCGAGCCCCGCTTTGCCTTGGGTAGAGTGCTCACATGATGAGATGGTGAAACGGGTGTCTCAGCAACGAACATTGTGTTTCTTGCCCAAAGGGTTGCAATTCTCTCTCTTACTTCACATTCCACACATTTTCACATGTGTAAAGAGAAAGCAGCTGTGCCATATTTTTAGCTTAACTAGTTGAATTCGGAAGGAAAGCAAAGTATTATTTTGCACTATTGAGCATACTAATGACGCCTTTCCAACCTCATCACCATTCCCATCAAAACTAACATGTTAATTTACATTCTTCATATAGTACCAATTAGGAGCACAGCAGCACGATACCCTTTATGAGAAGCTATCTCACTATAAGAGGCAAAAACATAATGTTCTGATCCTGACCTCGTAATGACATACATAATGAATTACTCCAAAGAATACTGTTTATAAGAAGACTAAAACGTGTTCCTTACATATGCTTCAAAGAACACGTAACTAAAAAGGATGCTAAATAATTTTACTTTGAGATGGTGCCAGTGATGCAGAGTTGATTTTAAAAGGCACTGAAGTTTTATGCAAGGCAATTCTGCAGTACACTGACTATATAACCCTTCAATACTGCAAAGCATGTATGATTTCCATTTGCAAAAAGTGATGGAAGAAACAGTATTATGTTCAATGCTGTTTTCACAATACTATTCTCCTTCAGCTATACCTGTAACTGAATTACATCTTACCTAATTGAAAGCACAGATATGTCAACAAAAACATTAAGCAAATTACACACATCATTTCTAATTATGACAAAAAAGGGGCACAATATCAATTTACCAATTTTCCATACTAAATAACAGCCTGAATTTCACGAAATATCTTGTATAGTCCCATTATCTAGAACTTTCAGCAGTATTTGGCTAAGAAATAAAAGATGCACTGCCTAGATGTACGTTTCTTCTTCAGCTCTAATGGAGGCCACCCAGTGGCCAGGTACAGCAATCAAAATACATTCTCACTTACAGGTCTTTATACAAGAATCTGTGAACAGAAAAGTGGAAAAACAGTTGCTGTGCATTACTGCTTTAGCTCTGACTTTCTCTTTCAGGCTACCAGGCAGCAGCTGTGCAGCTGCTGTTGGAGGTATGTTCTGCTTCAGAGCAGCACACACACTGCCGATGCTGTAAATACAAGATTTGAAGTAGCATTTGCATCATCTGGAGCTGCTCTTTTCCCAGCCTTTTCTCTCTCACAATGCAGCACTTCCACAGAAGGATTTACATCCATATAGCGTTCTGAGGAGTTTTAAAATAAATACATATTTTGACAACTTTAAGCTCAGCCAGCTTGAAAATTCAGCTAAAGTGCTTGTAAGATGTACTGTGGGTACATAATATATCATGTGGGGTTAGCTGAGATAAAGGTTTAATAGCACACTTAAGAAATACCATAAGATGGGTGCAGAGTAAAATATATATTACTCACCTATAATCTCACTTACATATGTGTAAATAATATGAAAAGAGACTGAGATATGTGCAGTAATTCCAGTGTAAAACAAGTCTGAGATCAGCCCCAACACCACTGAGTGTTTTTCAACCACAAAATATACTGCTACAAAGATCTTTAAAGTCGGTTGCAGTACACTGCACTAACCAACAGGCAGAAGAGCTAAGACAAACTGTAATAAGTCAGTGTCTATGAGAGATAACATTTTTCTTCTGATAGTTTATTTCTTTATACAAAACTCTGGCTTGTTAAAGCTGACTTCTGTTTACTCACTGAAATATACGGCTTCATTTTTTTTAACACACAATAAAAATTTCAAGTAATTTGTATACTTATGGAAATCTAAATTTTCGCCTCAGGGGTTAGGGTTTGGAAGTGTGTTTTTACTGCTTACTTATTTTCTTTGTTACTTTATACTTCTCCTTTTCAATAACCTTGAACACAGTGACCCCAGGTGGCAGATACAACGATGGCTGCTTTCAGAAGCTGAGCCAAACCTTCACGTTTCACCAAGAGGCTGAGAAGTCACGATGCCCTAAACCAAAAGTCCTCAACATCAGTGCAAGACAGCTCAGCCCCTGCTATAGAACTGGGGAGGGTTCACTACAAGCAGGTCAATAAAAGTCCTTAGGGGACAGAGGAATAGCTCCTGCTAAGGTTTTTGTTTCAGAACCACAGCTCCCCATTCATGTAGCAAGATTTCTCTAACAATGCAGCCCTCAGCTTTGCTTGAACACTGGAAGAAGTCCAGCAGCACCAACCTCCATGTGGGCTAATTCACGCTGCTGAGCGGCCAGGTAAATTACCCTGCACAAATCCTAAGGCTGTTGCAGCCAGGCAGTTTGCTTTGCCCAAACTTGATCGTTTTGGTAGTTCTGTACTGCTAGCTTGCCCTGTAGACAAGTACAAAGTTGCTTACAAAAGTGAGACATAGATCCAGATCCAACAAAAAACACTAAGTAGTCTCCATAGTCTCCAGCTCCTTTTTTTTTTTTTTTTGTTTTTTTTTACTTATTTTAATAGGACTTGTGCTTTTTAGCACCTTTCTGCAAGCCTCTGCTACCCCACCTCACTGTTCCAAGTACCTCTACAGCTCACTGGTTTTTCTCATTATACTGCCTGGAAAAAGCTTCAGCTGCGTGAAGTTTGCATTCTGTGACCCGTAACAGCTTAATGTAAAACAGCACAAATAAAGCATTACCAACGCAAAATGGTAAATTAACAGTAGCCAGGCACACACACAGTAGCTCTTCCATCTTTACAAACCTGTTTTATTTCACAGGTACAATGGACTGGTGAGACATCTCTTCTGCCCTGGTGCAAGGCTCCAGCCACAAGAACAGCCAGCGCGGCTGCAAGGCTCTGCTCAGAGGCTTCACTCCAGGAGAGAAAAGCGTGCCTGAGAGTTGATGTAAACAAATTAATTTAAGTGCAAGGGGAGACTTTCAAGCTGCTCACCAAAAAAAAAAAAAAAAAGAGCTGCCCAGCAATATTTATTAGATGGTACTTTAATTTGTATCAATTAGCCACCAAATTCATGTACAACATTAATTAACCTCACGTGCGTGATTTTCAGTCTTGAGCCAAAAGAGCTCTGGGAGAGATGAAGCACAGGATATGCCAATGCCTTTCCAGCTAGATTGCTCATCATTTGCTGAAGAGTCCCCTAATGGAGATGGAACTATCCTGCCACTGCCAGAGGGTGTCACCACGGCACTAGGACTAAGCAACCAAACAAATAAAACTGATAAATAAGAAATGTGGAGAAGCTTACCAGAAATAAACTCTACACAAACTCTGCATGAATTTTGCCTCACTTCACTCATGGGCACGAAGAATGCAGTTAATATGGAGCCTAAAACAACAAAACTCTGTATTTTCTTTTTCTCACTACATCTCTTGCACTCTAACCTGGTTTATAACACTAAGCATTGGAAGGAAGGAAGAAAGAACCTACCTATTAGAGCTACTTGCAGAATCTCCATTGCTCCCACACAATTTAACCTTGTTTTCCATGTCAGCATCCTTTGAAAATGAAACTATTCTAAATGCAGATTGCTCACATTCACAGTAAGTGTATTTGTCAGGCAATTCTTTTAACAGGAAGTTACTGAAAAAATAAAAAATGAAATTTTCTGGCATAATTATATATATCCTGGGTAATTAAAAATAATCTACACAGAACATATGCAAGTGAAGATCAGATTGAAGTGCTGAATTTGTCTAACATTCTAAGCCAGAAGATGGAGGAAGTCCCAAACCCAAAGAGCACAGTAAATGAAAGCACTTAGAAGCCAGCAAAAAGAACCCGCAACACAAGGAAGACCCTAAAGTGCACTGAATTAGTACACTTATTGTCTTTCTAGTCTAAATGCAATTTACGTATTACCAAAAAATGCTAGGAGTCATACAACCATGAGTCAATATGGTGTAGCATGGCCAAGAAAACTTCACGGTTGTCAAAATCTATGAAGAGCTCCCTTAGGATGTGCACGGAAGGCATTGGACATGAAAAAAGGTTGTTTTGCAGCCCCTGCTCTGAAGATGACTCAATAGCAGCGTGTGGAATAGGTTTGACGAGGAGAGCATGAAGTCCAAAGATGCCACAACAACTTGCCTAAGCCATTGAGCAGCTTTATTTCAGCAATATTTTTGTACCAAAAGTCGGGTAAACCAACTGACGTTGCTGAGGATGGTTTTGATAGTGCTGCAAAACTGTTGTTCACCTGTGAAGGAATCAAACTGTATGTTCCAATAATAGAATAATTATTTTGTATTCTTGGAAAGAAGTTCCAGTCAAAGCACAAGGTTTAATAAATAAGAAAGAAAACATGACAGATGACATACGTACTAAAGAACAGCAACTAAACTTGGATGAAAGGCTGCTTATGCCAAATCACTATTTTAAACCACATTTCTAATAGCAAAGAAAAATCTGTATTGATGTTGTAACCATGCTGATGAAAGCAGCTGTAAAAGGAACACAGGTCAACTGTGGTGATGAAACTATCAGGAATTGGAATCATGGCACTGCTACAATATTTTAATATAGCAAATCCAGTCTATCATGGTGAAGGTTCAGTTAGCTGTTCTGGGAATTATCAGGATGTCAAAAGGCCAAGGTCAGTTTCTGGATATTAAAAAGTAATTCCCATTCGCCTCACGAAATCATGATGTGTCTCTGTGAGGAAAGGGCTTGGACCAAAGTTTATCTATTGGACAAAGAACAGAGGAAAAATGAGCGAGTATTTTAAACATAGCAGCAAAGTCTTCTTGCTAATCTTTTAAACAATAAATAAAATAAAATTCAGAAAATATGTAAATATATTGCTTTGTTTCTTGTTTCTCCCAATCTTTTTAATCTTTAGACAGCTGACTTCATGATAAATAAATCTCACAAAATATCAGAAATACAAAAAAGAAAAAAAGTGGAAACATGAGCTGGAATTTGGCTTAATGACAGCAAACTCAGTCTTTCATTGCAAATTCAAAGAGTGATATCAGGAGGTCTAGCCTTTACATGGGCCTTGTAGTAACTGTAAATACAAAATAGATTATCAGGACAGTGAAGTGCTTTCCCATTAATGTGAGTTAAAGCTCTACACTGCGTAGTTTATTCTTCTTACCTCAATTATCGCATCTGGAAAATCATTCTATTTATGTCAGCCTTTATTCTAGGATATTCATTCACATTAGTAAAGAATTTTCAAATCCTCTGGGATCATGATACAAATCCACTTTTCTCATGCTTTTTTATCCACAGACAGAAGAGTGAACTGAATCTGATTCTGCAAACAGTGACAATAATTGCCAATATTCTAGTTAATTCCCAATCTTTTAGTTACCCAAATGGTGCAGGATTAGGACATAAAAGAACAGGGCACAAGAAGATAGGTTATATGTGGTCAGTGAAATAATTTTTGCAAGAAGCCATCACCATGCACTGCTCGTAAATACTATCACTTAGGAGTGAGTTTGGCAGACGTGGCTCTTTGGTCAAGAAAACACAATGTTCAGCACTGAGACACCAGTCTCCTCGTCTGGTCACATAAGCACTTTGGACAAAGCAGAAGGCTCAGTGGTACCACTGCTGGATGCTTCACCTTCCCTGTTAGCAGTGAGATCAACCATGATGTGCAGCACGACCAGATGACTGATTAATAGGTGGTAAGGCAGCCACAGCCTTCCTGATGCTATCAACCACAGACTACAGAATTTCAGAGGCTCCTGAATAGTATCCAATCATTTGTAACTGAACTAGAACAATAGTTTAGAAAGACACCCAACATGTGCCTATTTCAGGCATCCAAAAATCAGTCAGGCCCCAAGCTTGGCTTTCAGGCATACCAAAGTCATATTTTCAAGTGTTTTGTTCACTAGAGATGAGTGCTGACTCTTCATTAAC
This sequence comes from Anas acuta, assembly GCF_963932015.1. Classification (NCBI taxonomy): domain Eukaryota; kingdom Metazoa; phylum Chordata; class Aves; order Anseriformes; family Anatidae; genus Anas; species Anas acuta. The sequence goes on from NC_088993.1 coordinate 12,398,894, forward strand.
TGAAATAAATTTTCATGTCATCACATTTTGCCATCTCTGAAAAAAAACACGGAATATAATGGAGCACTTCAGAAAGTTCTTTAAGAACTAGCAGCAGCGGAGAGCCAAGCTTGATCTGAAGACTTCATGCAATGGAAAATCTGCCACATGCCGTGCTAATTTAAATTATGGATCCGTTCCCTGCTTACTCAAAAAAAGCAAAAACTCAACTTTTCCAGCCTGAATGTGCCCAACTTCAGCCACCAGCTTTTGGATCTCACAAACCTCTGTCTATTAAAGAGACCTTTGCTGTCACCCACCTTTCCCTTTAGACCATGATCACGTCACCTTTCATTCTGCTTTGTTAAACTAAACATGCTCTGCACTTACAGAACTGCAGAGTGCCTTAAAACAGCATCTGATGCCATTTTCCGGATACGTACTACTATTTTCTATTTAATGCACTACATGGAGGACTGCATTATATGCTTCTAGTGCAATTTTTATCTGTCCACAGGCAGGTCTTCATATTGCTTATAAAAACTGAACAAATGTCAAAGAATCAGAGTTTTTTGTTTTCTTTCTTTAACTCCAGGAAGCAAAAGGCAATTAGAAAACTAAATTTATTTTTATGGCCTTCTTTCAATAGAAAAGCAGAAAGAGAGAAAAGGAATATGATGGTGCCAAAGGGTTAACGCGTTCAGTTTGGGCCAGTCTCAATATCTGACTAAAGCAGCTGACAGTGCATGGTGTGTCAGTCTCTTACAGCTGTTCCAGTTGATTCAAAGACCATCTTTGTTTCTTGAAATCTTAGCAACTGTTACTTTTTTCCGAAGACAATGATAGACCAGCTGTTACCTCACAAGATGCAATGTACTTCAGGTCAAAATCTTTAGCAAGGAACTTGTAAAACAAGAACTAAATCATTGTTTGGGTTTGTCAGCCTTTTCTTCATTAGAATAGAGTTCGGAGTCTAACAGTCAAGTAAGTTCCACTTGGTATTTCCATTAAGTGCACTGGAATGACAGAGAAATTTAATCTGTTTGCTAAGCTGAATCTTCTGTTTCTATAAGAAGAAAAAAAAAACACTGAATGCCTTGGTATTACAGATTATTTTTTGTTCTAAGGTTGGTTTCTGTCTCTCTATTCAGTGTTACTCAGCAGATGTCATCTTGTAATGGAAATGAACAGGTCGAAACATTCACAATATAGAATGGGGATTTTCAAGAGAACCTTCTAAGAGTTGATAGTTCACTTCCCACTGTATATCAATCAATGTGAATATCTAGTTCCTTTAAGCTCTTTGAACATCCCCTTCTAAATGCATAACTAAGCAACTTAATCATACAGTTGATCCTCCGGTACCGGTGCCGGTAATACTCCCACTTGAAGAAAGGCAGGCTTTCAAAGCTGTGGAAGGTTGCAAAATCAGTCGCCTAATGAAGACTTATTAGAGTAGGAGTAACTGCTGACAGGTTACCTACAACCTTTCTGAAAAAAAAGAAAAAAGAAAAAAAAAAGGAAGCAAAAAAAAAGGAAGCATCGCTTTAAAGAGCTTTGGTTGAAATAAACCATTGTTCTTCCATACACAGAGACAAATTACTGCTCCCAACAAGCTTCCAGCTGCTCTGATGCGAAGGATAAAGACTTGCTGAGAAGAGTGGTATTTTTTTATTCAACCTTTGTGTTTAATTCTGGAAAGCCTTAGCATTGAGTAATGCATTTTCAGAACGGCTGCCAGCTAATTGTTGTGTAAAGAAGCCCACAAAGGCACAGTCACATATACTGCAGTGGTAGAAAGATTTTACAAGGCCTGTTAAATTCAGCAGTCTTAATTTTTCTGTTTTACGTATACAGATACAGTATTTTTTTCATAAGCATGCGTGAATACTATTCGTCTTGAGCTGTTCTTTCTAGGTTTAAAAGGACTTAGGTAAATTAATTCTCTGCTTTAAATCTGTTTTTCGGAATTGGTGACATACTGCCCATATGTAAACCACTACTCTATGCAGAATTAAAAATAACTGCCATTAGGAATGGCGCCACTACTATTTGTGATGAAGAATATAAACTGTCTAACAAAACACTGAGGGTGAATCACAACCTCTAAAAAGCTATGAACTGACAGTATTTGTTTCTAAAGATAAAAATATCCATAAATACCAAATGTGTGTGCTTTTAGTTATGTTTAAGAGAATAACCTATCTACCAGGCCAAAAACTGACATCACAAAAATGATTCTGTAGTACAAAATCTGAATGCTGTCACGCTGCTGTAGAGGGATTGATAGTAAAGCAGATACAATCTCCTGATGACTGCTGAGCAGAACTTTGCATAACTAATTTAAAGAGTGCTGCCTGCAGGCACCACAATGGTAATTAAAGACAATAATTCTTGGGTAAATGAGATGGATGCACTGGAAAATAAAGTCAGTGTTAAATTCACAGCTAATCCTTGAATGGAGAATTGGATCATTTATTTTCCAAGTAGCTGGGCAATTCTACCTGGTTTCATTTCCATCACTACTGCCAGACGACTCTTGTCTCCAAAATCCATAACTTCTAGTTTAAGTAGTATTCCTCATTGGCAAGCTCCAATTCAGCAAGACTGAATCTGCTTCAATTTAAATACATGAATAGTTCCTTTGACATCCACAGCAAGTCAATGAACAATCACATTTGCAGTTAAGCATGCTCTTTTGAAAAGCATGCTGAATCAAGCCATAAACAAGGCATAAAAGACACAAAGGAAGGCTGGATTGCCAGACAGTTTACCTGGAAAATATCTTGGTATTATCCATAGAAGGAAACCTTTTGTTTAGTATGCTTTGGTTCATTTGAGAGATACGTTTCTTCTTTGTGGTTATTTACAAGCAGAATTCAAAAAACAGGCTAATCATCAAATACGACTAAACATCACAAAAAATCTCTCACAGACTGCTTGTGCACCAGTCTCCTCAGTACCAAACCTGTAGCACATACATATAGTTTGTGTATACGCATCCTCTGCCCCCATATTACCACGGTCTGCTGACCATCTCCTAGAGTTCCAGCACAGGGGGGACGTTCACGCCTCTGCAAACCTTCATGGGATGCAGCCCCACCCCTTGTGCACCCTGCACAGGGTGGATGCAGTCATCCTCTCCCTGTTGCTGCTTTCAAAAAGGAGGGGGAAGAAACTCCTCCAACAGTTTGGTCACATAAAAAAAATGAACATCATACAAGGAAGCCATGTTATTGACTCAAAAAAGCCCTCTGCCCCTAGCTTTGCCATGCTGTGCTGTGCAATTTCTCTCACATCTCTTATTCTTTCCATCTCTCACCTTCTCAGTGGCTTACCTCTACATTTTGAGCATTCTTGGCAAGGAACAATTGCTCATTATAGAGGTATTCACACCACCTACTTCAATAATCTGATTTTGTCCAGTGACTACTAAAGGACCTCAAGGTGTGTTTTTTCCATCCCTTAATTTGATCTCAGTCACTGCTGCTGCCAAAAGGGAGATCCTGCCCTGCCCTCTTCCCTCAGCTGCATGTTTCCACTGCCTCCCTTAGGCAAGCTGAAGGATTTCTGCAGCCAGGTAGAGGGGTGGAAGGAATTGATCTGACTTGAAAACTATCCCTACAAGGGGAGGGTGGGGACACCACTCTTCAGAGAGCTGAGCTGGCTACCTGTGGCTGCACAAGTGCTAACACCAGCACAAGAACAGCAAAAGCAATGAGTAGCCAAGTCTTGCACTTACTGCGTTATTTCCTCCTTTGGTAGCAGCTCCAAGTTGGTTTGGGTTAAATCAATTGTGAAACCATACCCTGAGGCTCCCAGCTTAGGTGTTTTTGAGCAGTAGCCAACTTAGATGCCTACAGCAGGCAGAGTAGATATTCTCCCTAAACATCCATGTGGTTTTAGCACAACATGGACTCCTGGAGCTACAGAAATAATAAAGCAGTTTCATGGGAATGGAAGTTTTCTTGTACTGTTCTGCACACTGTGTGCAATATATGAAGCACAGGCAGAAGCTAGATCTGTGTTTGTTTTTTAACAAAGGAGTTAAGTTACAAATGCAATGAAAATACAGGATGTGTAATGAATATGTCATAGCTGTGGCATCCTGTTTCTAAAATATCTTGCTCCTGAATGGTGCCGTCTTAGGTTTCTTCCACATATATGAAACTTTCCAGCTGGCCTGCAGCCAGTGCTTTAGTAAAACATGGTATTATGCAGAAGTGAATAAAGCTTATAGTAGTAATAATGTCCTTGAAATTAACTAATCACCAGAAGTTTCAAAAATATTTTAATATCAAATCAACAGGACAACAACTAAAATTCACCTGTTAGCTAAAGTAAACCACTTTTCTCCATTTTAGATTATGCCTACGCTGAAAAAGTCCCCAAAAGTCATTAATGATCTGGATGACATAGGTTGTGTTTTCTGAATTTGAAGACCATACCTAGCTGTAAAGGAGCTACAAGCAGTTAGAAACAAGATAAGGATGTAAAATGACTATAAATTGAAGAAATGGACTGAGAAAATAGATTAACTTTCAATAAAGACACAATTGCTAAGTATTATGTTTGGGTAGAAATAACCAACAGTCCAAACACATGGTGAAGACTCACTGCCAAGGTAGCATTTATGCAGAAAAAGATTCAATGATTCCAAGGATCACATGCTAAATGGAAATCAACAATCTCCTGTTGCTGTGAAAAATACAAAGAAACATGAAAGATGTGGACCAACTGAAGAAAGTTGGGGGGAACAAGAATGGTCAGTGGTCTGAGGAACCTGGTCTGACAAGAAAGATAGGGAGAATTAGATTCAATAGAGAAAACAAAAGATGCGAGAAGAAACAATAACTCTTCAAATACATTTAAAAATGAGAAGAAAAAAGAAGATATAAACAAGGAATACACAAACATCTCTACTACTGAGGATCTAGGCATGACAAAAACAGAGCTAAGAGACTTCTCCCATCCAAACACAGAACATACTAAATTATGTTCAAATAAATTGCCTAACCAGTCTTAACAATCACAGGCTCTACAATCTAAGTGTCCTTACCACTAGAAATTATTACCACATGTCTAGTTTACATCCATCTTGTACAATTTAAGCCTAATTCTGATGTTTTGTCTTCAGGAGACATAGACACATTACTCATTTCCGCTTTGAGGCTGCCCATTATACATTTTCAGAACGTTACTGTATTTCAGTTCTGAGGAAATCTTAATTTGGACCTTCAAATAGTGTATGTTTATGCCCAGTATCTCCCTGTAGGAGCCAACTTTGGCCCCAATCATGACTTACAAAACTGCCTGAATTGGAGACAACTTAATGAAAAAACTTGTAAGGAGGTCACAGAATATCTTTCTGAAAGGCTAACAGCCAGATGATGGTATCTACAATACCTGCGTCCAATTCTATCTGTAGTATCACAGTAGTGTCTTCCCGCCACAAAGTTTGAAAGGGTGCTGGGAAAAATGTAAGAATTTTTACTTTGAGAAAACTCTTGATTGATTTGAATGCCAAACAAAAGTGCCAATTTTCATGTTATGTGTTGGCTCTGATGAGCATAGAAAATTTAAAAAAAGCCCTTTATCCTCACATCTTTGACATGCAGGCAACACGCAAGCAATGAAACACTGTGTATTGCTGTAATAAATACAGCCATTTTGTCTATCATTTAGTTTACTTGTTGCTTTTCTGTGCCTTTGTAAGAGCTCAATATTTTAGCAAAAGTATTAAATAAATTTTCCTAACTTTTGTTTCCAAAGTACTTTCACACCAATATACTGTTCAAACAAACCAATTTATTATTAATCCAAGTAATAAATTACACAGAAATATTCTGAAAGCTGTTACAGCCATCACAGCTGCTTATACAGAAGCAATAAAGAATAAAATGCTTGTAAAAGTTATGCTATTAGCAAAAACTCTAGAAGTGGAGTCTGGAAGTGCACATTAAATAGCTATCTACACCCTCTGCTCCTTCATGAAAAAGTTTTACATAGCCTTAACACATTAATTTTGCATAGCATTTACATAAATACATGGTGAACATTTACCCATTCCACCACTTAATGCAGTTAAGAGTCCACCACACTTCTGAACATGGACTGAAAAGCACAGCTCATGATTCACAGCGGAGCAGGCACTGGTGACATCCTGGCACCAAGATGACGTGCCAGCTGATCTCAGTCCTGCTCTCTCATTCACTGGTTATGCTGCAGTGACATCTCCTTCTCCTCCTTGACTATTGTCAGCTTTGGGTCCAACTTGCATTCCCACAGCAGGTCTCCTCCAAACCTTCTCATGTCCCCTTCAGGCCAGAGTCCTCAGTGGCTGCCCCAGTCCAGCAGAGACTGAACAACCTGTCAATGAAATGATGAGATGAAATATTTTATTTTTTATTTTTATCCACAGAAGGAAAATGAACAATCTCTTCCTTCTTTTTCCCCCTTTACTATACAACGTCATAGCAAAACCAAGGGTGTGTACTTCTATTGCAGCATTACATGCTGAACCAATAAAAATTCTTGCAAGCTACACTGCTAGGTTAAAAGAGATTAGGACAATCAAACTAGCCCCTTGTCACCAGTTCTGACTTTATACACCATTTCACAATGAGGAAGCCTTAGAGGATGTTAATCTGCTGGAAATCCAAGAGTGGGAAAGGAAATAAATTGCTGCCAAGCTATGGGTGTAATTCTATCTTCGCATAGATATAAATCATTCATTGCCTGCTGAGTGAACAAAAACTACTAAGTAGAGAGGGCATCAACACAACGCACCCTGCCTTGCTGATTTGTCCCATATGCAAAATTCTCAAGTGCCACATACCAAAAGAAGGGGGAAAGTTTATGCAAACTCTAACGACCTTCAGAATTAGGCCTGTTAGGAGCATAGTTGGACCTGAACCATGAGATCATGTTGGAGCTAGGAGGAGTAAGGTCAATAAGGAGCTTCTTCACTTTATTCAGCCATCAGAACCAATAGCACAGGTCACCTAACATAACTTCCTACCAGCATTCTGGAGGGAGACTACAAAGATAACAGAAGAAAATATTTCAAAAAGTGCATCTAAGTGTAATTTAATTTTTAAGTTCTTTTTATTAAGCACAAATGCCATAAGCAAGGATTGGTAGTGTTTTATTAAATAATTTTTACTGTGACTTTGTCTAGGGCACAACAGAGAAACAAGATGGCTTCTGCTCTCAACTGAAGTTAAAGACAAATCATGGCAAAGAACATTGTCTATATAAACTAAATTTATGGTTATAATGCAAAAATACCTCACAGTTAATATTGTCATTTCACTTTTCCCCAGTAAAATCAAAAGAGGGTGAATGCATCTTACCTGGCTATAGGTCCAAATCCACTGACATTCTCTCTCAAAGCTCTCAAGGCTGTTCATCCTTGAACAGGCTGCCGAGCAGTTCCTGGATCTTCTGGGTGCACAGCACTGTCTTCTGCATCAAAAGTTGTTCTGTGCTGCTAGGAACACCTCCAGAGCCGTCACACAAGAATCAGTTATGAAGCACTGTGCATATGTATGTGAGGCTTCAGGGGGCACCAAATCAGGACCAGATAGGCACCAACTTGCTGATCTTGCAGTGGTCATAACTAGCAGGTTGTTAGAGTGCTCTCTGCCTTGGAAAACTGTCCTCTTGGTGGTCAGCTCCATAGCTTCTGCATGATGTTTGTGCATCAGTATGAACTATGCTTTTCCAAAAACATCTTGCTGGACTCATATCTGAGCTTAAGTAACATGCTTCATTGCCCACCTAATAAAACTCTCTTCCAAGAGTTTTGGGGTGGAGTCACGAAGGAAGCGGAGTATGGAAGAAACACAGAATGAAGGGCAAAACCCCCACGTGAACAGAAGCCAGCCAATATGCCATCATATGGGGTGGGGGAAAGGAGGAGAGAGCAGAGTTAAAGCACGTGTGCCTAGGGACCTGCAGGATGATATAAGAGCACTATGAAAAATCCACGCTCAACTGCCAGCTGTTAAATACATCCTAACTGCAAAGCAGACACACCGAAGTCTGAAAAAAGTGACAGGGCCAAGGTTTGCCAAACATCCCAATGAAAAAAAAGGAAACCAAATCAAAGCACATATACAAACCCAGACATGAGGCTGCTCCTAAAAGACTGTAACCGAGTTTGGGCTAATAACAAGCCAAAACACAAGCATAAGCCCACAGTGTAAGCACACCAATACATACCCATGAACTCTCTGCAACTCACTAAGCTGTCCAGTTCACAATTAAGCTTATCAACCCCAAGGCATCCCTGTTTTCCCACAGGTCTTCAACAGTTATCTTCTGCTGGTAAGTATTTCACAGAGATTTTTAATATAGTATGGCACTTGTGTTGGGTGTGAAATACTCTAATAAAAAATCAAAACCAAACTATACCTATTAAAACACAGTAAGGGACTTTGTGAAGCCCCAATGTTGCTTTAACTTTTTACAGTTATTTTCTTACCAATTCTAAAAAATAAAAATAAAATAAAAAATGTGATACATCCATGTGAATTCAAAGTTTTGCTGTTAGCGAGCACGTAACAGACCAGTCCCAGACAAAGAAGGACACACATAAAATACCCATCAGGTGCACGTGTGTGAATGCAATTAAAAAGCCACACATTCCTGATTTTGCAGATGAAAAAAAAAGCTTCCTTAGAGTTAAAAACACATTTCCACTTACAATAATGGGCATTTTGCCACTGACTTGGAAAGAACAAAGGACATTAACTCAAGTTTTATCAAGATTTTACTGAAGTCAGGGACAAATCCCAAGAGAAATCAGTTGACTGCCACATCACTTTTCACAGCTGCACTGTTCTTTATATTATTAGCTACTCTTGAACCACACATTTTGACAAGAGTTACTGATAAACTATCTCCATCACTTTTAGTATTGATGCAGTTACACTTTCTCATTTATTGCACTTTTCAGTATAATTTTACACCAGAGAGCATGTGCATGTGTGTATACATGTGTGTGATAGATAGCAAACCTTTTTTAAGCATGGCATATAAAAAAATGCTATCTAAAATAAAACCATGAATGTAAACCTGAACAAAATTATTTGAAACACCAATTCAAAAATATACTTGTTTACCTTATCAATTGTGTAAGACATCATGCTGAAGTTCATTAGTATGGGATATTTGACACAGAGGTAATAGATTACACATTGTGTTTATAAATCAGGCTGTATGTTACACGTAAGAACCTTCACAGTTGCCAAACAGCAAGTGGAACACAAGTTCCATCGGCTACACAGCCATGGAACAGATTAATTTAAGTATCTCTTCAAAGAAGAAAAAGTATGAGTTATCCACTGTAAATTTATTTTTGGCCCTGCTAGTCCATCCTTCCTCCACCTGAAGACCTCCCAGATCTTGGAGAATGGTCAACCACAAAATTAAATGAAACAATGATACTGTCTGCAGTGTAGAAAGCACTGAAGAAAATAAACACCACCACTGCAGCACAAAAAATCAAATATCTTCATCTAGTTTTCCACCATTCCAAGAGGACAGAACCCCAGCCAAAGTCATATGCTATATACTTTAGGGAACTACCTATCTGCATCAACCAGATGCAAACTGGAAGTGACAGCAGTGGTATACTGCAACTTGCTGACTCCTCCACACTTGACAAGCAAACACAGATAAGAACAATGGCATGACTTCAAGAATATGCTCACTAAAATACAAAGAAAGGACAATTTATTTGTTCATCACAATCCTGTCTGCAAAAGCAGGGTGCACTGTCTTTCTGTGAGTTCATTTTTCCTCCAACATGAGCAATACCTCGTTATGCTTGTCATGAGGCCTGAATGTGGCACCAGAGCAAGACAGATGATATCCAGCTGAATACGCCCTAGTGCAAAATCCAGAAACCAAGAAAAGCTTTTGACAGCAGAGGCAGTACACACCTGGTAAAGCCGTTGTTTGAGGACTGCAAGAACAGACAGTCTATGACCCTTCTGCAGCACACACAGGAGTAACACTGTGAACATCTCTTCCCTCCTACCACGTATCTACAACAGGATAATCTAGCTGACACAAATAAACACTGGGAATGGTTTGGAGACACCATAACCATGATGTACAATCAGCAAGGTGCAGGACAGAGTATTTTTCCCTCCATCTTTCCCTCTCATGCCTACTTCAGATAACATTTTACCAAAATGTGCCTTTTCTAATCAGAAAACCCACCCCTCCAGTGCTTGTCATGGTAGCATGCAGATGGTATAATTAGGATTTTCAGCAGTTCTGTTCAGGAATTCTCTGTTGTGGGTAAAAAAAGCTCGAAGAAATGTGCAGTTAGTCCTCTTCTAATTACTCCAGAAATCTGCATGCTAATGTGGTATCATAATAATTAGGATTGCAAAGTAATTAAACTGTGTAAATGGCTGCAAGAGGGAGCAAAATTTGCACACTTGAGAGCGTGCTTTGATTGAAAGCATACGAGTATCCCATTGAAGGACTGTATTGCTTGATGTGCTGCCAGTAATAAAAACGTCAATGCAGACAGAATCTTTGTCCTTTCTCACCATAGGCACAGCTGATTTTAAAATATTAAGCATGTCTGAATGAATTTGAATCTGTTCTTTCTTTTTTAGCTTGTGATTTTATCCTCTTCGTAATATCATGGGAGGGAGCTTGTCTAGTATAACTCTAACACATCACTGAGTAGTTCTGATCCCTGAGGAGCTTTCTCAGCTAAAATTTAACACAATTTCTTGTCTTCAGGTCAAGCTATAGAATCCTTAGAATCATAAAGCACCTCATACCTTCGTTCATTGTCATCAAGATGAGCAAAGAGCACGTTCTTGGAGATGGCCTTTGCAAGAGCAGTCATAGTCTTATAGTCCTTTGGAATAACCTGTAGGAGAAAAGGAGGAAGGGTAACTATATTTCTGGTCGTACTTCTTCATAGATCTTGAAATCTATAGAAAATTCCATTATTCAAGATAATGGATGCAGTTTGATTTCAACCACAGGCAGATTTTGGCTATAATATAAAGTCACTAAGAAAGTAAGAAATTACAGTTTTTATAACATGAGGACATCCAAAAAACAAATACAAGGTCTTGGATAAGAAACTCTGGACCACACTGCAGTCATGATCTCTTGCTATATTACACATACCCTAGCTGTTCAGCTTACTCCTGAAAAGTCCAGAGTAGATAACCGAAATCACTAACACATTCATCTCTAGCTTTTCTGGCTGATAATAGAATAGTGTTGACTGGCCTTTCTCAGTCACAACCTGCAGCAATGCAGAGACCACAAAGCAGAGACCTAGGTAGGTCTGGTGGGACAGGGACACAGGAAACACAAGAAAGAGCCTTCAGATGTCCCAGCAATCAGGCATCTGAGCAAAATGAAATGTCTGGAACTATCACTTGATAGTGTCTTTTATCACTTTTCTAAGTAATCATTGAATTTGCTCTTCAAGCAGATAATCTACTTTGCAACAAGGTTCCTTTTCTGTTAGTTGGTAAACTACATGTTCTGTCAGATGTGTTGACTGCTTTCTCTGGTTTCAGGAATGAAGCAATGAAATTACCCTCTGTAGAGAACTTTCTTTGTGCTCCCCAGGATGGAACCATGCCAGATGTTTGCTCAAATCACACAGTTAAATCTCCTTTGATTTTGTCTCAAGTGACATAACTCATTGCACTGCCTTTAGCACTACTCATCCTATAGCTCACCCCTTCAAGGGATCCTTTAAATTGACTTACGACCCAGATGTGTTTCTATCCAACACCTGAATTCAAGCCAGTGGTTCTTCCAGGCTACTATGTAAAAATCCATCTGTTTGCAATAGTTTAATACAACCCTTGCCTTGCTTTTTACACTTTTAAATGTTTCATAATTTGTTCTTTCAGTGTCCCCCTTTCTTTCTCTGCTCCAGAAACCTCAACCGCAAACACACAGCCATGGGATTCATCTGCTTATGGCAGAAGACAAAGCACTGACACAAAACCTCTCAGAGCTAGTTCTGTATTCATTGCAGCATCTACAGCCTGACAGGAAACTATCCCCTAAATTACTATTATTTTTTAACCTCAATCAGCTAATTCTAGGAAATTAAAATCACAATAGCCCTTGCCACAGAACACACAGAATACGATCTGCATTGCTTCTTCTGGCTCTAGACCAATTACTGGCTACTAATCCTACTGTTGGGGCTTACTGGCATCACTGTTGAAAAAGGAAGAAAATAAAGAAAACTTCAGGTTCCATTAGAAACATAAATTACTCGGGGGTGTGACCTGAGTGTGGGAAGGAATATTTCCTTCGATTTTCAGAAGAGTCATGTGGAGCCCATATTAAACAGGGACAAATGTTACCCTTTCTTGGAAGTTTTTAAGGAGGATATTACAGACTGCACAAAAAGAAAAATGTTTGAAAGTGGCTTTTAAAGCATCATGCAAGATTTAACAGTGCAGTGCATTAATACTTTGACCACAGTGTTGTTAAAACATACCAGGTACTTGCAAGCACTATTTAACTCCCACAAGAATACTCTTCCATAATTGTTGTAAGGATGAAAAGCTTTCCTAATTCTTTATTTCCTGGGACAGAAAATCCCAGGGTAGCCTGCAAACTTGTATCATACGTGGATGACAGAAGCACAGCTGACTGCAAATGTAAGAAGTGTTCTGCCAAAAAACAGCGACTGACAAAATGTATTCCCATAAAGTAAAAGCTCTTTAGGTTAAATTTACTCCAGGCATGCATGAATGCACATTAGTAGAATCTGTCCACCTTATGAAACACATTTTTAGCCTAGTTCCTTAAGTAAACGTCATTTATTATTATATTGCCTGTCATTTAATACATTCTGAAAGCTTTGACCAGTTTCAAACAATTTTGCAGAGTTATTAAGAGGTATCAATGATATAAAGTAGCTAGTCGTTTTCATGAAAAAGGCAGTTAAGGAAGAGAAATCTAGAGGAAGGAAAGGCCACAGAGTGTAATCAGCGTTTATTTAACAGTAGAGAATCCATACAGAAAAGTGCTACAGAAAAGCAGGATTTGCAGGTTTTACTTATGGGATTTCTGTTTTGGAGAGATCTGTGTCCTGGGAGCAATTTGTGCAACTAAGCCAGGTTTACAACATTATATTATGCACCTTTCTATGGCAGTGATCATAAGTTGACACAGACGGTTTATTTTTAAAAGGAAATGGATTCTCAAACTTCTAATATAGCGAAACATGAGCTTAGCTCTCTTTTATATTATACATCAAGCTTTTCAGAAGTTCAGCCTCCAAAAGCAAGGCCAGTATGGCTACACAGACACAGTGAATGCACAGCTACTCTGAAACTTGCTGGAAAGCATCCCATGGGAGATACTGGCCAATGATTTCCTAAAGCCAAAAATTAGTAGCATTCAAATAGAACAAATGCAACCTACCCAAACAAAATATCCATTTGAAAGGACTTATTAAATAGTGCCAGGTTTCTATATTCCAAATGGCTTACAGATACTTTACTTATTACTTCTAAGAGGACCTGATTTTCATGTAAATAACTGAGGAGAGGACCTGAAAACTACTGTAAGGTAAAGGCTTTGACAATGTCAGACCCTCACTTATGTTGTGGTATCTATTTCTGCCATTGACATATATAGACGAGACCTAAAGTGAACTATTCAATTAACAGCCACAAGTTCTAGGCAAATTGCTCCTCTCTCAGCAGTTCCCTCATGTCTCTTATATTCTAAGATCTTATTTCAGTAACATTCCTTTTACTGCATTATTCTAACTCCTGCTACATCTATTTAATTTGCAATCATCATTTCTTCAAAGACAGTGGACACAAAATGGCTCCATATAGTCAGCAGACGTCTGAAAACCATCGGGTTATGCAGTACCCAATGAACATGGAAACCATGTGGCTGGTATGATCTAGGGAACCTACATGACCTAGGTTAGGAGAAAACTTGAGGTAGACATGACTCTGGGGGAAAAAGCAGGAAATGCAGCAATAGAGAGGGCCACTTTCCAAAACCATGAAGTTCTGCCAAAACTCTGAAACTGAAGAATTCTGTTAATAGCAAGAAAATGGCTGAGAATTACCCACTCCATTAAAGAGGGAAACATTAACAGCACACCTCAAAAAGGGAAAAAATATAAAATAGTGAAGCAAAATTAATGGGGAAAATACTTAGTCAAGGAGGCAGCAAATGAGCTGAGAAGACGGTCGAGCCCATGGCATGGTCATGCTGACATGAGTACACCACACTACAGGCTGATCCACGATTCCAAGCTCTATAAATTATTAGTAAAATGTGATTCATTTGATTGCCTTATAAATTTCTGAGTTAGACAGATGGCAATACGTTACCTTTCTAACATAAGAAACAGCATCTTCCTCCGTGTAGACCTCCGCGCTGACCCCTCCTCTCCTGCGTCGGGCTTTTACCACTGGGTTGGGAGGAGGAGGGGAAATCTCGTCGTCATGAGAATCAGACTGGGAACTGGACTTCTGCCGAGCCAATATTTGTTTGCATTCTTCCTGCAAAGCAAAAAGAGACAAATGAAACAGCTCTTATGTATGTAAGACTCGATACGCTCTTCTGCTACAACTCTCAGCAACCACTTCATTTTTACGCTTATACATTTGTCAATTTAAACACGTGCACTGGTCAAAGAAAATTAAAAATTTAACATGAGCAGCAGGAAGGACTGACACTAACTACAATGCATATACAGGTATCATCAATACTTGACCTGTCCAACTCTTGCACACATAATGAAAACCAATGTATTATAAGCTGCAGACATTTCACTGCTGCTACTCCAAGATGAGAAAGAAAAAGAACAAACCTCTTTTGCTTACTCTCCAACATCACAGCTGTTATTTTCTTAGTTGTCTTGTACATATCTTGGTCTCGCAAATAGAACATACCAGAAGTCACATGTCGATATATTAGTTATGTTTCTTCATCTTGCTTTGTTTTGCAGGCTTACTATTACCAGAAAGAACAAAGATGCTCCCTACTAGAGAATTTCTGCCATATAAGAGATTTACAACCAATGGTATTACTTCCAAGAAAAAAAAAAATCCAAGGTAGGCTCCAGAGGACTACAAAAAATGACAGCTGGCTTAGCATCAGCTGGCCAATAGGGAGGTTATTCTCCAAATTTCACATTCATGGAACAGAGTTAAATATGAAGGGGAAATCCTTGGAGAGATAGTAACAAGAGCAAGAAACAGTACACAAGATCTTCAAGATGGGATGTGAGAGTTGCAAGATGCTATCAACTCATACACTGAGTTATCTGACTTCCAAAGAATTGAGACAAACAAGACTACCTGTAATTGTAATAGTTTCAGGCATAAAATCTTTAAGTTTTATGTTAAAAAAAAAAAAAGCTACAATTGAGCAGAACTGCTGGTTCTACACATACATGGCTACTGCACCTAGAAGTCTGTGTCAGAGCCCCATCTCCTGTTCTTCAGCTTCCTGCTGCCACTTCGGTGCCTGCTCCACTTGCTCCTTCTAGCCTTCTCTGACCTTGACAAGGCAGGGGGGGAATAGAAGCAGGACAGACCGTGCATTCAGCCTTCAGCTTGTCCCATAAAGGAAACCGAAGTGTTTGTGCAGCAGGGAGACATGAGCGTTGTCAGGAGGCACACTGACTTGCACAGCAGTATTCCAGTAATTTATTTGCTGTCATCTACTCTATTGTCACATGCATTAGATGCACTCTGATAGTGTTATGCTGATCGATGTATACACAGTCAGCTACCTGCACACTACTCACTAAATGACTCCAGTATTTTTGAGAGCATTCATTATTAGCGGAGTTGCAGGCTACACAAAAGAAAAACAAAAATATATCAATGCTGAGGCTCCTGCACGCCCAATGAAATCAACTTCCCTTTGATAGAGATACCAGGACCCGGCCTCTGTCTTATACAACTAATTTCCGAAGAGACTGAAGAATTACAGCTAGTAAAAGGAGGCAGTGGAGGAGGAAGGATCTGGGAGTAGCAGCGCTAGACATGTGGCCAATTACCAACATAGCCAGTTGGTCTTATTGACACAGGAAATGAGTTAACTCTAACTCATCAGGTATGACACTAGAAGAGTGGTACAGAAAATTGGCAAAAGTTCACAGTTTTAAAGCTTGCAAGAAAAACAGATGATTAATATATGTTTTGCCACCGATGTTTACAAATGTCTGACAAATCCAGTCATGCCACTTGTCTTTTCTGGTTTTGTTCCAGTTTCTTTCTTCACCATCACTGACATTGCCCCTGTTATTAACTTAAGGAGCCTTTCACACTGATCTGCAATGTATTATAGAGAGTTGAAATAAATAACAAAACAGTATTTCCCATGTTGCATAGTTCAAAGTAACAAGTCACACATTCTTGTTTTGACTAAAGGATTATTAAAATATTTAAGAGACAAGCACAGAGATAAAATTGGGAGAGCTGACTAAAGATTTGACTTTTCAAGGTCCTGACCTGCCTCAGAAAGTGACAAGTTCTTTCTGATGTCTGTATTCTTTTTTTTTTTTTTTTTTTAAAAATTGGGATTAGTAGACTACAACTCCTGGGTCATAGCACAGTCGAATTAGGTGATGTAAGCAAACAAAAACAAACAGGCTGACTTCAAATGTATTGAGTTCTTACTGGAACTTTTCCAATTCAAATTTCATATAATAGTCCTGTATATGTAACAAATGACTCAGCTAGATTTTCCTATTGTGTAAAATCTGCAAGTCTTATTTAAGCATTCTCATCAACTTCTTCCCCACATATAACTGATGACTACCTCGAGCTTCCTTAATTACAATTCTACACTTGCAGAAATACAAACATTATAAATAAAAGTATGTGGGCTATGTGTTTTCATTATAGTTGACACCTAGTCATCAAAACCAAACCTATGACTGAAGAATTTGAAATAATGTTCATGGGTATTTCAGCTCATGGATCTCTGACAGTGTAACATTCTCTTTTTGCACTAAATGAACAAAATCAAATGCACCTTCTTCATTAGCTTAACTGAAAGGTAACGAAGACCCTTCTGAACTGTAAGCAGTTGAAATTACTAAAAGGTAATTAATTACAACAAGAAGGCAGTCAGGTAACTATTTAATTGTATGCAGCACTTTCACAGCTCTTTTTATACATGGTACATGCACTCACAGAGAAAAGCAATAGTTTACCCCATTTGAATGTCAAATATACACCTGTTTTCCAGTATACTTGTATAAAAGGCACTTCTAAGGAATTAAGAAATATCATCTCCTCTGCCACAGCACAGATTTATACAAGAAAGCAAGCTCAGTGAGATAAAATTAATATCATAAAGCATGCTTTTAAACCCAAATACCTTTTAAAGCCAAAATGATATTAAAGGATTATAAAAGTGAGTTACCATATGATTCATTTTAAAAGGAAGTCTCTTCGCTACAAACTCCTTTTATATAAACAGCAGATAGTTGACTGGCTGGCTTTTCCATATGCCGCTATTTGTAGTCTAGGTAAGATTTCCATTACTGAACTAAAGAGTGCCTTTTGAAAATAAAAGCACAGACTGTATCCTGGGTTAAGCTTCCACAAAGCCGTCTTCCATATATCCTGGAGTAAAAGCTCACAAGCACAGCAAGTACTTTAAAGGAGGAACAGACCCTCTGAAGAGCAGTTCTTCAAACAGGGATCTTCAGACACGGCTTGATGTGGACGCTTGTGCAGAACTCACTTTCAAGTAAACACCTCACCATCTTTTGTTGTCATGACAACAGGCTATCTCACTCGCTATTCAAATGGCACAGATAATTCACAATGACAGAGCAATCGTATTTCCCAATTATGCCCACCTTAAAATGAGGTACTGGCTTCAGTGAGTTGCTTCTGACCTGTGCAGCAGGGTAAGATGCAGCTCTCCAAAAGACAGGGTCTGATTTAGCTGTCCGTGTTTCTACATCCAGCAGCATTTTGGGTGACCTTGCCTAGCCTTCCACTGCCAGTCCAGAAGGCCAAGCCCTGTGCTGTACCTACCAGCCCCAGTGGGCGTCCTGTATAACTCAGGGAGCATTAAATGGCAGAGTGGGCCACGTGCACACAGCTGACTGAAGCCTCCCGAGTCATTGCTACAGTCCAGTATGTGATATATTAACGCACCCCAAATCTACAAACCATCACTGCTGTGTGACAGTAATGTCCTGTTCCATATACATCTAATCTAATCCTACTTCTGGGAAAAGCACATTGCAGCTGATTAAAAACTTAGCTGAAGCTGTGAACAAACATCTTCCCTGTGATTTCTGGGGGAGATGGACCGTAAAACTGGAGTACCATAGCTGACTTCAATGCTAAGCAAGCCAAAAATTGGAAAAGTAAGAAAATATACCATCTTTGCACCAAATTTAAAGAAAACAGAACCAACAAATACATCTGTAGTGGCCCATTTATCTTTTGGACATTCACCTCTGGCTAAGACAATGGTGCTGCAAGAGACTAATGTATAAATCACAGGAATTTAGCATGCTGTCATCAGTGCACAGGGTCACTGCCTTTCCTGATTAATGTTTTTAGGAGTTTTTAATGAGTTTAAACACTGTAAGTGAAGCGACCACAATGCTAAGCAAGTTTTTAGCTTTACCCTTCCTTTCAGACTACTGCTGAGGAGCACAGACACTTCCTGACCCAGCAGCTTTCTTCTCTCTTAGCTGGAGCATTTCCAAATAGAAATTCGCTTTCAGTAGTTCCTCTCCCAGTCTCTCCTTTCAGGCTTTGTCACTGTCTGGAAACACAATGTTTAAGTTCAAGGAAGGATAGCACCTGACAAGGCTCCAAATCACTGTATAGCTTTACAACAACATTCCAGGAAGACTTCTAAAAGCAAGTCAGCCGTTAGGTATCACTGCTCACTACCTCCGCTCAGCTTCCTACAACTTACTCATTGTGTTCAAAAGGAACAACACAAAGCGCACTCTAAATGAAATATTTTCTGTCTCTTTTTTTTCCCCCTTAAAGCACGCTCAAAGTTTTCTGACTGACAGACCTGGAATCTGCTTTTGTTTTATCCACAGCAAATGCACAGCCTGGTTCATATGCAAGCAACTAATCTCTCTTTGCACTGGAACTGACCCAGAGGAAACACTATCATTTCTGCAGACTGACAATGATTTATAGCAAACCACTCCATTGGAAGCACAGGAACGACTGATTCCATCACTGAAAGTGAGAGAAATTTGGGAGGTCTTAATGTCTTTCCCAGTCTTTTCTTTGTCACAGTAGACAACTCTACTATCTTTTAAGATCATTCAGGCTTGTAATGCGAGACCTTTCACACAATCCTCACCATTGTTCCACTGCCTTCTGGATGTTAAATGCTTTCTTCTACAGCATCACTAAGAAATCCCTTTAACATCCACCCCTCTTACTAATGTCTTTATCCATTTCATACTTATCTACGACTTTGATTACTACCACTGCAGCTTCCATGGCCTCTCTGCATCTTAGTTCATTCCCAATTTCCAATCTAGCCAAAGCCTCCTGCCAAAAATCCACCTACTCTTCTGCAGCTCTTCCTGCATCCTTTGCCTTCTTGAATCCCTTTGCTGGTGCCCTTTTACCTCCTGCAACATGTTAACGCTTCTTGTCCTTCCCTTTGGCGCCTTGCAGTATCTCGACACATCACCACCTCTTCCCTTATTACTTTATTGTATGTAAGAAAGAAAGCATACACAAGAAAGAAAGGTTATCTTACAAAACACAGACTGTATTTCTGATACTTAAAGGCTTTTATAATCAAAGAGAACTGTAGCCAACACTTCTGATTTTTAAAATCCAAATAACAATGTATGCATGCATACCTGGTATAAAAAGGAACATGCCCGCAGAAAGCTCTATTTCTACTGGATAAAAGTAATTTAATCTATAATGCAAGAATACCGTGGTTCATTTTTCAGCAACAACCAGAATGCCTAAGTCACTAAAGTTTTTAATCGCTTGATATGTAATGCTAAAGCTGCTTATTCATTTTTCATTCTAGCCATCTAACACAGCAGACACTTATTCTGGAAGAAACGCCACCAAACTGAATGAGACTTACTACATGAACAAGGCAGAAATGCACCACGAGAGCACAGGCAAAGAAAGTTAGTAAATCAGGTTTTTGACAAAGAGGGTATCATAAATGCTAGCACGTCATGTTGCTCCTCAAAATACTTCTATTGTGTAGGCCTACTTAGCGTTTAGAAGCATTCTGACACCCTCAGATCAAATGTGGTGCTGAAAGCAGGGATAGTTATTCAAAATCACGTGTTCCCTAGGTTATTCCAGAATGGAAATCATCACTAAAACATTGCCACATTTTCCTCTCCTCCATAAAATCCCACTCGATTTACTCTTCACAACTTGCCAGTAAATCAAAACCAAAACATCTATGGACATATTTTGATGTTGGGTTTCCCAGAGCTCACTTTCTCCACTCCCCAGTGTCTTGCTTAAGGGCGATGTGGAGCTGGCAAGCTGAGCTCCCTGGGAGGCACAGAACCTCCCCAGCTCCAGCCTACAAAGCTGTCAGGGTACTGCTCCAACCCAGGCTGCCAAGCAGCAAGCACAGAGTCACCGACAGGCACAGCACGAAGAAAAACAGTAGTTTTCCCGCATTTCAAAACCTAACGTGCTTTTCCTAATTGGAACAGAGCCAACCTTCAAATTATCTTAACTCTGCTGTGAAAACTGCTGTTCTCCACTCAGTCCTACTGCTGTTCACTTGGACGTTCCCAAACCCCATTCTGCGTGCCTAATTAAAATGAATTCATGCAGCATTAAAAATATTTTAAAAGAAGAAGCCATCTTTTTATGTAGTTAGGAGAATACATGCATTAACAACGAACTATTAGAGTACAGTGGACCGCAGTATCTACATAACTTAAAAACCCAAGCAAATCCAAAATTTATCCTCATATTGGAAGTCTGTTTTGTTTTTTATCATTTTTACAGTCTCTTTCCTTGCTATCATTTCTATTTGGCATGCCCCGCAGTTTAAAATAATTACTGTGGGAAAACTGTCAAAGCTTAACTCTTTTCCTCAAGTTATCTTCTACAACAGGGAGACAATACAAGGAAACAATATAGTTTAGTGCCTTCGAGAAAAGCTACTGCCTAGCCTTGGATAGACAATCAGCCTTAACTGAAAGGCTCAACAGTTCTCAGAGCGCCTTGCCCAATGCACTATTGTAAGCCACACAGCAAGAGAATTAGGACAAATTGCAGTAAAGTCTCAAAACTATCCATCCCATAATCTTACATTTGACCTTGCATGAAGTGAGTTACAATGTAGTCCAACAGGCCCCTCAAACTCAAGCCAACATAGTGAAGGATTTGCTGGACTGCAGACAGACGCTGGGCTGGACGTTCAGCCAGCTCTGCAAGCACCAATTCCAATAAGAGCAGGATTTCAAAGTGGGCAAACTCTTTTTTTGGAACTTGATTAGTGCAACAGGGCTTGAGGGCCCCTAAATCAGCTCAAGGGCTGTGCATCTGACAGCTGACTGAACTGGCTGAGAGCCTTTAACATGCTGCAGTCAGAGGTGTGCTTGAAGGGATGTCCCTGCTCCTAGCTCTAAGGGTCCACGAGCATCAAGAGAAGAAGAGTTGGCTGCTCTGTTAAAGGCAAGAGCCTTACTTTGGTGTGGAAGCTAAATCCAGTCCTATAGAGAGAGGATGGAACAGGATGTGTAGTGCTGTAATTATCCACAGGCAGTGATGAGAGCACCTGAGCAGTGGCCAGGCTACCAGCAGCTGGCCACAGAAGAGTTAACCCAGTACCTGAGCTGGCATCCTCAGGAGACAGCAACAACACTAACTTGTGCCAGGACGCATCAAGTCCAGAAACCACATCTATCTTACACTATGGCATCACTGATAGGATAAGCAGTGTCATTATTTTTATATAAATGGGAGTATTTCTTATAACATCTACTGATAGTACTGAAACCAGTTATATTTAGTCCAAGCTTCCCCTTACTGTGGAACTAAAAATGAAACAGGTGTTTTCAATTACAGTCAATAATCTAAATATAGATAAGGCACTGAATATTTGCACTATAAGCACTGAAAACTTCATCAACAGAATGTACTGACTGTACTTATATTCTTCCTAAAAATGATAACATTCATAAAGCATTATAATTTCTTCCTGAGTTACACTAGTCTCCTGAGTCTCCGTTATCATTTTTTTTTTTTTTAAAGAAAGCTTTCTAAGGGCAAAAGCAGTTACCTCAGTATAAATCAAAATGCCGGCATCCTCCCGAGATGTAGGAGCGAGACAAGATGAATTAGCAGCACAAAAAGATGTGATCTTGTGCTATAAATCTTCACAATGGTGAGCTGCACCTGAACAGTTGCAATCTGGCTGTATGCAAAGACTGCCTGAACTCAAAGTAATAATGTAAGCACATGGGTTTGTGGTTTCTGTTTTGTCTTTTTTTTTTTTTAAAGGGAAAAGGGGCTAAGACTTGCTTTAAGTCACTGCATATTCTCTACCTGATGCTTAAGCTCTTAACATGTTAAATATGTTTTCCCCAATAAACATTCCTTTATGCAGATTTACTTAGAAATTAGTTTAAACTCCATCAGAGAGATTTTTTGAATCTGAAACAAAAGATATTGCCAATATTTTTTCTAAATATCAGCTGTCTAACATAACACCTATTGCACCGCCTCAAATCACAATCCCACCTAGCCTTATATCCCACCTATAGTAGCAGTTTAGGGAAAGAGCATAAAGAACATTTTAGGCAAAGTGATCTTTCTAGCATGAAACAATCAGTAATTTCAGGAGTTTCCAAAAGGGATACTTTATCAAAGCCCCTGAGTTTAGCAGCTAACAATGGGTGTTCCCTCCTTTCAAGCATTTAATCTACTGGAACCATAATTTTGGTCTCAACATCTTCCTGTGACAATGTACTGTGCAAATCCAATGCACCTGAAAGCACATTTTTTTTTCCATGCATGTTTGGGTTTTCTGTTTTTAAAAATTGCTGGACATCAGTTTCAATGGATTATAGCCTGTCCTGCTAAAGAAATAGCGAACTTCTGCTTTCACCTTCTTCACCCTTCACCTTTCCCTAAACCTCCTGTGTTTAGGAAAGTTTGCTAAATGGGTGTTTTTTTCTTCTACCTGTTCCAAGACTAAAACAGTTGCCTCTCCTAACAATTCTTATGGCTGACTACAGCAGACCCAGAGGTCTGACTTCAGCACACACAGAATGACCTGAGCTGATTTTAATCTAGCTCTCAGAGCTACTGGCATCTGAGAAGTGGCATTAGCACAGGCTGCCCCAGCCTCCTCAGAACTGCAGTTATACAGCACCCAGTGCTTCCACCGTTTCTTTGCTATCAACATCTTGGGTAGCTCAGGTATGTTCACACATGCTTTAGCAACATTTCTGAACAGAGCAGACACCACCCAACTACTTTGCAAGCTTTAAAAGATGCAGAAATATTTTTCTTATTAATCTTTATCGCACTGCTTAGTGCGACAAAAGTGCAATTGATACATATTTTAGATAGTTTTTCTTCTGCAGGATTTTCCTTCCAACCCATAACCTCTCCCTAGTTTATCTTAAAGGAATGAGTTATACTTAGTATAATAACCTACAAGAATTTAATTCACTGTTTTGGTCACATTCTGGTGTAAGTTCTGAAAAAAAGTAAATACTAAGCAAGACTACTGTTGCAGAATAGACATCTGATGTTCAAATACCTTTGGTCCTGAAACTATTATACATTAAAAACTGTACTTTACTAACTGTGAATGAATTTGCAGTTTAGAGACCTAGTTTATGGCAAATCCACCACAAACTTTGACTTTATTTTTCTGCTCAACCTGTCTGTGTACTATAATGTCTAATACCACAAGGTGGAGCTACCCAAACAACCTCATTTTGTTTCATTTAATTATAGAGGTAGTGGCCAGGGTTCTCCCAAACTCTCTTTTTTGGATGGTACCTTAAGACACGCAGCATTAGCCTGAGTCGATAAAACTACTACCAAATCACAGCAACCCCGTGGCATGAAGTACCATGTGCAACACGGTACTTCTCTTCTTGTATGTGCACAGGGCAACAGATGGCACCAGGAGAGCACTCAGATCTAGCAGGTATCAGGAATTACTTGCTCTGCTGGCAAAGCCATTGCACTAAAATACAGTGCATGCAAAATGGCTTCATCAAAATACTTGGTAATATATACCTATTACCAATACCTAAGCATACATTGCAGGTTCCTCCCCTTTCCCCCTCTTTTGTGCTATTTTCTTCACTAGTTCTACTTCTTACTATAACTTTTTTCTGTTGAAATAAAGTCCAGCTTAGCCTGGCAAGACAATTCCACCTTTGATCATATAATCATGGCACTAACCAGTCAGACACTAATGAAAGTTTTGCAATCTCAAGTATAGCTGAAAATAGAAGTCTCTGCCTGCAATTTCTTAGTAATTAATTTATTTTATATAATGCAAGAAGTAGAGCTAAAAGATATGTTTCCTGCTGTTTAATTTTTTGTTTTGTTTTTTTTTTTGTTGTTTTTTTCTCCCTGATATGCCTTGTTTAGTTCTCAAGTGAACAAGACATAATTACAGCTGTTAAAATAACACCAAAATTTCTTAGCTAACATCTATTCCCCCACTCCAAAAAAGCCAATTAATATCACTAAGGGAAGGTTTTCCTCACTTCATCCACCAACAAGAAGCTCTATACAGCCATAGAAAACATTACAACAAATTATTCAAAAGAAAACATTACATCATTTTAAAAATCTCAGGTATCTAAACCATTTTCAACTCTTTTTTTGTGCTCAATGGAATGTTAAAGATTTGTACAAAGTAACTGTTAACACCATCAGAGCAGATGTCATTTTGAAGTTTGTAGGTCACAGCATATAAAAATTATTTGAGAACTACAATTCCAGAATACAGAAACTTAGGCTGACTCCCAGCATTACTTTCATCTTAAAGCAAGCAGGTCCTTACAGTATTAAGTGAACAGAAAATTATCTATTAACATTTTTCTACAATTATTTTCAATGTTATACTTCTTTAAAAGCATTGTACTTGATACAATAAACTGAAAACTTAAAGGTAACACATTTCTTTCTAACTTTGGCATTTCTCCAACTGAAAACGATGTCTGCAGAATCAAACATCAAACTTCAATCTTTAACACTTTAAGAATAAAGTATTTACTCATGTTCTCACTTTACAGCTCTCTCAGGCTGCATCTACACTGTGAAATACAGAAGTGGCCCAACCATGGGCCAGAACACTAGCCCAAGACAGTCTGTACCTCTTAAGCATTAGCTCATTCCCTGGCTCTGTTCTGAACTGCTCTGACCGACTCCTGCCAAAACAAACCTGCTCTTAGACGTGTTAGACCAAAGAATGATATTTGGGGCCAGTGTCTTGGGGTCAGGGGTTAGTCCCTGGCACTCCTCCATCTATCAGGCTGAAGGCAATGGACCTAACTGATGTCATTAGAAGAACAATAGTTAAAAGCATTTATGAACTGGTCTGATCTTGCATATGATAATAAATTTTGCTTTTCTGACTTTATTTTATGAGAACTAGCAAAATGAAATGAATTTTTTTTTTGTACTCACCTCTGAGGTAGCTCCAGTACACTGATGTGGATCAAACTCTACACATTTTCCATGAGCTCCTTTTTTAATTACTGGGAAAATATCCCACACTTCATCTCTAAACTGCCCACATGAGTTTTTGACAGATATACTGCTATTCTGCTGCTCTCTTCAGTGGAACATATTGTCTATTTTAATTAGACTGTCTATTTTAACATGACTGGAAAATAATCCCAGAATACCACACTGTAGTGGAAAGAAACATTACTTTGTTTTAGAAAATTATGCTTAAACTCAAGGATTTTCACTCCTCTCTCTGCACAGGAGCAAAATAAAAGTACACACACTGAGTTAATAGCAAATGCGCCATATCACGTACAGCCCATTCCCATAAAAAAAAAGTCTGTAATAGACAATTGCTAAACTCACAATTAAATTAAGACTCCTCGGAGTAACTACATATGACAAGTATCTTCAAAAAACAGGATAAAACTTATTCAAATGACTTCTCTACCAAGTCAATCAAAATGTGGATATCCCCCACATTTACATAATTAGGCCTTGATTCTGCAACTAACCTACGAAAACTCATTGTTTTCATTGTTTTCTCGCTAAAAAGGGCTTTTCTTGTCATTGTTGCACAGGAACACTGGATGAACTGGATGATGCTAGAAACATAATTAAGCTTGTTCATATCCAACACCAGGCAAATAGAAACCATGTCTCCCTTAGACCACCTCTGTGCAGAAAGAAGAAAAACACTGTAGAAGACCCTTTAAATTTACAACTCGGGAAGGGACAGCTACTCTTCTGATCACACACTTCCTTCCACAATATTACGCAATCAACCAAATCAAAATATTATCCTTCAGCAGAAAACCCTTCACAATGCAAATCATCCCAAGAAAAGTCCTCAAGAGATGGTTGAGCAAGGAAATCAAACTGCTGTGGGAAGAAGAATTACACTGCTGGAAACCTCCAGAAGCATCCTAAAGGCTTTAGACTCAGCAGGCTTAGCTCACAGGCTGCTCTACAGGAGTCAGCAGCAAGATTGCTTGCTTCCCATACTAAGCATGACAATCTTCGAATTTGATGTCTTGGGACTGGCTGTTTCTGAATCATCTCTCGTGATATGCAATAATATAATCAATATCCTGGTACAGAATTCTAGTATGTGATGTTCTTTGGGAAATAATAGGAGATTACATAAAAGAACATAATTTCTCAAGGGTAGGAGCTGACCACCTCTCCGAATTTGCCTGTAATGTGTTAAGATCAATAAAGCAAAACTCCTACAGAAAAATAACTCAAGTAATCCCAATAGTTATGGAGGATATTCTAAAGTACTACGGCAAATTTTAACATATTTTGCAAAAGTGGTACTTATCCTTCTAGGCAGGAAGTTCAGAATGGAATACATTAAGATGGAAAACAATTCATAACACAATAAAGGAAATGCAACCTATTTAATTCTCTTGAAATGGGTCTTGCCTCTCTGAAGTTTAGCATAGGCAGAACCAAAAGAAAACAAAAAACCTTTTTTTTTTAAATAATGAGCAATACAACACAAAATATTTTGTACTTCCTATCCCTTCCTGATGTTCCAGGCATTCTTACTAGGTTTTCAATAGAGTAAAATGTTTGCTTTTTTTTTTTTTTTTAAAGCTACACAAATCTGGCATATACCCACCCATACAAAAAATTATCTGAAAAGCAGAGAAACAATGAGATGTATACAATGCTTGTATCACCAATAATATATCAGCACTATATTTTATTCACTAGTTAATTGTTCTTGCTCTGTCCTTACAAAATTCTGTTCTTTGAAGGAAAAAAAGAAAAAACAACGTAAAACCTGTAAGCCTACAACCTTATATACTTCTATTAAAAAAATAATAATAATAAATTGTCCTCTTAATTTAAGTATATGAAGAAAATTTCTGATAGACTGAGGACTTGGGTACCTAAGAGTTTGCAGCCCTATCCTCCCATTATTTCTAGAGAAATCCCATCCCCAGAGAAAAGCTGTGCTCACACAACATGCTCTTCCTGCAAAAGACACCAGTACATCTCGGTAAGGATCTGCCTGAGAATGTTTTAAAGTATGTTTGCCCCTCTGCACTGTTCTTGAAGGTAGATATAGTATATGAAATCTCTCTGAACGTATCTCTTGATGGAGGACCCCAGGATATGCAATACAGACCAGAAAGAATAATAAAATTAAGTAATCAAACTTTAAAGGTTTTAAGAACTTGCTGGTTCCCTGATTTTGTTTGTTTTCAGAGGCAAGGGAAAACCACATCACCTGACACCAGAATGAACAGGGAACAGCAGCACTTTTTGCTCTTGTAGGCAAGTTCTTCCTATAGATCAAAGTTCAGTATGCCATGTATCGTAACACAATGCATGCTTATAGGTTTTTGGGTCATTTTAACAAGTTGTCTGTCAAGAAATTATAATCTTGGTATCGCATCATTTTATATACTATCCAATATTCTGGTAAGCATCAGCAAACACAGGGCTGAGGGGTTTTCTTAAAACCTCTCTTTTTAAGAGTAGCTTGCTAATTAAGAATTAAAAGCAAAAATGTACTAAAATACATTAAACTCTTTAAACAATGTTTTCAGCTCAAAACCAGAAAATTGTAAGTCACCTGAAAACCACTGACCTTTTCTAATTTTTCAAAGTGTTCTCTGAGGAACTTCATGGGTCGATCTGGTTTTGCTATGCAAAGATTTACGATGCATTCTTTTAAAATCTGCTGGATGTTGTGCTTCTGAACATAGAGTTCGCATCCCTTCAAGCTCTCGTCTTCTTCCACATTGCAGGAAGAAGCAGCAGCCATCTTCAGGCTTGTAAACAGTAAACAGACCTAGGTTAAGAAAATGGTGCAAGAAAGAGAGAAAAGACAATTCTCAAATCCTTTGTCAGAGGAACATGGATCAGCGAGGATATTCTAGCACTGCCTGTTGCCTATTCACAAGCTGACAATTCAAAACATTTTAATGTTCCGGAAATGCTGAACCGTGTCATCTTTGTAAAACCAACACACCGGGAACTACAAAAAGCATTTTAACTCCCAGCCGCTCGCCAACCCTTGGAAATAACGGTGCAATTAATCACTCAAGGCCGTGAGCTCCAAAACCACTTACCAAACGGCGGCTTAAAGCCTTACATTTCTGTCCCCTTACAGCCTCCCCCTCCCAGAAACCCACATTTGTGTCCCGGGAGGATTTGGGTCTCAGGTGGACCTCGCACCTCGCCCTCTCCCTTGTGGTTTCCAAGCCGGGGCAGCCCAGCAGAGGCGATGCGGGGGGACGGGGGCTGAAGCGACGCCGGCCCCGGGGCATCCCCCGCGCAGGGCCGGGCCCCACAGCAAGACCCCGGGGAGCCTTCACCCGGCCGGGGATGAGCCTCGAGGGGCCTCCGGGAGGCTGCTGGGCCCGGGGAGGCTGCGGGGAGGCCGCCGGAGCCTGATGCTGGAGGCCAGCGGGTAAATACCTGCCTTGTGGGGCCGGCACGGCGGCGGCTTTCTCCTGCCCTCCCGGAGGAAAGGGCTCCCCCGCCGGTATCCGCAGCGCAGCCTCCTCCTCCTCCTCTTCTTCTTCCTCCGGGCCCCCCCCTGCCCTCCCGCACACAAAGGCTCGGGCACGGCCGCCGCTCAGCCGCAGGAAGCCCCGCCGCTGTCACTCACCGCAGGCTCGGCCTCCCCGCCGCCTCCGCCGCACCGGCGGGAGGGAGGCACGGCCGCGGAGCCGGGGGTGTCCCCTCCCGGGGTGTCCCTTCCCGGGGGTGTCCCCTCCCCTGGGGTGTCGCTGCAGGTCCCGGCTCCCTGCCCCCGGAGCCGGTCTCAGGGGTGCACAAAACACCCCCGAGGGACCCCAAAACGCTCCACGACAGGCTAGGAGCAGCGTCGTGACAGAATAAATTCAGCACAAGGGTATTTTAAAGGATTGATTTGAAGTAGTTCTGTAGTTTATTGCATCCTAAATTAAGCGTGATTGCTCAAGGAACAAGATTCCGATGAACGTGTTTTGTTAGATGGGTTGGCTGCCCAAGCAGGGTCATCCAAAGAGCACATGAAGTGTTGTGTGAAGTGCACAAATGCCTCATGAACATGATGTAAGTGTACACAAATGCCATATGAATACAGTATGGGTACACATAAAGTCGGTGGATATTAAAAAAAATATATATAATGGTGTAATAGAAACCCATGACTTTGCTAACAAGGCAGTTCTGATCCTCCCAGGGGAAAAAAATGAAGGGGAAAACAATGCAAATTGAGTAATTAGGGCTCGAGAAGACCTCCAAGATCACCTGGTCCAACCATCCTCTACCACCAATGTCACACACTAACCATGTCCCTAAGCACCACGTCCAACCTTTACTTGAAGGCCCCCAGGGATGGTGACGCCACCACCTCCCTGACAAACCTATTTCCAATGCCTGACTGCTTTTTCTGAGGAGAAATGTCTCCTCATTTCCAACCTGAACCTCCCCTGGTGCAACTTGAGGCCATTTCCCCTAGTCCTATCACTAGTTATCTGTGAGAAGAGGCCAGCCCTCGGCTCACCACATCCTCCTTCCAGGTAATTGCAGGGAGCAATAAAGTCTCCCCTTAAGCCTCCTCTTCTATAGACTAAACAACCCCAGTTCCCTCAGCCGCTCCTCACGGGACTTGTAAAAACTTCCACAGAGCCAAAAACCAACCAGACAAAAAACAAAGCCACCACGGCACCAGAAGCTCCCTGCTCCACAGGGGCACGGCGCCACAGGCCTGGCCGCTTTGCTTTGCTCTGCTCTGCTCTGCTCCTGCCCTCAGCCTCAGCACCACCTTTACCACCACCCCACGGTTCAATGAGAAGCCGAGGCCGCTGCCCTCCCTCCCCGCTGCCCCCACCGGTCCCGGGCCGCCCCTCAGAGCAGCGCAGTCACCCCCAGCCCAGGCCCCCCTTAGCGACACCGGCCCGGCGCTGCCGTAAAGCGCTCCGCCCGCCGTCGTAACGCGGCCTTAGCAACGCGGCCGCGCTTCCTTAGCAACGGCGAAGCATGGCGGCGGCGGCAGAGGTGGCGCAGGCCTTGAGCCGGGCCCTGAGCTCCCTGCAGGGCCCCGACTGCGGCCGGGCGGCGCGGCTGCGGGCCCTGGAAACCATCCGGGCCGAGGTGCAGGAGCGGCCTCTCCCGGCAGCCGTGGTGCAAGAGGTTTTCGGGGCGCAGCTGGTGCGGCCCCTGGCGCGCTGCCTGGCCGGGGACGCGGCGGAGCGGTGCCGGGAGCTCGCCCTGCAGCTCCTCCGCCACGGGCTCAGCCACGGAGATCGGCCCGAGGAGGCGCTGCCCGTGCTCCTGCCGGCCCTGGCCCAGCGTCTCTGCCCTCCTCAGGGCTTTGAGCCCTGCGAGGAGCTGCGCCTCGGCCTGCTGCAGCTCCTGGGCCTCCTGCTGCAGCGCTGCGGGGCCGCCGTGGCCCCCTACCTCTCCGACGTGGTCCGCATCCTCCAGGCCACCCTCCTGGACCACTACGCCGAGGTCAGGCGTGAGAGCTGCAGGTGTGCTGTGGCCTGTGCCCAGGCTGTGCCAGGTGGGAACCAGGGATGGGTGATGGGCCATGGCTGATGGGGGCTGCGGTGCACAGGAGGGGTAGGGGTTGAGGTAGGGGGCAGTAGGAGGTTGTGGGGATGCTGCCAGGAGGGGGTGAGAGATGGGCAGTTACACACAACCTCACAGGAGCACTCTGTAAGCCTTGGGGGATCCAGTGGAGAAGAATCATGCGAGGGATGGATGCTGAGTAGTTACAGCATGTGGGTGATAGCGTTTGTGTGTGGGAAGTGCCTGTGGGCTGCTGTTTAGCACTGCTGTAGTGCAAACATTAATCAGCTTGTTTTTAGTGTTACAGAAATCATCTTGCTCAAGATCTGTCACCCACCTAGAAAAAGGCTTGCCTGAAGTTTCTCTCTCTCTTTCTCACTCTCTCCCCTTACAGAGCACTTCCACATGCAGTCAGAATCTCTGATAAACCCATTAATGCAAACAGTTTCACACCAGCACTACAGAGTCCGCGTCGATGTAATTCAGGCTACGGGAGCAGTGATACAGTTTGGAAATGGAAAGTCTGTGGATGATGTTCTGTCTCACCTGGCCCAGCGATTATTTGATGAGATTCCCAAGGTGTGGTTTTTCTTCTTTTTTTTTTTTTTTCTTCTGGATTTATTTCATATCTGATTTTTTTTTGTTTGTTTTCCCCCTCGATTTTCAGCTTCCATTCATTTGGATGAGGTATGTAAATATGATGCATACAAGCTTGATCAATTGTAAACTATCCAAAAGTAAAGTGGATGACCTGTTCATCTGCTGTCTAATTCTGCAGGCTGTTGAAGTTTATACATACCTTCTTATTTTAAAGGGTGTCTTCAGTTCTGTCTAAATTCTTTTGACATCAAAAGAATTTCCTTTCATAAGCTGCAGTTGGAACAGTCATTTTGAAATGTGCTACATAACCATGACTAAAATACTTTATTTTTGGAGTGGGTGCATTCCAACTGCTTAGCATAGGCTTCTTTTACAGTAAATGAAGAAAATTGTCATCTGGAGACATTCTGGACTGGTTCAAATTCCATAGAAATTTACATTTCTCACATTCTCAGAGATATACTAACCACAACAATTTAGGGTGTTCTGCTTTAGGTCTGTATCGTGTCTTCTTGGAGATGTGCTTTTGTGCAGCACATGGTCTAAGACTACCTAAGCCAGAGAGAGGACACAAGAGGGAGCATGATATCTTGCATGATATGTAAGATGCTTGCTGCAAGTGAGAAAATCCTGGATTCTTGTCATTTGTCCTGAGACTATTCATGCACTTGATGCAAGTCTTTTATACTTAAAGCATTTTTTTTAGTGTTTATCTGACCTAATTTAAAAAAATATATTTTTTTTTCCTTTTTAATCCACATAGGTTCGACAAGCTGTTACAACTGTCATTGGAGAATGGCTGTTGCATCTACGAGACAGATACTCGTATTTTCACAAGCTGATTCCTCTGTTACTTGGAAGCTTTACTGATGAAATTCCTGAAAATATGTAAGCAGAACCATTCTGTTTTTTCTCCTTTTTCTTTTTTTCCCCTCTGCTCCCCTAAATAAATGGCTCATGTGGAAGTATTTCTGTATTCATGGATGCATTGCTTGGAGAAAAAAACAAACAAACTTGTTTTGTTTTTGAACCTATTTGTGATAGTGTTATCTTTGGTAACTTTTGTTTGAATGCTGTGTTCAAGTATGAGAAATGAAGACAGTGAGAGAGACAAAGACAGAACTCTCTTTGGAAGAGATGACCTCTGTCCACTGAGTACATAAACTAATATGCCTGTTTAAATGATAGGAATGCTTCCCATCCTTCCAGCTGAATTCAAGAAGTTATATTTTCCAGAAGTTTCATTTTAGAGTGTTTTCCTGTTGGGGACACAATGTTTTTGTTTTGTTTTTTTTTTTTAATTTATTTTTTTTTATTAATTTTTATTAATTTTTTTTAATTTATTTTTTATTTTATTTTATTTTAGGACACTGGCTTGGACTTACTGGGAAAAGATAGGTTTACAATGGGAGAAAGAGAATGAAGAAGATCTGAAGGATAAGATGGACTTTAGTGTTTCACCATCTCATTATCCCAAAGGAGGTAAGTGTCGCACAGAAAGTGTTGTGTTTTTAATTTCTTGAATAATCTTGAATCCCTGTATCCTGGAACTGCAGCGCAGGTTGTGTAATACTCATTACAAGATGTAATATTTGTTAATGTTTAAGGGTAGCATAGACTAATGTTCAGTGGCAAAAGTGATCTTTGGTAAAAGAGGTGGTGGGGGTGGACAGGCTTAGCACTGTTATAAAAATAGCTCTCATAAGAACTTGTATTTAAAAGGGGAAAAAAGGGATTATGACCTGAGAGAAGTTGTACTCTTTTGCTGGGAAAAACTGATGAATGCAATTTAGTTTCATTTCCAGTCATAGATAGAGAGAGTTACATACGATACATGTAACTGAAAAAGAGATAAAGGAATGATGTAGAAGCAGCAGAAAGTTCTGTATTAGCCAGCAGACAGGTGGAGAACGGGCACAGAGATGACAGGAAAGCAGAATGAAAGAAGCTTCGAACTGAACTTTGAATAATAAGTCACACCACTAAATATACAGAATTTTCATGGAAGAAAAATGAAATTATTTCAGACTTCTCAATAAGATACTAGGATGCTAACTCCAATCTACCCGCATACATGGAAAGTACAGGAAAAGAAATAATAATTTCCTTTATTATGCGCACACACAAAAAAAAAAAGATATGCAGCACAGGTAGATAACTTTTTACTACCATATGATTTATAGGTAGCATTAAAAATGATACATTTGCAGTAGCATGAAGCATGTTTCCCATCTCAGGTTCATAAAGTTAATGTTTAAAAATATGCATATGGGTGTTGGTGAGAAAGAGGATTTAAGTGGGTCATGTATTGATTTCTGTACTCATATTTAACAGAACAAAAACTCTTTTGGTGTGAAAGAACAGGTTCATGCTTGACTTGTGCCTCCCTGACAATCACATCACAGAATCCCCAGCAGCAAAATCCTTTCCATGACAGTTGGTTCCGGAGTCCTTTCTCCTTTGAAATTACTCTTCTTTTTCTTTTCTCCTCTTTTAAAGTTGTTTTACGCAGTAATGGTTGAGTGAAAGGGGAGGCACTTTATAATGGTGACTGGTTTGACAGAACTCTTAAGCTTTGAAGAGTCAAGTTGATCTGTTATCAGATATATTGTATATTTCTTATATTTTTCCCTATTTGATGTGTAATAGTACCTTAGGGGTTTGGAAGTGGTAACAAATGCTTTTACTTCCACTAGTGATGGCAGAAAACCCTTTTTTTTTTTGTCAGATAATTTTTTAATGTGTATAAACTGGTTGAGTGTCAGAGCTCTAGCCACTAATTTTGTTATGACACAGTGAAGGTCATCAAAGTGCTTAGCCCTTCTGATGGCATTATAGCAGATATATAGCCAGTGTTCTAATACTTGAAGGTAACTAAAGCTGTGGTAAAAAATACCACAGTTTACCTGCGCTCAGATAAGCGAAGGCAAGGATGAGGGAGAAGAGTGAAAGAAAAAGTTTTATGTGCTAGTCCTTCAAAGAGTTGCTCCCGTTTTACTGCTAATACTATTCTTACTCTGTTATCTCTGTGTGGGGCTTTGTTTGTTTATTGGTGTGTATGCAGACTGTTTTTAAAAAGAGGCATCTATCGATTACTTCATACATTAAATTCATATGTACTTTCTGAAATCTTCTTAGCACAATAAATATGCTTCACAAATTTGGGCAACATTCCAGCCCTGCATTTCACTGACTTGGGTGGTAGGATTATGCAGCGAAGGCTTGACTGTGATATGTGTGTGTGTTATGTGTTTATATGTCAGGCTTTATGTGACAAGAGAGAAGAAAAATGAGAGGAAAGGATGATTGGCTACCTAGTCTTACAGACATAGAGCTTTGGCAAGGAAACTATTATACCTTAGTTTCAAGTAATAATTTGTGGTATCTTGCCACAGTTTGTGTATGGATGAATTGTTAGTATGTGTGTTCTTTCCCCTGTGTCCCTTCCATACGCGTGTATTTTGTATAGTATGATAATGATGTATTTTAACACTTCGTTGCTGTCTCTTTTGACTTACAGCCAAATATTCAACATTCTGGAATGTGTTTTCCACTGAGCTTATAGTACATTTTACTTAGCCATCTTTTTCCAGCTCTCAAACTAATGAACCTGACATATGAGCCTCCCTGTGCTTTCATCTTGTGATGACAGATACTGCAGGTCAGAGGAGGAGTAGAATTAGACCTCATACCTGGTGTCATCTGAGCAACTGAATAGCTTTCCATTGAGCTGCAGTAGTCATTGCCTAAGGGTACAGGTGCAGACAGTTTGTAGCAGGGAAGTCTTTGACAGGAGTAGCTACAGGGATAAATGCCTGCATTTGAACATCTGAAATGAAGGAACTGCTGATAAAGAATGGTCGGATCCTTCAAATAAAATTCTGCCTCAGGTTCAATAGGATGTCCATCAGTATTTGCTGTCTTGAGTTGATTTCTTTATTTGACCTTTTGTTATTCATTGCCAGTTTTCATAATCCAAAATGTTATCCTCCATTGACAAAAGAGGTAGCAATTCATATCCTGACATTTGTATTTTATTTTATTTCTGCTGCAGATATTTCATAGTTTTGAATATGAAATATATGAAATATTTCATATTTTGTAGGCATTTCTGTAAGCCTTTTATATTCTTCATACGATTTACTGTAGTCCATTTAATTTTCAACATTTGTATTTATATGGGCCAATGCAGGAAAATATCCTGAGCCTGCATAGACCCTCAGCAGTCAGATTTTCATGTGTTGGGGTTTTGTTTTGTTTTAATATATAGTGGTTTTTGTTTGTTTGTTTGTTTGTTTTGTTTCTTTTTGTTTATAATGCTTAGTTTCCTACTGTATTTTTTTAATTGCCTTTTTCAGTGCCATTTTCTTGGGTTTTTATTCACACATCCAATACTGCAGACTTGTTTTTTGGCTAGTAACTTCCCTGTCTACTTCTAATTTGCCTGTCTCTTCTTTAGCTTTTTCCTTTAGAGGGCACAATTGATAATGTCTGTTTTAATGCAGTTCGTGTCCTTTGTACTATTTATGACTTCTGCTTTCCCCCCCCCCTCCAAATTATATTTAACTCAATGATACCACAGAATTTTCAGAGAAGAATCTTACTTCTGTTTTATCTGTTTGTTTGTGGGTTTCATTCTAATTCTTTTAAAGACATTGGTGCTGCTATAACATTTAAAAGGAAATGATGAGGCCACAATTTCCAAAGTGGGTAGTGTTCATGTAAATTCTCTTCCCTCTCCCTTTCTGCAAACATTTGATAGGATATAGTTTAAACAACTTTACAGTAATAAATATATACATTTTCAGACTTGAGTGGAGTTAGAATTTTGCAATATATATTAAAGAAATACAGTTTGCAGATGTGAAATCCTCAGCAGCATTTGGAATATTTTGTTCCATACTGAGGCTTTTATCTTGGAGCCCTCAGACTTTTCTAAGGCTTAGCATGCATTAGCTTTTCCTTTGATATTTCTTTCATTGTGTTTTTGATTATATGTTTGTTTTGCTTTGTTTTACTCTCTAGTGACACGACCAGGACTAGGTTGTCGCGAACTTGTGTCAAGAAACCTCTCCAAAATTCTTCCAGGCCTCTGTCATGATATAACAGACTGGGTTGAAAACACAAGAATAAAAGCGTCCCAGCTTCTGTATACGTTATTGCTACATGCAGAGGATCACATAACACAACACATGGATCTGCTGCTTAGAACTTTGTACCAAGCATGCTTGGATGAAGAAAGTGAGGTAGTTAGGAATGTAAGTACACTCTGTCTAAATATCTGCTGTATGGTAAATGAGGCCCCTAATTTTTATGGTCCTGATTGTGTCTTGTGAAAGATGGCCTTACCCTAGGTCACTGGAAATTTCCCATGACTGCAGGATCCGGTTTTAATAGTATTTTATGTCAAAAATATGTGAAAATTATAGTTACTATGTTAAAATCATTCTTGTATTGTTGGTATGAAGACCAATAATAAAGTTATTTAAATACTGTTCAGTTTATATGCGAACCCCATGAAGCATTAATAACAATCTACTTAAAAATCATAAGCAGAAGATTAAGAGTCTAAAAAGCTTGGGGCAACAAATTCCATTTAAAAACATGTGCAGGTCATGCCCTTTCAAGTTAATTTGACTTATCTTTCCCTACCGTATAATCCAACCATAATTCCAACCAGATATTGAGGTATGTTTATTCCATGTGATACCCGTATTCACTGTCTGGATACTTGAGATAATACTTGTAAAATATCTTATTTTTTACATTATTTTGCAAGGAATAGATAGTGTCCTTTTATTTTTTTCTAACAGCTTATCAAATAGTTGATGCTCTCAATACTTGGTTCAATAATAATCAATAATATGCACGTCGTTAAAAACACTAAATACATATATCAGAGGACAGACAGGTGATAAAAACTTTCTTTACAATCTTTAGAAAAAATCTGTTCGTATCTCTACACAAGCAAAACAGCATATATATAACAAAAATGTAATTTGATTTAAAGGTGCAAATTTTATTGTTCTGGGAAATTGGAAGAATGTGTTCAGCTTACTGGGTGCAAGTAGTCCAATCAATGTCAAAAAAGTTGATTTCCTAAATCAAGCTTTTCTTTTGGTTCCTGCTATCATTTGAGCCATATGCAGGCTGAGAAATCCATTCCTGAAATGATATTTTTTCTTCTTTTTTTTTTTCCTTGCAGTTTCTTGTTCTTTTTATACTCTTTCTCAATACCAGTTTTTGTTTGCCTCCCTTGATTTTTCCTAGATTGTTCCTCTCCTTTCCCTAGCTTCTACTCTCTTATCCCCTCCTACCTATTCCACCCATTTCGTTTCTGTTTTCAGAATCCACATCTGATCTTTAACAACGTCGCTTTACAGTAAAATTGAGCTTGTAAGCTTAGCCAGTCACAGGCTGATCAATATTTCAGAGAGAAATAAACTTGTAATAGTCAGAAGTCATCTTGTTAATTTCCTAATGCCTTTACACCTCTTTTTGAATCAATGCCCCAGGACAGATGTAGGAGATATAGGCAGTTCTTCCAAGTTCCCTGCTGCTAATATAAAATGGATAGAAAAAATAATTTGAAGAATAAACCCACGTGTCTCTGCTGTTCCATCTAGTGCGTAGTGCTGTAAATATAGCATCAAAAGTATGTGTTCCAGCCGTACCTAGTCTTCCCTTTCCTTTTTATGACCATACTTGTCTCTTTATTGGAATTCCACCACTAATCTCTTCACAGGTGCTTTCAAAAGATCTAATCCTAATTGGGAGGATTAAATTAATTTTACTCTTCCCTATGCCAAAATTTCGGATTCAGCAACTTGGTTTGTGAATACTTTTTTACTCCTTTCTGATGCTGCTTCCCAGAGTACTATGATTATCTCCTCCGTCCTTTGTCACAGAAGAACCCGTTTCAGAACAACCGCCAAGCTGGGAAATGTGCATGTCTTTCTCTAACCCAATAATACCAAATAAGATATATAAGAATTACCCAGCTGGTCTCTATAAAGGGGTTAGGAGGAAATATTCCTGTTGCACAGGTAATGGTGCAGTAGTAGACTGTATCTTTATTCATGCACCTGGTTGTTAATGCTAGGCACCAGTCAGAGAGTAAATTCTGGTGTGATGGTATTTAATGTGGAATACAGCATACCAATGTGTCTGCAAATAAGAGACGGGATCAAAGAGCATGAATATAATGGGGAAAAGATAGTAATTTAAGCCTTTTTAGTTAAGAGATTGAAAGCAGCTAGCAGATCCTCCATGACAGCGCTTCCACAGTAAGCCAGATCAGTAATGTCCCTGTCAAAATATCCTACAATGACAAAAAATTCCTCTTTTGTGTTTTTATTGGTATTGATTTTAATAAATGGGTACTGGGGGCATTGAGAGCATGTCTCAGAACAGCGTTTGGAGTAAAAAAATGAAACCAGTAAATCTGCAACATCTGGTTATTTTAAGCTAGAGACTTTATTACACTGAAAGTTGTACACTTCATTTCTCTACATTACTTTCTCATGGAAGTTTGTCTGTTGCTGAGAAGAGTGCTTGCATGCCTTATTATGTGCTTACTGAACACATGTCAAGAAAATTTCTTCATGCATATAGCCATTACTGAGTGACTGGAAAAGGCCTACAAGGCATTTCAAATAGCAGCTGGAATCATAAAAAGAAAAATCCCATGATACGTTGAATGGTCTTGTGTTTTCAGAAAAATCCTCAAGATATTCTATTTTTTTCAGTGTGTGAAAGCAGCAGAATTGATTGGAACATTTGTCAACCCTAAGGTATCTTTGAAATTAATCACATCAGCCTTTGAGAAAACACCTAAGCCATCTTGTATAATGGTTCTAACTGCAGTGATTCGAGGTAGCCCAAAAGAAGTCTTACAGCCTCATTTGACTGATCTTGGCAACATGCTGTCACAAGCTGGAGTTTGTCAGCGATCTGAAGAGGTAAGGATGATTGGAAAATACACAACAGTCCCGAGTTTTAGACTGGTGGTTCTCCAAACTTTTAATTT
Source organism: Anas acuta (assembly GCF_963932015.1). NCBI lineage: Eukaryota > Metazoa > Chordata > Aves > Anseriformes > Anatidae > Anas > Anas acuta. Next base: position 12,438,734 of record NC_088993.1, read on the forward strand.
GTTCTCCTTAAGTGCTCCCTTTTCTCTCTTACACCCACCCTATCCCATCATAGTAGTTGTAGGCATGTATCTGAGACAAAGGCAGGAGCTTCCATGTCCTCCCTGAGCCACCTTGTACTCTTTTCCTAGTTGTGGTCACCTAGTCAAATATACTATGCCCAAAAACTTGCTGGTAATCCATCCTTACAGCAGATGTGGATTCAGGTTTGAGAATTGTAGTAAAATGCTTCAGGTGGTAGGAAAAGGCATGACAAAGAGAGAAGAAGCTGGTTAGTACATACTGTACTAATTGTACACTCCCTTGGCTGATCCAGGTTCAGAATTTAACTGATGTTTTCAAATGCCTTGTGTTCACAGTCCAAACAAGATAATATATTTTGATCATCATCAGTAAAAATGACTGACAACTTTTCACAGTCCATAGTGATTGACGTGTCAGGCTTTCCAAGAAAGGTTCCATTTTAATGTCATTTATTGTTTTTATTTTTGTTTTTATTCCAAGAAAGGTTCCATTTTAATGTCATTTATTGTTTTTATTTTTGTTTTTATTTCATTTTTAAAGAAAGGTACCAGTACAATTACAGGTAAGTTTAGGAGCATGTTTTGTATTCTGTTTAGCTTGGTTGCTTCTCATTAGGTTGGAATCCAGCAGGAAGGCATTTCTAAATTAGCAATTTATTCTTGAGCGTACCCTTAACTAATGGCTGTGCCTGAAAACCATTTGCATTTTGGCATTTGAAAAATATTCATCAATTGCTATATAAGGAGGTGAGAGCTTCTCTTCAGTGTGCAGTGGAGACTGTAAACTTCCAGGATTATTTTTTATTTTTATCTTACTCTTTTTTTCCCTTTTTTTTTCTTTTCATCACTTGCCCAGGCCTAGAAATAGATCTGTTAGACATGCACAAAAAGAATCCTTAAAATCTCCCGCACAGATGAAATCCCAGCTTTCATAGCAGCAAATGTTTGTTAGACCTCTGTTCTTAAGATGACCAAAAAAGGGCCACTGTGATGCCTTCAGAAAATTCTGACTTCACGTCAGATTCAAACTTCCCTTTAAAAAAAGTTATTCATGTGTATAGATTGAATCTGGCATAATTGTCTTTTTGAGCCAATGTAAGATATACATTTGAAGTTCTTCCCTCATTGGGTTTCTTCCCTAATGGAATATATACCAGTGATGCAGAGAATTAACCTTAATCTCCGTGAAGCCTGTGATGATTAGGAACTCATATAACTGGAAGCGCTATAACTTGGTTGTTCAAATAACAATTCCCTGAAGTATATCTGCAAAATTGCTATGAGGTCTTAAGCTCACCATTTCCATTTGGCATTATATACAGTAGACACATTCATGTGCTGCTGAAGCATTTGGTGGAACTGTGGACTTGATCTAGCCTTTGGTCTTGGAAAACAATCTTTCTCTATTTTAGAGAGTAAATGCTGCAGAGACACTGTTTAGTTAAGGATTGACCATGTCCATGAGATTAATAACATTTATAACTAACTTATTCCTAGGCTTGATTTATTTTTTGGAAGTAAATTTATAACAATGGCCCCTTCTGTTAGTTAAATGTAGTCTGACAGCTTCATAGATTATCAGATGCACTTTATCCTAGAAGTTGCTGCAAACTGACTGACAGGAATATTGACTTCCATTGATATTAGTTGGATCGAGATAACAGGCATTATATTGCAACAAACGAGATAAATTGACAAAGATAAAAGCAGACACTCAGGTTTTCTTGTTTTATGTACTTAACCATTAATGTTCCATTCAAAATAGTAAGACATGGAATTATATTTTAAAAAGTTGTAATAAATATGTTATTAATTAACAAATTACACTTCAGAATGAGAAAGTACTATCAGAAAGCATTCTGAAATACTTTGATGTTTTATTTACAATGGAGCAATTGTGTGGTTAAGAGCAGGATCATTTATTTTGTTAACAGAACATGGGAAGAAGATTATATTGAGTTCTATACAAAGTAGAATATAGGTCGTCAAATGAACTGACACGAAATGATGAATAAATTACCAATTTAGGAGATTATACAGCACTCAGGTTTTATTATTTTCACTTCCCTACTCTCTCCCTTAAAATGAATATTTTCTAACAAACATAATAAACTTACTTCTTTATTAAAAAATAGGTCTTTTATATGGAACAATTGCTATATTGTGTAGAAGCATTAATTGAAGTGTGCCAGGAAGACTGCAAAGAAATTTGCTTGCAGCTTTTGAAAGTTCTGGTGACAGTAATGGCAACACCAGATTCTCAGCACCTTAAAGAAAAGGTAAGCAATTAACTGGTTTAGTATTTTGTTATGCTTCTGTTTTTTCCTATTGGTATAGCACTTTGTATACACAGAGCCATGATATTTTGTCTTGCTGTTAGACATTAAACCACAGAAATCTTTAACTGTGAGCAGGTTCACAAATGTTGGTAGAGTTTGAAGTGAATTGCTGTTGCATCAACCTTGACACTGAGTCTGCCCCTTTGTCTGTCTCCTCATCTTTTTCCATGGCTGAAATTACTTTGGATTTAGTCTGTTTAAAACAGGTGCAAGCAATGTATCCAAAAGAATAAAACATTAAAATCTGGTCTGTGAAAGCTAAGAAGTATCATCCTTGTAGTATTGCTTAAGGATTGCTTATTTTCATATGTGTGTGTATAGCAATTGGTATTTCAAAAAAATGTGCAGAAATACAATAGCTAAATATTTAGATATGGATATAGCTTCAACTTCATTGGATTCACTCTATTAGAATGAAATAAGCATGAGGGAATACTTGGATTATAAAAATAAAGCTGTTCTTCAAATACCTATCTCTATGGCACTGTTCTGGTAGTTAATATTTAGAAGTCACTGTGAAGGATGAAAGATCTATGGATGTTATCATTTGTCAGTCAAAATATTGATATTTCTGCTTTGCTAGCAACAGATCAAACATTTCATATTGGTTAAGTGCTATAACTGTTTCCAGACAACAGTTTCAAGATCTCATTTAGTGTTGAATTTTGCAAATCCACAGAGTTGTAATGAAGATTAGCAGTGACGGAGAGTATTTCTTTTCTGGATCTGGAAGATGGTAGTGCTAAGGGGTAGTATGGTAATGAATTTGTGGTCAAAATCTAGGGCAACACTAGTGCCTGAAGAGCAGAATATGTTAGCTCCTACATGAGCAGAAATCTGCTTAATATCTGAGTTTGGCTGATGTAACAGAAAAACATATTACTCTCATAAGAAACGTAAGAGTTGGCTTTATTGTAGTATCTTGTAAGGCTTGTTCACTGAAGGGTTGGCTGTATCAGTGGGGAGTAATAGCTTATGGTTAGTCCAGAGTTGTGCACCTCTTACTACACATACTATGTGTGTTAAACAATAAAATTAAGTTTGGAGTTGGGGTTACAGTTTGGGACAACAGAGCCTGGAGAGCTACATTTCTTCATAACTTTTGGTGAAGGCCCACAGAATTAAAATATGTGCTGATTCTGAGAGGGGCCCTAGAGTCCTGTTTTATTTTGTGGTCAGTATGGGTCTGCAGGCTGTTGTTAAAGCAAGATATTTCATGCATTTAGATTAAGTTTCAGGATAGATGGCTTGAAGTACATTAATGGAGCATGGGAAGTTCGAAGTTGGTAAGGGCTGCAATTGGCCTAGGAGAATGCTTTACTTAAGTGGATGTTATGGTTAAGGTAGTGGTTTAGGAAAGGAGGTGTTAAAGAGTTTGTACTTATCACTGGGTTCTGCAAAGCTTTGGGCATGCTGTTGGTGCTGATTGAACTGTTGCTGCTTAATTTTTTAGGTGGATAGAAGTCACTGGTTTATTGTTAATGTTAGGTTATGTACACATGCACGCAAGTGGCCAGGACAAAATTGGTAGCACACCTAAAAAGGGAAGAGAACTAAAGATGCTTCTGAATAACTTTGTTTTTATATCTAGAAACAATATTTCACTGCATAGTCGCCTAACATATTAACAGGTGGCTTGATGACAATCAAGAGAACCATTACACTGGATAATTTTTATTTTAGTGTCTGATATTATGCAGGGGCAAGAGGGGCAGGAGTCTTCCTTCTAGAGGTACTATCTTAATAAACTATTTTGTCTTGAATGACAGAAGTTTCAATGTGAGAGTTTACAAATGGGATACCTGTAAAGGGAAATGCAGGCTTTAGAGCGATTTGACTTCAAGGTGAAGATAACTTTGAAGAGGGAGACTAAATTGTGCAAAAAGTTGATGTAGTGAAAGGAGATCACCAGAAAATGTTGTGGTTGTCAGCTGGGTAATATTTGTTAAAACTTACAACACAGAACTCTGAAGATGGTCTCAGATCTCTTTTTTTAACCATTAAAGAACAATTAATCTACAGATCAAGAGTGCTACTGTCCATAAAAAAAAAAAAAAAAAAAAAGTGTTCATTTTTTTTCTATGTTTAGGTTCACATCAGACTCATTTTACAGTGTTTGACCTTTTTACCCCTGAGCAGAACTAAAAGTTTAAATCTTGTTGCAGGAACACTTTAAAATCAAGGACATCTCTAGATGGCCCTGATAATAGATGAGCATTTTGGCTAAACATTATCTCACCCTCTTAGTTCTCTCTTCCTTTTAGTTCCCCGAGCTAAATATCAAATAAATCAGCAAGCCATCCTCATGTAGTATAATCATGACCTATGCGAGTTGTCTTTTTTTCAAATGTGCTCCTTAAATGTGATGGCTATTCTACTTCCTTTCTCTTGCTCCCAGGCATGATATTCCAAAGGCCTGTGTATCATCAGTATTTATGGTCCCATAGCTGACAGGCTGCCTCCAAGGAGACATACACATAGAAAACTAATCTGAAGGAAGTAAAATGGAACAAGCTTGAAACAAGTATTGAACAGACTTTGCAGGACAGAGAGGTACAGCACAAAGATCTGTCTCAATGAAGAGCCAATGTGAGAGTGAGATTTGTTTTTTTTGGCCTTTTTTGTTTATTTGTTTTGTTTTTAAAGAGAAAATCTGTCCAAGTAAACCTCAGACAGATTGATCTGGTATGCTTTCCAGTATCTTGTCTGTTTAGCCCTAAAATGGTCCATAAAGTCAGCAATGTCCATTTAAAATCTTATGGATTCATACTCCTACAAAGAAAGCAGTTTCGTGGAGGTAAATCCATATATTTTCATATGTGGAAAAGTTAATCTCCAAAGATTATTAAAGGTTTAGGATGTTCCTGCAGTTACAGATTATTTTTAAAGTTGACAGTACTTTGGATGAGAATCTTTTTTCTCATTAGCCTTTCTTTCAGCTAGACAGAATCTGGCGAAGAGATTACATAAGAGCAATATATAAATCTGTTACAAAGACAAACACAGCTTGCTGTTTGTTTTTTGTTTGTTTGTTTTCCCAGTTACTGGGTATTCAGAAACTTCAACTTGCAGAAGGCAAGAAGTCCACGTTAAAATACTGTTAAGAACATGTAGAACAAATGTATTGCATGTAGCCTTATGAATGTAAATTTGTTGTTCAGAAGAGAAGCCTGCATTCAGAATCAAAAGATTTTGAGTGTAAGAATAAATTATTCAAAAATTCGCATTATAGAACTTCAATTCAGACTTTAATATAAGGAGACAGAAGATCGCAGAGATCTGAGGCCACAGTTGAAATGATCTGATAGTGGGTGTTGCAGTCTTCTACTTGCTTGATTGGCCCTTTTTGCTCTGCAGTGTTTCTAGTTGCTTGGGGCTAAGGAAAAAGACCAGGACCACCAACTGAGCAATGAGGTATTGTGATGAGAAGTATGATTTACAGCCCCAAATAGACTGAGCTATATCAGATGTTAGTCAGTTAGGCGTGTATTGAGCTTCTCAGTGGTATACCTGGTGACCTAAAGGTAAGGCTTTGTTTCATTGCCACTGTCTTGTGCTGTCTTCCTTCTTCTTTGGGCACGTATTGATTATAAGCATGAAAATAATGTATCATTAAACTTGCTAGCTTCAGATACAGGAAAGAAAATCACCCTTTCTATTTTTTTTTTTAACTATTTAATTATGAGACCCTTCTGAATGAGAAAACCTACATCAATCTGTAGGCATATTTAATTTGATCTCTCCTATTTTCTATTGCAGTCATGAAACTACTTAATAGTATATTTTAAATTGCCTCGAAATGAAGTATTGTTTTGTATCTGTTTTGTATTTTGTTCTATAAAAGAAAGGTATTGCAGATGGGGGAGTTGTTGATGGAGAATGGTTTCTGTCTTGCCATGTTGTCATTAATCTTCCAATTTATTTACAGAAAATGAGTATTTTACCTACAAGTTATTCTGCGTTGCCTTGACTGTCTGGCAGAATGCTTCCATGTTTCAGCTAGCTTGTGCAATTGAGTTCAATTTAAAAATATTAAAAATATGACTACAATTTGTAGTTGTACTGAACCACTTAAAGACAAATGGTGTCACCCATAGTGCTGCACTACTTCTTTCCCTTCTAGAACCGGAGACCATACTGACAACATAGGTCATTTCTCAGTGGGGGTTCTGACTGTTCCTTTCTCCTTATTCTCTACTCACTGTCCACTGAAATCACTAATACTATAGATACTGCGTTCACCATGCTCATAAACTCTTTCTTAGAGAAATTTTTTGAGCATTTTGCCTAATTACATTTTTTAAAAGGAAAGAAAAAAAAATAAAACAGGCACTGGAGAGAGGGAGTACCTTGTCGTCTCCAAATAGTAGCAGCAATATGTTTTGGAAGCTGCCACAGCCTCCTAGATGTGAGTTTGGGAAATTGTCTTTATGAACATGTTTTAAAGCGTTGTTAAATAAGGAGAAAATCACTACATCCTTAAAACTAATAAGAACTGATTTATATTTGGTTAGTTTCTGGATAGGTTTTCAAACAGATTTGATTCTTCTAGTTTGCTACTACATTGTTGTATTCTTTATGATTTTGTTTTGAAATCAGGACAAATATTTGTCGCTAAATCAAAGTTAAAGGATTTATTGTAGGCAGACACTATATATTTGGTCTTGATTGTCCAAGTTGAAACTATGCACATCTTGTTCCTTCCCTTCTCATAGTATAAACAGATTTTTTTAAGTTTTGCCTTTAAAAAAAAATATATATATATATATATATATGTATGTATATTGTTCCAGTTAAGATGAAGTATTTCATCTCTATTTTTAACAGGCAGAAGAAACAGTGTGTTCATTAGCCGAAGTACAGCAATTGGATAGTTTTCTTTGTCTCTACAAACAGCATATAATTCAGCTTTTGGAATGGGTTTCAGTATCACATGATTCTTGGACCTGCTATTCTCCAGAAATATTACAGTTAGATGTCATCGCAAATCATTCAGGTATGACTTATTTAGTAGTTTGAAGGCTCATCCAGTTAAAAAAAATATAATAATAAAGTAATAATCATGGTAGCCTGCAGACACATTGTGTTTTATAATGAGTAGTGTAATATTCAAAAGCTTCACAAGTATAATGAAAACCAAAGTGAAAACATTCAAGCAGCTCAAATTCCAAAAGACTCCTTGGTTGCAAGGAGCCTACCAAAAGCACTTAAGTAGCAGTATACTTTCAGCTAAATGAAACAGGTAGGGATTATGGGGAGATGAAAAGTTATGAAAAGGTAGTTGAAAAGTTTTAAAAAAAACTTATGGTGTCCAAAAGCGTATCTGTTTTTTTCCATCTATTTCCTTATCTTATAAAAGATACTTACCTGTACAAGCCTTTCCACAGGTAAGTTCTCCAATGCACCACTACACAGGCTATAGTGAAATACTCTAGCATACATTTCAGCTAACTTCTGATCTCCGCAGTGAACATACCTCTGACATAGCTGTCCTGATCACATTTTCAGGCAAGGGAGGCAGTGACAGGCAGGTTTTTTTTTTGTCCTGGGCTCCTGTTTTGAGACGTTTTATCCTGTTTATGTGCTTTTTCCTTTTTATTGGTTAAAGCAGGAATGTATGCAGTGACTTTGGCTACCAGTATCCATACTGCAAACAGATAAAGATGGACAGATACATTTTAAGGAACTGTTATCTTCTGCATTTAATACTTGAACCTCAAAAAAAGAAAAAAAAAAAACACTTATCAAATCTATGTGAAACACTCACTGGTTTGTGCATCAACCAGTATCACAGAATCACAGAATCACAGAATTTCTAGGTTGGAAGAGACCTCCAGTACTTTTTTTTTTGTTTTTCGTCTTTAGAAAGAACAAAAAAGTTTTTTCAGTGCAAGTTCCAAGAAGCCAACTTTTCTGTAGATTTGTACTCCTCATCCCATGACTGAGGAACTTCTAGACAGTTGTCTCTGTTTTCCTTAATGGCAAATAAATCATAAAACGTCTGGGCAAACATTTTGGCTTGTATCCCACACTGGTTATATGCTATTGTCTGTGTTTTCTGTCTGACACAGCATCTCCTAGAGCTATTCAGTTTGTTTGTTCATTTTTCTTTCTTTTCATTCCCACACATAATGTTATTTTTTGATCAATATAATCGGGTTTACTTATTTTAAATTTTTGTTTTTTACTGTTTTTCAGGAATGTATGCTTACATTGAAATTAACAATGTAGATTATTTTGTTTATTTTCCATCTGTTGAGTTGCTGTTATCAGTTTGATATAATAAGTGTCTTAAAAATTCCTCAGAACTCACATGAAGCAATGTATCTTGAATAAACGTTAAGAAAATAGAGACCTACTTGTTGGCATGGAAATATAGCAAACTGCAGCTTAACATTCACCCTGTGTTGCTTAAGTCTAGACACTGAAGTTCGGTTGATTTTATTTATTTATTTTTTTAATTTTAAACATTAAATTTCCAGATATAATTAAATGCTGTTGAACTTGTTTTGGATTCTTGAATGCTTCAATCCGTTCATTTCACATGTGAGGAATGTTCTTGTCATCAGAAATGCCAAAGTGTTGTGTCGCTTTCTGGGAGGGTTTTCTTAGTGACTGGAGTTGAATGGAATGTGCATCACAAGAAAGTAAAGCTGAAGAAGTTCCTAGGGGAAAGCATTTTATAGCAAACAGAGCAGAAGGAGCATTCTACAGTAAGCAGCTTGCAGAATAATGCATGTGTATGGTCTACACATACTCCTCTTTAAAACCATGTAGTTATTAATCAATATCAAGGAGAATGGTAGAAACTTCCTCCTCTTTTGACAAAATCATTTCTTCAGATGTTGGGATAACAAGTTGGGCTTGCTTTGTTTATCGTTTAGTGGTAAAAACAGAATTCATCAAAGGATGTGAAAACGTTAACAGGCTAGGGAATGAGTTTGGGAAATATTTTTATTTCAAATAGTACCTTCTAAGAAGTCACCATTATTTTAGATTTTCTTGTAAAATTCAAATAATCATCATGGAGGAATAATACAACTGCAATAATTTTATTATCCAAGTTTTGAGGCCGACCCTTTCAAACATGCCCTTTCATGTGCCTCTGGGAGTCATGAACACTTTTGCTTGAATGCTGCATGTGGAAAAACTTGAAAGAAGATAGAAGCCAACCAATTCTGCTGTTTGGTGTGGTATCACAGTCATACCAGCTTCAGTATAATTTTCCATTAAGTTCTATAAACCAGAACTTTGTGCACAGTCTCAAGCTTTCAGAGCTACATAACAAACAGCATTAGTCCCCCCCTCAAATGTGTTAATCCACCCAGACTGCCATTTCATACTGCACTGGTCCCAGCAGGTAGCAGATGTCATTGATATGCTACATAATACACTGTAGCATCGCAGAACCAAAACAGTTAAGTGAGATGTGGGATAAAGCAGTCTTCAGGGAGCACCATGCTGCCATGGCTGTCTGCAAGTACCTGAGCACAGGGAGAGTTAGCTTAGGTATTTCTACACTGGCTAATACAATGTAACATGGATATATCAACAGCTGCCATGCAAGAGTGGAAAGGTAAATATTATTTTAATGCCAAGCATATTATAATTTTTTTAAGTACTCTGATATTAAACATCCAAATAGAACTTATTTGTGCTCCAAAATAGGTATTGCATGTTCTTTCTCTAGGTCCTGTCATAGGTGAAGCTCTTGATGACTTTATTCTCATTCTTAAGACATGTCTTCAGCCAAACAAAGATCCCCAGATGCGCTTAAAACTTTTCACTGTTTTATCACAGTTGCTCCAGAAAGCAAATGAAACCGTCAATTCTCAGGGGTAAGTAGAGTTCTAATTTCACACGGCCATTTGAACACTAAAGTAGCATTAAAAAGTAATGACCATGGTAGTTATTTAACCCCTATAATTGTGTCCATGTTAGCATGTGTGGGAGAAGAAAGGCTTTCCCACCATATTCTATAGCATATTTTTCTTGCTGTATTTTTTAACAATGCTCAGAAGGGGCATGCAAAGGCAATAATTAAGAAATAAAAAGTATGAAAATTGAAGTCTGGACTTCTTCCACTATAATTCTCATATCGTTGTCACTGTGGAAGAATTAAAATTGGATATCATGAAGATCTGGATAGTTTAAGAAATAAAGAAAGTACTACAGTTGGAAAGAATATATGTTTGAAAGCTAAGATGGGGATTCTTAGGAAAGAGAGGATTTTTTTTGTTTGTTTGTTCCATTCCAGCCAAGTCCTAAAGCCTCAAACTTTGCCTGTAGCTATGGTAAGAAAACAATCAAATACTTGAAAAATATGGCCATTTAAAAGTTGTGGTATAGCATGGTGTTTAAAAGTGATTGAACTAAATGTTTGGGAAGGAATTATTATTACTCTCGGTGACTGATGCTGGAAGTCTCCTGTTGCTTGCAGTATTTAAGCACTGCAAATAGAGTCGAACTATAATTTACCATGCATATAAAAACCCTCCATTTATAACAATCCCAGCAGTGGGGCCCTTTGTCATTATTAATTTAGCCCTACTAGCAGTGAAAACTCTTCTGCAAAGTTGTCCTGAATACATAAAGTACATCTACTCCATTTTCCCAGTGCCTGCTGCATTTAGTATGTCAATGCATTCTGATACAGTCTGCATCTTTTTTTTTTCATTTTTAACTCTCTAAAATTCCTTTTTTTTCCTTTTTTCCCTTTTTTATCATAGGAAGCATTCTTTCTAAAAGTACTTTGATCGCAACAGTCAGTTATACTTAGTTTTTCATGATTCTGAGGAGCAAATAGGCACTCAGTGGGCATCCTGATACGTTGAACACTGAGACAGATTCTTTAAGGCCATGTTGTGATGAATGTAGGTATATTTTTGCCATTTTTAGATTTCTATTTAGTATATTGCAGGCCTCCATCCTATAATGGGGGGTGGAGGGTAGTGGAGGGTATGGGCAGAAGAACCCTCCTGTTTACCCTTCAGTGGGGTTCCACTTAAGCTGAAGAAACTCTGCTAATAGTTTCTCCCTAATAGTTTCTCCCCTAATAGTTTCTGAGCTAGTGTGAAAGAGGTAATGTAATGAAACTGTCCTTTTTTAACTGAAAGCTTTTGTGCTATATTTGTTGTTACCTCTTTACATATTTTCGGGATCCAATATTCAAATCCTTATCAGGTGTCAGATGCAGTTATTTGGAGTCCTGCTCTTTCACCTCAAAAATATAATTGTAGCATACAGCAGAATAGAATTTGAAAACTGGGGGTTTAATTTGGTGTTCTGCCTCTCATTTTGGTCTATGGAAAGCATCCAAGCAGTATGACAGGTACATTACATAGCATGCTACAGAGTCCTGACTCTCTTAGGGCATGCAGGTACTGCTGGTAGAGAGAGATCATCAGTGGAGGACCACAAGGTAAATCTCATCAAGCAGTATTATTTTATTTAAGCAATAGTCAAATAGGATGAATAAAAAATCTTTTCTGTGCAACCCAGTCATTTGTATGAATAATGGAACCAAATGAGGGAAGAAGAAAACAAACCCGCTGTGCTATTAGCTTCACTTGGATTCACAAAAAAAGGGCAATTACCATTGAAAAAAAATAGAAGAATATGTTTCAAAGTAGTGTACTCAGCAAATAGAGCTACACATCACACTGCCTGTCCACAGATAGCCATGATGGAAGTTGCTTAGCTCCAGGCAGCGTGAGTGAATGACCTTTTGTCAAGATTAGATACATCCAGTAAGGTTAATAGACCTGTTTGTACCAAGAATGACTCCTGGCTAAGGATGGCCCAGCATGGCTAATAATGAGTCTCTCTGTCCTCTGAGAACAGGAGCAAAGCAATGAATTTTACCAGTACGTTTATCTTCAGAAACTAAAAAGCAGTAGAGGGAGTGAAATGGCACTTTGAAGTTTTGATCTTACTTACCACTATAAAATCAAATGCTTTACTGGAGGAAGTAACGTATAAAGATTTTGCATTTAAAAAGATGTTTACAAAACATTTTTGGAGTTTTTGGTTTGTAAAAGCAAATCCAATTTTGTTTCAAATTACCTAGATTTAGGATATTAAGTTTGGGAAAAAAACAGCAACCAAACCACAAATGCATAAAGCCAAGTGCAGCAGTGCTGTGAAAGCAGAGAAGGAGCCAACCAAGAAAAAAAAAACAACGAACAACAACAAAAAAAAATTAAAATTTCTTTCCATTTTAATTATATAAGTCCATAAAATGGGGTTAGCAATTTTAATTTAATTCTAAAGCTTGCCTTCTATTTGCCTTCTATATCTGCATAAGAACTATTATGTTATATGCATAGATTACATTTTAGTTGTTTCTTATCCAGTTTAAAATAAAGTCTCAACTAACTGAATACAAACAGCACAAATATGTTCTTTCATGGAAATAGCTCACGTTTAAAATTAAGTTACATAGATTTACAACAGTAAGATTTGAAAATGGAAAGAGGGAGAATTTAAATGCATTAGCAACAGCAAAAAGTACATCTTAATGGTAATGAGAGATAGGGCAGTGAAGTAGTAGTAAGTTTTGGTTACACAATCACATTCATTGCTGGTAGTAATTTGTTCAGCTCTTTAAAACATTTTAACAGTTTAGATAGGAAGGGTTTCAGTTATTCTTCTAAACACAGTGGTATGGTCATCTAATTTTGTTTAAGTCTGACGTTATTGTGTCAGATAACTGCCAAGTATTGCTTTACTGATTCTATTTCAAAGCAGTAGAACAAGACTTCTCACAAATAGCATAGCATTCTGGTTAACATAATGCTGATGGAATTTACCTCTATGTTTTGACAGATTGTTTTTCTTTACAGTTTAATAGAGGGTTTTATTAAGAACAGAAGCAGCTACTGATCAGATAGCCCAGAACTGCTTTGGAGCTGCTTTGGAATGATGGTGATCATTAGTTACGTTTTTTCTGGCAACTTTTTTGAATGGAAAATTATTCACTCTTAGGAATGTGTTTAAAATAGTAAATCTAAAGGTTTTTGACAAATTCAGATGTGTCTAATGGGAAGTCAGATTTCTTGTTATTACTGAATCATAAGTGCCATCTGCTGGACAAGAAGCAAGAACGAACTTTCTGAGACTGCTCCCTTCTTTAGCCAGGTGACTAAGCAGCAGCCAGGCATACGTATTTTCATCATGTAGAAGATAAGAGGTTGTCAGTTTTGTGTATGTGCAGTAGATAACAAAAGTCTGGCAGGCTAGCTAATCATACGTTAGTGACACGGTCTAACTGTAATGGGTAAAGAATAGTTAAAGGAAAGAAGTAAATACAATTACATTTGTGATTACATTGATATAATATTATTGTGGAAAGTTTTACCATTGGTGGATGATATTGTGTTGTTAATTTTGTTTGTGTTTTTTAAAAAAAGAAGTTAAAAGGTACTTAACAATAATTGTTTGTTGTCGACATTTGCCTGTTACGTTCCTCCTGTGGCTTGGCACCTCTCTGTGGGAACCACTTACTCATCCTGGCATCGTAGGACTCTTAGAAAATCAGCAACAGCTTCTTCCCTTTCTGTCAAGCACCAGGGTGGTGATGTGCTGTTTTGCACTCAGGTGGCTGCAGTCCAGGTCTGCTGGAAGTCTGAATAGAGTGGGATGTGAGTCAAGGTAGATTTAGCCTGTTAATAGTCAATCTGTTTTGCACACTGCCAGCTGCTCTTTAAGGCACAGAGGCAAAGTGAATAACCAGAGCTTTAATTATTTACTGACGGGCCAGGCAGACATGGCTTCCTTGATGCAGAAAAGTCTTTTTAAACTTGCCTGTAAGATTTATATCTTTCTCTCTTAATTTAAAATTGCTTGAGATGAAATTAAAAGGGTATGAGGGAATGTTGCCTCTTGCAATTTTTGATTCTTGCAACAGCTTTTAGTATTGTAACAACACATTCAATAGAGGATCAGGAAAACACATCAGCAAAAATATCACAGATTTGTACGTTTGTAATGAAAGCAAATTGCTATTGGGACTGGCACCGTTTAAAAATCCTACAGACCTCACATCCTTGAGGGAGACAAGATTCTGAGCCAAGGGAAAGCTGAAGTATTCTGGGTAGACTCCGTGCAATATCAGTAGATGTGGTCTCATCAATAGCTTTCATACTTTTCACATTGTGAATACCTTTCATTGGACAGTCTCAAAGGGCCTTACAAATATTAATGAATCCTCACAGCATTCACATGGAGCATTATCTCCACTTCACAGACGGAGAAAATGAGACAGAGAGAAGGTAAGTAGTTTACCAAGATAACACAGTGAGTCATGGGCATCGTCTGAAGTGGAAGAAAGTCCAGGCTCCCCTTTCCATGAATGTTAGGTATTTGTTTAAATACTGCCTTGGAAAAATTAAGTTATGAAAGGCTTATCACATACATTACAAACGTGTTAGCTTATAAGTTTTGTGGGTTTTTTTTGTGTTTTTTCCCCCCTTTTCTGCCTATGTTTCTATGACAGAAAATTCTCTTTTACATCCTGTCAGTCTCTCTACCAATTTCTCATGAACCTTTGTTTTGCTTTCTTATTTTTGGCTCCAGGCTGTTCCCTAGCTACCTTGAGATTGTGATAAAAGACATTCTGGCTCCTAATCTGCAGTGGCATGCTGGAAGAACAGCAGCTGCCATCCGCACTACAGCTGTATCATGCCTTTGGGCTCTAATTCACTGTGAAACACTTTCACCAGAAGAGGTAAATTCTCTTTCTCATCAAGCGTACTTTGAAATCTTAGGCAGGAAAGCAAAATAAATGCAAGGAAAACAAATAAACAAAAAATCCTTTTTTAAAGTAGGATTTTCAGGTGGATGTATAGTTTTCATAATAAAATTAATTGCAACTGAGTGCTAATAACTGAAATGATCAGAAGTGAGGAGAGGGTGATATCCTGACAAAAGACCTGAGACCTGCTATATGGTGTAGAACTTGCCATCATGAAATTTTGTAGATCTGCTCTAGCATAACGCCAGTTCTGAGACACCAAATACTCAGGCCCTTGACATAACTGGCCCCTTAGCCAGTACGTGCGGAGCGGCACTGGAGCTAGCCAGTACATGCTTTTGTGTAATGTGGTGAAGACAACTTGTCTGGTTGCCTTGGAACCCACAGGTCCATTTAGGAAAAAAATGTAAAAGATTCCTGGAAAGGGCAGGAGGAGTTGAGATGGAACTTGAAGGGTATCTATAGAAACTAAAATAGAGAGCTGGCAAGGAATATGCTTAAAGAAACGTAAGGTTCTGTAGTGATCAAGGATTAATTGAATCTGAGGAGGTTTTTGAAGCTTGTTTGCTAGCAAAAATGGCATGTGGAAGTAAAAATGTTCAATATAAGGACATTTTTAAAAACAAATGGACTTTAAGTATTATTAAATGCTTATAATCTTTATTGCCTTTATAATAGACCTTAATTGAACAGAATGCTTAAACACATGTAACTGGTTGATTTCACGTATATGAAAATAACATCAGAGACTACTGTTGTGTTTAAATGTTTTTCTGAATCAGTGGGGGACCTAAACACCCTTTTACATTAATGTATATGAAATGTACATATTAAAGTCAAATAATGAAACTCACTAAAAATGTTGTATAAAAATCTTTATTTAAAAGCTTCCTTTTGGAATAAGAGCACCATCTACTGGTACATACACATAGTCCTCATCTCCAAATTACTGAAAGTCTTGCCAAGATTTTTTTTTTTTTTTAATAAAAAGACAAGCAAGACTAAAGCTTTTACAGATAATGTAAAACTCATGCATATATACTGAGTATTCATGAAATGGCTGTTCTATTGGTGGATTTTCCATTTCCCAAGCTTCTTTAGAGGTAAAAATGAAGCTAACGTCAGGAGATTCAGGTGTAATTATAATTAACTTTATCTTTTTAAATTGTGCAAGCCAGTATCTGTCAGATCTAATGATAACTGATGTAACCAATAAGCACATTGTTTCAGAGAGACTGAAAAGCTGTTGTTTTTTATATGCTTTTCTTGTTAATTCTAGACCTTGAAAGTCAAAGATGTGCTAATGCCCGAAATTATTGCTGCCATGGATGAAGACTCTAAAATTAGTCGACTGATGGGTTGCTGTATTGTTGGTGTTTTTTTAAAAGTCTGTGGGAGGCAGTTTGATGAAGACCAGCTTACCAAGATTTACCCAGGTAAGTGTGAGAGTTTTTGGGTTTTATGATGGAGGCACATCTCCATATTGAAAAATTACACTTACTTTTTCTCCTGAAGTGTCACAGAAGCTTTGTTTGTAATGATAAAAAGTCCTCGTTCTGGAGCAGTAAGCAGATTCTCTCTGTAGCTTTAGGATTCACTCCAAAGGTTGTCCACCTCACCTGCAGTTTAATTGCAGCTGGTAGCAATGAAAGTACTAACACAGACTAGGAAATGACAAATCTGCTATGTCTAATGGCTTTAGTACTACGTGAAGAGCAAAAAAGCCTTTACAAACAGGTGTAGATTTCATGTTGACTTGGTTTCTCACACATGTTTATTTTACTCCCATAAACATATTCTAGTGCTATGGTTCTGTTCTTTTATCTGGTGTTTTAACTATTTGGGTACGTATCCCCTAGAGTAATTTTATATAGTAATTTATATAAAATTAAGGAAAAGTGGGGGAAAAAAAAGTGGAAAAAGTAGATTGGGCAAAATCATACGGTCAGCAACAGTTTTGTATATGAGAGGCAATTTAACATCTTAATCCTGTGGAGATGAAGACATGATTTGTTATTGCCAAGTGAGACTGCATAAAGTATATAAAGTGCAGGTATGCATTTTAAAGAATCAAGATGTTAACACACGTGAGTAGGTATTAAGTATGACTCCAACAGCACTTGCTTCTTGCAGGCCCTTTCTGTACTAGCTTTTCAACTGCAACATTTCATTTTATTAAGATATTCTGTTGCTGATATGCTAATATCATTTTTATGCCCTTGCTACCAGCTGAGCAGAACTGAGCTGAAGTATTCCCGATGTTATTATACATTAGACCACTAGATGGAACTTTAGTCAGTGTTATTGTCTCCAAGGCTTACCAGTATTTCATCTGCCTTGCTTCCTAGTTTAGACTATGTGAAATAATGTTTTAACTATAGTGAAAGTAGAACAGTAATGTGTTATATAAATGGTAGTCACATCGTTCTCCATGTTGTGTGGGGTAGGTTTTAAAAAAAAAAGAAGAAGAAACTACTAATCTACAGTGCTGTATTGCCAAATAGAGATACTTTCTCTAAAGCTTATTAGTATCATGTTGGTATGAAGGTAGAGTGTGTTAGCCAACTAATCTAAATAATTTAATAAATGTATTTTAATATTTTGACAACATAATTAACTTTTAGAAAACAATCCAATAACAATCCTATGCATGCTTTTAGGAAGAATATACATGTATTCCACAAGTTCAAAAGACAGAAAGATGTCACATATATAAATGCAACAACAATTTCAGTGATTACAAAATAAATTTGTGTTTTGAAATAAAAATAAAAAGATAACTTCTCTGTTAATAGTGATGATTGGTTGTATATTTGTTCCTTTGCAGAAGTTCTAAAGCGTTTGGATGATGCTTCACGTGATGTACGACTGGCAGCTGCTCGCACCTTAACTAATTGGTTTAATTGTGTAAAAGACAGTGATATGAAATCTGTAATGAAAAGTAATATTGAGATTCTGTATCAAGAACTGTTGATACATCTGGATGACCAAGATCAAGATACTCAAAATGCAGTCCTAAGTAAGACTTTCAGTCATATATATTTTTTTGACAATGCTTTACAAAGAATGCTACTTCCATGTAACACTTGAAAACTCTTACTGCTAGGGACTAGTTGCAGTGAGTATGAGCTCAGACCTTTCACCTGTATGCAGAATGTTTTATCTAGTATTCACTAGAGTCGGAATATGAGCATATCTGATGTATCAGAACCCTGTATAAACAGTAGACAGGATGTGGACCATAGACACTAACCACTGCAGGATGTGACCATACCCTATCTCTTAATAAATTCTGTGGAATTTATTGGTGTATCTGTTTATGCGTTCAAGCATATAGATATCAAAATGCAGACTTCAGTAAATGAGAGGGGAATTAGTTTTTCATGATTGCACAACTAACAGAAAACTTCCAGGTTAGGTTTCAGCTACTTTGAGGGAACCTGGACAGAGAAAGACAGAGCAGCTAATGTTTTATAAACCATATTTTGTTTTACAGATGCTTTAAAAGAAGGCAGCATTTTATATCCAGAACTGCTTGTGAGAGAAATTGAAGTGATTATACATAAGCATCGAACACCAGTCTATTGTAATCAACTACTACATCACATTCAGTCAGCCAAAGAACCACTGTTATGAATCAATGCTGATTTTTTAGTGAACTGTTTGATCTGGATTGGTTTCATATTTTCATTTTCTTAAGGTAGGCTGAGCAATAAATAGATTTTTTTTTTCCTTCATAAGTTCAGTATTAGTTCATTTAAAACTCAGGTTAGCACAATTCTATGTTCTTTGCCATGTGAAGGTGTGTTTTTTTTTTTTTTCTTTTCCTAGCAATAAGACAATGTTTAAATTCACGTTGCATTGAAACTTTTCCAGGTACAAGGTTTAAAAGAGGAATATTTTTGAGGAATCTGACACTATTTATATTTGAGAAAGATAATTTATTTTAAAAAATAATAGTGTAATGTTAAATTTATGTAATTCAGCGAGTACTTAGTCTTCTAAGGAGCATTTCAAACTGGATGATATTCAGACTTTGCAGAGTCAGGTCTGTGAGGAACAGTTTTATCAGAAGTGAAGACAGCCAAACTTCTGTTGCATAGCGCAGCAGAATTTTCATGGTGTTCTGAGTACTTATACTAGCATAACATAGGGGACATATTCTGAGTAGGTGTCACTAAAGGAATGTTTTGTATTGTCATTGTATTACATGTTATGACTGAGAATAAAACTAACATTTTTTAAATTAAGGATTGTAATGGAAGGAAATGTGCTGTTTTGTCACTTAGATTAACAATATTTATATTGTTTTTGTTAAATATACAGCATCTGCATCTTTTATGTTTATACTACAGTGCCTTGGAAGGCAAACAACATTTGTTTGCATACTACTTTGAAGTGAAATTCTCCAATATTAGGTTAAAGCATTTCTTTAAATACCTTTGTAGTGTACAAGTTGTGGAGTTTTCTCGCATTCTTAGCTATGTAATAAAGTGGGCTTCTTAGATTCCTGTCTGAGTCATTCTGGGGTACAGTGCTATTTATTGCACACACAAAAATCATGGAAAAGCAGGTTCCTGATTTTTTAAAATTATTAGTATTATAGGCAGAAAATATTTTTTGTTTCTACCTCCCAAGTACCTTGGCTTTGTATCAAGTCTAAGAACAGGCTCTTCAAGGTTTGGGAATACTCCTTATGATGTAGGAGTACTCCTCATGTTTGCCTATCCGTCTGAGATAACTACTTTTTCAGATTTAACCACTTAATTGTACCAAACCATGGTCTGTTTGCATCAATACATACTGGCAATCTCGAAGAAACATTTGAGAGAAAAGAGATACACAAAGCAAGACCTACTTCTATCTTAAAAGCAAAGTTATGAAAACTTGTGGCTACTCCTCCATAAAATACTGGGTTGTTTTGAAAACCCTATCAAAAGGGACAATAACACTAAAGATACTGAATAAATGAGTACTTTCTTAGCAATCTAAAAGCTCTTTGTCGTTTCTCTAGAACTGGATGCTCATTTTAAATCAATTACACTGTGTCATTGAAGTTTCCATGAAAAGAAAAGCTATAACTCTTCCTTTACTGAGCAGCATTTTAGTTGACTAATAACTTAATAATGTGTAGCTCAATATAACGAGAAGGCCATCAGAAATTCTTACAATGTGCAGTAAATACAAGTCACTAGGAAACATTACATTGAATAAAGAAGTCATGGAGTCTCCACCCCTTGGGGATATTCAAAACCTGACTTAATACATCCTGGGCAACCTGTTCTACCTGACTCAGCTTGAGCAGGGATTTAGACTACATGATCTCCAGAGGTCCGTTCCAGCCTGAATTATTCTGTGTTTCTGTGAAATTGTTTTCTTAGTCTAATCAATCGTTAAAAATCCAATCTAATTAGACTGGAAATAGACTACATAGCCATCTTAGCAGAGCCCTCTTGAGATTTCATTCAACACCTTATTCTCAAAAAAACAGGATTTCAAAGCACTGCAAAGCAACCAATTCTTTCAATACAACCTGAAGTCTTGCTTCAGCAACCTCTTGCTGTGTCAGGAGGTACACGATTGAAGTGTATGGTGTTTTTTTTCCATCTTGCTATATCAGCTATTATGTGTACTAGATTTTATTTGTGTTCATTGCATAATGCTATTACGATCATATTAATTACATAACTTTTAAGCAAGGACAAGTTTTCTTGGGCAAAATGGTTATCTCAAACTTTCAGACTTTAGATAAGCAGACTTACTAGCCCTGCCCATCGTGTGACGAACGTACATGCTTCTGACTTTTGTCCTTACAAGCTAGAAGACCTATTGCGGAGGATCCTTGGATTCTCAGTGAAACGAAATTTTTGGTAAGTGTATGCATTTGGCTAACTGAATGTAGACTCTTCTAAATGTTTGTTGACCACCTTAAATAGAATCAAT